>NC_031969.2:28035721-28342220 GCF_001858045.2 Oreochromis niloticus | reverse complement strand
GTCACCTGGCAAATGAAAATTTGAATTCCAGCCACTTCGGTGTAGCTGGAGGTTGCAATGACTTTTTGTTGCCAGGTGGTCATCGGCCAGTATCTGTGTGAGCGAGGTTTCAGTTAACTTAAATTTTACAAACTGGTATTTTCTTTGTGTAAAAGGATCATGAAATCACGGCTTTCAAAGACAAATATTAAGGAAATATAATCATGCTGCTAATTTAAAACACAATTCTCCAAGCTGTGTTTAATTCTGGTGTGTGACAGATGTCAAAAAATAGTTTTTGGAGAATTCTCTCTTCGGTTGACTGTGCCTTACTTGCTGTGTTTTGAACTTGTATGACCCTAAAACTTGATTTCTGCCGTTTTTAAAAATTAAAGTTTTGTTCTGCTGAGACTGAGTGAACTCAGTCTCAGTGAACTCAGTCTCACTTTCAGCTGCCATCACTGCCTCTCTCCTCGATTTGGCAGCAGCGCTGTGTACAAAATAAAATAAAACCTGCATGAACAACCATTTATTTGCTTGTTAGCATGGTTAGTTTGTTTGTGCATGTTGAAAAAGATGAAAGAATACACTGTTTTATTCTGTCCTCTGTCTACTCAGTGCTCCTCAGATCTCTAAGTACACTGTTACAAAGAACACACCCGATTCATAAACCCTAAGTGCTTCTTCACTAGAACCGGCCCCCCGGTGTGTGCTGAGCCACTGCATGGGGAGTGACATGGATTGGATGTCTTGGGCAACCTGTTAGCTGATGCTACATTGTTGATCTTTGTTTCACTGAAATTCATCTTGGATCCTATTTCAGTGTCAGTGATAAAAGCTGGTATGCTGCAAATGAAATGCTGGAGAATGGCAAGTTTTTAGGTTTTATGTTTGCAGCTGCAAAGATTCTGAATGCCAGCTATATATTGGGGTGTTTTTATATTTGTTTTGTCATGTTTGATTTTTTTTTAAAGCAAAGGTTAGCTGGTTTGTGGACCATGCCTGTGTTAGTGTAGATAAGTGCATTTAGTGATGTCTGCTTCTGTGTTAAATGAGTGAACCTGAAATGATCTCACTGATCTTACTGATGTATTAGTTTTTACTTTCTCTGGTGCAATTAGCTTAAAACTACCTTCGAAATGACAAATGGAAGCAAATTAGAGTCGGAATTGTCCAAGATGACTACTTAATAATCAAACAGGAGTACTTGGACGTAAAAGCCTGCCTCTAATACCAGCTTGCTGGCATCTCTGGTTAAGGTAAAAAAAAGAAAGAAAGACCCATTGCTACTATTTGAGGAAATGTGGTAAACAGCACACAGTATAAAGACACAAGTTGATGGCGCAACCAGCAGATAACATGTCCCCATTTTCTCACTTGGAGGGAAAATGGTATGGGCAGTGATGACACTGAATTTGAAGTACCCGTCTGGGTATTTACTGAACACCATGGTGAAAACCACAAAAGCCTTCGATAAGAGACATCTCAGATGTCTGATATGCTGTCTTGCATAAATCTGAACTTGTGACATTCCACATAATGTAGTGTTGTGCTTTTATTGTATTCCGCAGCACTCATAGCATCCTTTGAGAGCTCATTTGAATGAATATTTTACCAGGCATAATCCTTTATTCCATCTCTGTATCTTAACTAGACATTTTTTTCCTATGATGAAAGTAAACTTAAAAAAAATACATTCCAGTTTTTATTTTGTATAAATTACGCATATATTAGCATTAGTATAGTACAGGATTGCAAACAAATGCACTGAGTTATTTATCGCACTCTGCTGTTCTCACCATGTACTCTTTACCTTCTTACCTGTTCAGTCATTCTCAGTCTAATTATATCTAGCTGAATTTGTGTCAGTGCTGCCTTATTTACTTTCTCCCTTCTGCATTCACACTCAGTTCTGCTTTGGCAGTTACCGCCTCACTTTCCCTTCCCATTCATTATTCAAGGAGCGGTTGCTTGGATGTCCACGGATCTGGATCCAAACTTCATCCTGAGATACCTCATGCGGCACCTCATGCGGCGACTTGTAACATTAGTAGCTGTCTCTATCATGTCATGCTGCAACAACACTTCCCATACTGCTGGCAGTGATACCTGCTGGTGTTCATGACAGGATGAGTGCATTTTTGTGAAGTGAATGTGCCAGCTCATTGTCGGCATCAGCTCTGATACGGGAAGGTCGGTGGTTGTGGCGTTTGGACTTGTTATGAATATGTACTGACAGCAGGCGAGCAGCAGAGGCAGTGTTTGATCTGGGATCTACATGGACATTTACTCAGTGTGAGGACGACTGGCAGGCAGGCAGGCAGGTGGGAAAGGAGTAGTAGAGCAGGGTGAGCTCAGCTCGGACATGTGTGTTAATGTTACAGCAGGCTAGAAGAAGACTGCTGACACCAAAACAGGTGCCGTTTCATGCCTGGCTGACTGCATGAAAAGGGCAGGATGAGAGGGTAGAGAGTTGGGCAAAGTTTGTGTTTGTTTGACAAACAGGAAAAGAAAAAAGAAGAGACATGATGTTACAACAGGATCCCTACAGCCATTTATTTTCATTATCAATTAAACAATTTATTTACTTGCTCTTCTTAGTATTCAACATAAAAGAAAACACTAGTTAGTCAAACTCTAAGATGAATCTCTCTATATTTAAGAAGCCAGAGAGTGAAAACAGAACCAAACAATTGATTAGCCACACATTTCAATAGATGATTAATGGTTAGGTAATGAATGAACTAACCTCTTTGCAATCTCAGAAGAAATTGAAAAAGAATAAAGATCTTTTAGGTAATATGGTCTTATGTTTTAACAGTCAAGTCCCCGGTAGGATCAGTAGTAACACTGCTTCAACAGTCCGCTGGCACGAGTGGTGGTGCAGATGGGAAACATGGGTATGTTTTACAATTGCATTGGAATAAAAATTATATTGGTAATAAGAAATGAAAAACACTCAGCCCAACAGTGTATTTTGAACAAAGATGGGCTAAAACAACAGCCCTGCAATAAAATCTTCCTTTTATGAAGGTTATAAAACTGTTTTTCTTGGAACTGCAGTAGAATGATGGTCATTGTTGCTTTGAACTCCGCTCTACTGTTTTGTGGCACATTATACTCTGTTTTCATTTTTTTTTTGTTTTTACCCCTTCTGTACCAGCGAAGGGAGACTAAATAATGAAATACTGATGCTCTGGTAAGGTAGCAATTGGCTGTTATTTTCTTCTGCAGCCAACACTCTTTGTCCCACCTGCAATTTTCTACCAAATTAGTACTATTACCAGCAGACACTGACGCATGGAACAGTAAACAGGCAAGACTTTTCCACACATCTGTGTACACATTGTCTGTAGGTTATCACATCTGTGAATCATCTAGTGAACGACACCTCTGCTGTTAATGGTAACATGTCAAAAATAACATCTCTGACTTTTGAAATGTATTATTTGGCTGAATAAGGAGTGTTTAACATTGAGATGAGAATGCAAAGGAGCTCATGTTAAATAGCGCTGGCACAAGGAGTCTTTGTTCTGCTTGTCACTAAAGGTAGTTTTTTGTTATTTAGATTCTATCTATGGTAGTGTATAATGCACAATGAATTTTAAGCTTCTCAGGGGACTCCTCAGTGGTGTTGTGTGAAGAATATGAAGGAACATTACTGTATACACTCACTGTATACACCCTCCTGATACTAGGTTCTGTCTGCATTTAGAAGTGTCTTCATTTTTCACATTATAGATTCAAGAAGTTGCTGGAAACATTCCTATTGGTCCATGTTGATATTAGAGCATGACACAGTAGCTGGAGATTTTTCAGTTGCACGTCCAGTTGCATCATTTAGGCAAAACTCCAGCTCCACCATTACCCAAAAGTGCTCTGTTGGATTGAGATCTGGTGTCTGTGGAGGGCATTTAACACAGTGAACTATCATTGGATGGACATGTTCGGCCCCAGTACTCACTACACCACCACCGACAGCTTGAACTGTTTACACAAGGCTGGATAGATCAATGCATTCATGAAGCTGCCATCCAAATGGAGAGTCTCAGTTTCTAGTTTGTAGCTGACAGGAGTGACACCTATTATAGTTGTCTGCTGCTGTATCCCATATGTTTCAGTGTTCAACATTGTTGTGCATTTAGATATTCACTTCTGCATTGGTTGTCATGAGCGGTTGTTGTCTTCCTATCAGCTTGAGGCTTGAGCAGTCTGGCTATTCTCCACTGTCCTCTGAAATCAAGAAGGCATTTTCTCCCAAAGAACTGCCGCTTACTGAATATTTTCTCTTTTTCACACCATTCTCTGTAAACCCTAGAGATGGCTGTGTGAGAAAAACCCAATAGATCAGCAGTTTCTGAAATACTTAGGTTGTTTATGCAAAACGAGTTAGTCTATGTTCGAACTCACTCAAACTGCCTTTTTTACCCATTCTTTTGCTCATTTGAACTTCAGCACCATGCCTAAATTCATTGTGTTGCTTCCTTGTATTTAGTAGTTAGATATTTGCATTAATGAGCAGTTGAACAGGTGTACCTAATGTCTCTGTAGGTTCTCAGTCATCCAGGTCAGGTTAGTCTAAGGCAGCGGTCCCCAATCCTTTTTTGCACCACGGACTGGTTTATGTCTAACAATATTTTCAAGGACCGGCCTTTAAGGTGTCGCAGATAAAACCAAAACAAAATAAAAACAGATCCGGTACCAAAAAAAAGATGATTTATTCATAACACACGGGAAAAGACCCAGGGAAACAGAGTTAACGATAAAAATGACCAAAAAAACCCCCCAAAACGATAAAAACCCTGAAAACCATAAATTTCACACCCGAGCCTCAACTCTCGCGGCCCGGGGGTTGGGGACCGCTGGTCTAAGGAGCTTGGAAAGAAAAACGAGTGGACTTTAGTTTTCTTAAAGATGTTTAACCTCTCATTCAAGAAGCTTGTTTAGTTCTAAAACCAAAACCTTCATTAGGTGTACCTAATGAAGTGACTGTCAGTGTGTAGCCATATCTGTTCTCGTTCCAACTATTTGTTTATTGAGAAAAATTTCAGGACTTGGGCAGTCAAACATAAAACCGATATTTTTCAGCTCTGTTATTGAAAAACACCTATAACCATTTTCTTCCTCCTTTCATATCATCTACCAATACTATGAACTTGTTCTGTGAGACAATTTGTCATTGTCAATGTCATCTGGCAATGTTGAGTTCACACTCTGGGCCGATTATTTTGCTGTTTACTTTGCAATTGACAGGACAGGAGATTAAATCACTGTTGCCACAATGACCTCCCAGAGTTGGAAAACCCTCTCTCAGTTAATCGATTGCAGAACTGTTGAGGACACCAAGGTTATTTCTTTGTGAGATTTTTTTTTTTTTTGTTCCGCAAGTATCAGTTTTAGTCACCTACTACAATTCAGCTTTCTGCAGTAAAAAACTTTTATTTTACATTTATTAATTAATTGATTGTAGTTTCTAATCGCAAAAATATTTTATTTGTAGTGATATGTAATTGAGAAAAACATTAACTCTCACATTTCAGAAAGTGGTGCTGGACATTTTATATTTTTGCTTTATATATTATTACATTAAATTTTATTGCCTATAATTGATTAATAATGGTATTGTTTCAGTGTTGGTGCTTGGACAAATTCCTTAATTTATTTTAATACAAATAATTACAAAAAATAATTTTAAAGAGTTGGTTGCATAATGATCATATTAAAAAATAATTTATAAATTAGACCAAACTTGTAATGCAAGCTTGGTAACATTTTGGTTTACCATAAATAAATTGAGGTTTATTATTCTTTATTACTCTGAACTGTGGTGTCTTGTCTGAGTAAATTATATTAAATTAACTGCTAAATGCTTCTGTTGAAATCTGTCTTTGTATTGTGAGATGTGTGAGCTTTCCTTTGTTTGTCTGATGGCTGATGGTTAGGCATGTGACTTATATTTGACCCAGATAATTTGGGACAGAATATTTATTTTAAATTCAGTAATTTAAAGTTTAAGTTTAGTTTAAAAATGACTTAATACTTGAATTCCTGCAGCAGAAATCCCAGGGTCTGAGTAGTGTCCTGGCAGATTTTAGAGTGTAAATTACCAGACAGTTATCTCTGTTCATCTCACTGAAGTCATTTATATAGCTGCAAAATGGTATTATTATGTAGAGACTGAACAATGCTGTAATTTAAATCTCTCATAAATTAAATTGCGTGAATGAATTTTTGAAAATGTCTTTATGCCCAAGGCTATCCAGGTCAGAATCTTTCATCGGGTGATATAGCCTAAAATTATATCCAAGCAGTGCAAGGAGATTTATGATAATAGATAATGAAGAAAGAAACACCCAAACCTAAATTGAACAGTGTTTTATTAGTGATTGTGACTTGCAGGAAGCAGCATTTACAGTGTTTTTGCCTCAACTGGTGAAACAATTTTGCATTGTACTACTTTGTCGGTTTTTAAAGTAGATCCCTTTTCAATAAATTCAGAGGCTGAAATAACTCTTGCTGTCAGACATGTCTGGGCCTGGACATTATATGTGGTTTTCAATTGTCCTCACAATAAGCAGGTAGAAGTAAAATACATAAATAAAAATTCCTAATTATTGAGTTCCAGTCAGCTCACTTCAGTTCATTTGCAGGAGAAATCTCTGCAACTTTTCTCTGTATGGAATTCTCTGGCAAATAATTCCAGAGCCTGCAACAAAGAATGTAATGTGCGGAGAGAAAAAACACCCAAGACACTAGAGAGCTGTCTTGTCATTTTGATGCTTTTAGATTGCAAGCACAATTTGGTATTATTTTCTCTTTCTGCCAATATTTTCCATCTTTAGTCTGTTTTTGAATATGAATCGTCATGGAGACATGTTTCAGATGATTTGAAGTAATTAGTGTTCTGTAAGAGGGGAAAAAACATCTTTTATCTCAGCAGGTGACAAGAGACTAGTCAGAAATGAGCACATCTAATGCAATGCGATATTTTCTTCCTTTTGGGATGAATGGCCTTGGTAAGATGATGGTATTTTTCCTAGCTCTGTCTGAAATCACAATCTTTGGAAATGCTACATAGGATAAACACATTTATACAGAGAGATGAACATTTTTAACTATATTGCCTATTTTACAGTATTTCTACAGTGACGTGGCAGTTTAAATAGGAACATATTTGGTTATTTGTAGAACTACAACTAATCAGTAATAAGATAAATCCTTTTATTAAATCAAAGCATGGCTATAACTGTTTTTCATTTTTGATTGCTATCTTTGTGGCTTGATCATTTTATATATAAAGTAAATCTGCATATAAAGTAGAAAATACCCTGTAATAATTTGACTGGAGACTGTGACACTAACCTGTCTTTTTGTAACTACTCAACTGTTCGATTTGACTTGGGTAGAGAACATATTGGATGAGATTGAAGTTTGTTCCACTGCAAGTGCTTCCTTCAAAGCTGTGAACTAGGGCTGCCACGATTAATCGACTAGTCAGGATTACATCGACTATCAAAATCGTCGACGACTAATTTAATGTCGACGCGTCGTTTGAAGCTTTGTAAGATTCTGAAAGACGCAGGAATAAGTAGTAGGATTTAAGAGTGTACTAACGGAGTGAAACAGAAAATGGCAGCACTGCATGTACATAGATGCCAGCTGCCGTTAAACCCCGAAGAAGAAGAAGCAGTCTCCAGTATCGTAGCTGTGTCCAAATTCAGGGGCCGCGTCTTTCGGAGACCGCATTTGTAGGCCGATTATGTTACAGCGACGCGACAAAGGCTCTCGAAATTCGAAGACTCCTCCAAATGCGGCCGACAAATGCGTCCTTCATTTCCCCAGATTTGAAGGATGGGTCGGATGTATCCTTCGTTGCCCAACCTACTCCAGAATTCATAGCGCTCCCCAACCAATTCCAGTTTCCAACAATGGCGGCAGCTACTTAGTTTTAATATTACTCTTTCTGGTTAAACTTTTAAGATATTTTCAGGCGAGAATGTAGCTGTGTAAACTTCAAATATCTGCTCGGTTTATCAAGACATCACATATTTGCAAAAGTGCTCCGAAGTTTCTGGAGACGTCTGTTACCCACCAGCTTGATAGCTAGCCGAGGCTTCAAGCCTCACTAGAGCCGGCAAGAACACCAAACTCCCGGCACATCGTTTTCAGATCCCCGCGGTCTTTCGCTACTCAGGTTAAACATTATATATAATCACTTAGATAACTTAAAAATGTCATTGTTTGGCTTTTTTCAGTGTTTTATTTGTTCCTGAGTAAATTGGTTTAGCTGAAATTAAAGTTATAGTTTTCACACAGCTGAATAAACGTCAAACAGAAAACTGATTAAACACAAGAGTGAGATGGTTGAGAATTTACTCCAGTGTCCTGTTTGTTTTTAGATAGCAAGGAAAAGACGGCTGAGTTTATTAAACTTCACCGAGATAATCTACAAAATTATATTAAAAGTTTAATAAACTATCATCTTGTCTTTATTTTTAGTTAGCACATACCTTAAACACTTTAAGCTGTAAACTAATGATAGTTATATAAGAGCAGATGCATGCTGGTGCAATAAGCTATAAGTTTTACGTCCAATGGATGCATGATTTGATCGTTTGTGGCAGTCCTACTGTGAACGCAGTGCTGGAACAATTGTTGTGTCCTGTAACAACTTCATTAAGTCACTGAGCTTCACATAATTTGGATTCTCAATCATACTGGTATTTTTATAATACAGAGCAGAACCTAATTTGTATGGACCAATGAAAGTAGGGGAAGAATACCAATACAAGATATGTGGAATGTGTCTTGTTTTACAGGAAACAAAGTTACTTTTTACAACGAGTAGTGGCTTTGCAGTTCCATCCCGGATAAGACCCCATTTGTCATAGCCTGATCCATTGACTGTAACAAAGAGTGTAAGACCATTTAAGGAAGTAACTTGAGAATTAAAATTGACAAATTTATTGACAAGAACATAAATAAATGAAGAGCACATGTTTTTCAGCAGGTCAGTTGTGTAATGTAGGCATGTGCAAGTGGAAGAGTGTATGGAAAACAAAAGAAATGTGAGAAATCATGCTGTACTTATGCTGGTAAATTTAGGGAGTTGGTGTCAAAGATGGAAAGAGTGACTGTAGGAAGGAGGAAACTTTTAGTCTAACTTAGCTGTTGCAGAACAAAGCACAGCACAAAACCAAAGACAAATAAAAGACCAGAGACAACTAGTGCCTTATAGCGTCACAAGTGTTTCATCTTCTCATTCACATTTCCAGGGGCAGTTTATTACCCAGTGACACAAGTATCTGTGTGTCTTTTCTCAGCTGATTTTTCAGGTTTTTTTCATAAAATGACTTTTATGTATTCTTTTTTACTTTCTACAGTCCAAGATCTATTACATACTATAATGTATCTCAAATTAAAACTGTTAATGGGACTTACCTTAAGTATGTTAGAATAATGCCTTAACAGTACAATATGTTATACTGAGTTTTATAATTATGTGCAGCCTTACGTGATAGCCATAAAACCCAAGAGCGAGGTATGTATTTCAGCAAGTGACTCAGTAACAGTAACTTCATTAACATTCGGATGGGTCAGGATCTGATGGTAAATTATGTTCTGCACATCCTACAGAGCAGCTGTTCAGCATATTAGCAGATTTACATGATGGGATAGTTTTTATTAATGCGTTCCACTAGATCAATTCTGCACTCTACAGAATTTATGCAGAAATCACACAAATTTATCCACACATTCACAAGCAATTTCAAATAGCAGAGTTTGCTGGTATATCAAAAACATTGATTTTCCGTCAGCTATTAAGCTTTCATTGAGCTTAATTGGCTCACTGTTTTTGGAGGGAATTACATACATAAAACCTGGTTTAAAGTGAATTATTATTAAACTGAATCACTTGCTCTGGTAGACTGCACTAGTTATAAGTGCTTCAGTTAGTGGATCACTTGCAGAACTTTGAATTCTCATGTAGACATAGTCAGTCTTAGTAAATCTGGCCCGTAGTGCCACAGTGCTGATGTGAGTTTTCTGCATTCCACTGAACATTCAGGGAGATTTTCAGTTTCTTGTTGTTTTCACTTACCAGGGGTCTATGGTAGCTATAAATTAATTATTAATAATTTCTTGAATGAATTTAAAATAATTGGGTTTTTTCTTATTAGATGTCTGATAGTGACTTGCAATACCTAGCAGTAAAATAAAACCAAATTATCTTGTAGACCTTCTAGTACTAAGATATGTGATAATAAATCTGAGGTCTTGCTGTGCTTATGATGACTTGCTTGCAGCTTTTGGTCCTTTTACTTTTTAAAACAGAGAAAATAAAACGGGTGACCTGAGGTGCATATAAAATATCAGCAGCTACATCAACTTTGGTCAGTATCTGTGTTAATGCTTGATGTCGCTATGCATATCAATTAGACCTCAAGGCTACATTTACATGAGGTCTCTAATGTCATCTCTAAACAGGAATATTTCTGCTCATGTTGTTAAAGCTGATTAAACTGCATAAGGAAGTTTCATAGGGCATTTCCTCCTGACTCCAAAATGTGCAGAAGGTAATTAAGGTATATGAATGATGAATCAACTTATGTCAAGCTTAGGCTATAAGATTTTTAAAATCTTAGCCAAATTGTGTTTGTTCAAAGAAAAGGAACTAGAATATTTTTTTGTGTGAAATGTCAAACATGAACATACTTAAATGATTTCCAGGTAATGGTGCATTACACACTGGGATTATTATTAAGATCATTGTGCTATCTCACACGTTCTCATGGGGACACAGACAAATAAAAATTAAGGCTTTGGAACTATAGCTTGCTGTAACTTTGCAGTGAGGAACAAAACAACAGCATGAGGCTGAATGAGTCTGTATGAAATAGTGGGGGAAGAAGGAGTAAACAACAGGGAAGTGAGATTTTAACTCTCAGCAATATCTGCCAACACTAGTATGCTAGCTAATGTTAGCCTCAAGGGCAATAATGTTTACACTGTTTGGCAACACAGCTGGCTACTATGAGACTGATATTATTTAGGCCGTATTGTTGTCACACATCAGAAAGATTTCCTCCATCTCAGATCTACAAATCAAAATTGCAATGGGTCTTTTTTTTTTCTTTGTTTTGCAGTCACCATTTTAAACATCCTATCATTCACTTTTATCTCTTTTTACATTTAGCACTTATTTGCTGCTGTGAAATTCCTGATTTAATCATAATCAATAACATTTTAAATATGAAAAATGTTAGTTTTATCAGGATGGCTCTAATGAGTCCACCACCAGTTCAGGCTAAAGAATATTTCAGTAACCCCCTCACATTACCAAACAATCTGGGCTGAAAATTGTTACTGGCCAAGTTTTTGGAAAAGATTTTTCCTAAAAAATTAGAAAGCTGGAATAAATCAAAACACTGCATCAGGAGTTGGCGATCTGATGATCTAATATCATGGTGATTTACAATTGAAGTTGATTTGACTCTTAGGAGTCATATAGATTGTAAAATGAAAATATGTTTATTTTTACTTTATCCCCTTTCTGTTTGTGTTTCTTTACCTACAAGCTGACAAGGTTGTTGTAATGTTGCTCCTTGATGTCATTTAGCTGACAGACCCCATTTGCACATATTTGATCTGCTGCTGCAACCTAATCATTTTCCTGTTTGACAGCCTTAGTCAGCTTAGCACAGCAGCAAATTAAAGTGTTTGCTATAGGCTGCAGTTGGGACCCTCCTGCTTCTAGTGGCACTCTCGGAACAAAGAAAGAGGACAGCTGTTGGCAGCTGCATTACTGAGACGATAGAGTTGGAGCCTGTCTGCAGGACAACAGAGTCACTGAAGAAGAATCTGAATCACAGTGTGATGTTTTGAGGTGGATTAGGTATGACGGGTGCAGAGACTATCAGTGGTTGCCTTAAAGAAACTGGATTTTAATCATCTCTACAGTGTACAGTTAACCCTTTTCAAAAACACAGCAGAACACTGCAGATGCACTGATGTTCTCATTGTGTGTGATTGACTGAGAATGAAAAATCGGAAGGAGTTTTGGAGATTATTATAACTTGTACTTTTGAGAGATTAAGTCATTCAGAGCAAAACAGAGTAATATGTAAAAAAACAAAAACAAACAAACAAACATTGTGCATTATTTCATGATGACTGATGTCCAGAGCAACAGCAACATTAAGTTTCCTTCTTTGACAAGCCTGTCTGATGTTTATTGTGCAAGCAATTTCGAGGTAATTCAACACAGCCTTTTATTAATCTGTAGACAGACTTAACAATATTAGAGGGTACACAATCAAGCCATTTTCGGGCTGTTTCAGACTGAAATGCTAACTGCTACAAAAATCTGGTTATTTCCAGTCACCAAACATATTCTCACTAGGACATGTTTTTAAAGCAAAAATCTCAGAAAGGCTGACAGATGACATAAAGCCAAAGAGATACAATCTCATTTACTTGTTTTTAAAATGGTTAGTTGTCAGAAGCTTTTATTATTCTTTTTGAAATCATCCTTGTTTGTGGCAACTGTTGAATAAATGCTACCAATAAAAATATCAACTTTACAGACATATACAAAACCTGCCACATCAATATGATCAAATGAAAATAAACAGAAGATAAAATATGACAAATCAGTTTCTATTCCATCAGCAGCCTGAAAAGATGACATTTCTGTCTCTCTTATGACTTTCAGAGCCAAATCCTCAAGAATAATGACCACATGACTATAAAAATACTGTCCTCGCTAAAAGATAAATACAAGAGGTTCACAGTCTTACAGAGCCCTCACATAGGATGCCAAGTTGGTTACCAGCCTTTGTACCGACACCCACAAAGTGGGTGTCATCCAAATAGGTCAGGTGTTTGATCCAAAGAGTTGTAAAGTTGGAAGTGCTATTTTAGACACCTCTGGTTCATGAAGTAAAAATCCTACTCATTTTTCCCAATAAAGACATTACTCATGCTTACATCAGCATGATCTTCTCCTGGTTAAGTCACTGGTAGAAGTCAGACTAACTTATTACTGTCTTAAAAATACAGTATGTTATTAAAAAATAGACAAAAATGATTTTATATAGATAATTTTCCTCACTCTTGTTTCAGCTCAGCTCCATGGGAATCTTTACTCTGCTTGTATTCACAAGCCAGATAAGAACGTTTTATTCTTTGTGATGTTGATACTACAGTGCAACATCAAGAGGTTCTGATCTTTACATACTACATCAAATTGGAGTGAGAAGTCAGTCTGATAATTGGAATAAAAAATCATAGAAATTCACCAGTGTGGCAATGAAGGCAGGATTTGATAAAAAAAATATTTTTTTAGATCTTATTATCTCAGATTTAATTTTGAAGTAATTTTTTTGTATAACCACCTCTTATACTCTCATACTTTACTTTGTCACACAGGAAGGAACAAGGCAAAGTTTTTTCTTTGTCTTTCATTGAATGTTTTATTGTTTTACAACAGTTCAAAATGAATGATCGGTATAAAATTAGATTTTTATTCAGTTGAACAAAATGACAATATGAATATATTACAAATGTGTTTGGAATATGATGGATGGTGATAGCAATTTAATTACAGGGTAAAATGCAATCAACATTTTATTTTGTATTTCCGGTTGATTGTGGCACTTTTGAGCGGTGTTCTCTTTGTTTCTCTCTTAGCTGTTGTATTGATTCTTCTTTGCACCCTGTTGGCATTTTCACTCAATTAAAAGTGTGACAGAACCTGCAGTTTACAGGCCTTCTCGTTGATCTGGTGTAAAATGCTGCCCATTTAAATCACCTCGATGTTAACTTTGTGTTTGTGCCCTGAATGAATACTAGGTCTTCAACATTGGTGGTGATAAATGCTTGAGACACTAGTTCAGCCCACTTGCTGTCATAGTACAAGGTCACTTGTGAGGGATTTTTCTCATCATGGACTCAGACACAGTCTGGCATTTTAACTATCTTTTTCATTCTGTGATCTTACTCTGGGCCAGAGCTCTAGAATTTTATGTTGTTGGTTTTATTTTGATGGTGTAAATGTGAGTGTAATTGTTGTCTGTCTCTTTGTGTTGGCCCTGCAATGGTCTGGCGACCCATCTGGGTCCACCCTGCCTCTCACCCCGTGGCAGCTGGGACAGGCTCAGCCCCCCAAAATGCTCAATTGGATAAAAAAAAAAAACAATGAATATATATCCATTTATATGAAATTATTTTAGTTGTTTTTAATCTCATTGTACAAGTGTATAGTGACAATAAAAGCCATTTTATTCTATTCTATGTTAAAAAGAAAAATCATGATGTACAGGAGACAGCAGCTGGTGGTTTCCTGACTGAGCCGTTGAGGGAGTAGCACTGCTTCGAACCACAACAGAGTATGTATTGTTGTGGCACAACAGGAGAACGTTGCTGTGTGTGTATTGTAGGCAGTATGACCTGTCAGTTGCAGCAACTCTAAACTTTTTATCAAGTTGACACAGTTTAGGAATAAAACTCTGAAATTGCAGGAACTGAAAGTAAACAATAGTACCAGTGCTGTGGTTTTACTCCATAAATATTCCATGTTATGCAGGGATTTGCAGTTTACTGTGTGACTTTGTGACAAACTGATTCACACGGTGCTGAATCACTCAGTGTGTTCAAGTCTGTACTTCCAGTTCTGTTTTTCCAGTGTTTTTTTTTTTTTCTGTGTGTGTGTGTGTGTGTGTTTTGCATGTGTGCAACTCGCCTGTGATTTGATAAACTGACTTGTTTACTGCCATCTTTGAGCACCATAACATGACCTTACCTAGATTATAAACAAAAGTTTTTGCTGTGAGACGTGTGCAAAGCATAAAAGGAATTGACACGTTTCGCTATGTGATGCGTGTTCTTAAATATTTGGATTCAGCTTTGTTTTAACATTGTAAAACAAGGCAGCCAAATAAAGTACTACAGGGCACAATTCCCTTGACTAGAATTTTTTTCTTCACACAGTATAAATGTAAAACAGCAGCACATTATTCCAGACAAATGTAAGACTGAAAAATGATGAATAGAATAAAGAGTAAAAAACTTCAAAAAGAAATAAAAATATTTTAAAACAAATCATAAAAGCTCCACTTCGTGCTATGTTATATAATATTTTAATTGGCTCTGAGTGCTAATCAAATGATTTACTTTCAAATTCCTTTTTCTATCATATTTTTTTCCTTTGCCTTGAAGTCTACATTAAAGACTGAAACATAGTTTCCCTTTTTTATTGCTGCACTTACTCCCTGAATCCGATGACCGTGTCTGCTGTGATGTTTTTGCCCTGCACTTCTCAAAAACTGCCAATACTGATGTGTGTGCAGTTGTTTAATGTACTGTTGTAGTATTGCATTGGGATAGAGGTTTTGCTTTATGTTAGCTATTCTCAGCTATTTTTTTGGCTTCACAGTATTACCATTACTTGTGATGGAAACACTAAACTTTGTTTTTATTGGAATTTTTCCCCTGTTAAAGCCCATGCAGAGTTAATACAAATTCTTTTTTTCTGTAGGAGAATGATTGCAAGTATTTATTATGACTAAGTGGTCACCAACAGGTTAAGTGTGCAAAACCCTCAACTGCTTGGTGACCACTCTTAATCACAAGCCAATTGCACCAGGTTGCCTTGAGGGAAGCAGCCTGACTAACTTGGACTGATTGGCAAAGACTGAAATGATTTTATCAAAGCAAACATATTGCTAATTTGTTGCAGTCAGTCTGTGTCAGTCTGTGCTGATACTCAAGCCAACTGGTTGGGAGCTGGTTGAATTCGTGTTACATACCTACATAAAAGCAATGTTGCTGAGCTCTTATGTCATGTTGCTGTTAAATCACTATACTGCAACAACTATGTCACCATTCCTGTTTGACTTACTGGGTCACATCTATGAGGTTCTGGATGGTTTACCTCACTGGTTGAGCAGGCAACTCAGTCATACAGCTGAAATGCAGTAGCCCAGATTTGGGTACTTTGTGTCTTCCCATGTTCTCTCTCCCTCTTTTCTGTTTACTCCATATTACTGTACTATCAAAAAAGGCAAAAAAATAAATAAATCCATCCATCCATCTGTCCATCCATCCTTTTCCAAGTATCCAGTTTATTGTCATCGGGATAGGTGGGGGCTGGAGGACAGGTTAAAAAAAATTGACTAGATTCCAGCTTGAATCTGAATGTACAGTAAGTAGTTAATATGAATTTCAATGTATGTAGATGGCAACAGATTTGCAGTTTTTGCCAATTAATCACAATTAATCGCTGTATTATTCCAAACAGATGGAATGCAATTGCCAGCTTCACCCCATTTATTTGCAAAGTCATAGCTTTGCTCCGTGTTACTGATGTTATATCGCCATCTTGATGCACCAAAGTTGCTCTGAAGATGACAGCTGACTGTGATTGGTTATAGATCTGGCCCCCCATTTTCGAAGCAACCATTTTCAATGGCAACAAGATCACAATTTTTTCTACACAGTTTTGGCCGTGCTATGGTCTCAAACAGTTGTTTTCCCTAGTGGCTCCCCGATTGTAGTGTAAGCTCTCATGGGTGTCTAGAAATGGGACTGTGTTATAGACAGAAGCTGCTAACACCTTAATGAAAATGCATAATTCAATGTTTGCAACTATTTTTTTTAAACATTGTTTTTACAGCTTAAAATCACTGGATAACTAATGTTATTCTGCTCTATCTCCACGTTTCTCTGCTGTATCTACCTTTCTCTGTTGGCTTGTGCTGTTCTGCTTTTCCCCTCCTACCTCACTCCTTAAATGTATTTCTTCTTCCTCACCTTTACATCATAGGTCTTTACCACTTATTCAACAAGACTATTTCTTGTGCCCTCTATTTTTTGTATGCTCTGTGAACCCTACAGCTGTGGTAGTGGATTACAGAGGCATGAGGTTAGGGGTTACTGGAAACAGGGTGCAGTCAACTTATCCGTGTTGTGCAGCTTCTGGTCTGAGAGCATTAAAAAGCTTGAAGGTGTATCAGCTGCTCTCTGCTTTGCATTTATATCATGGTAGTTAGAACTTTCCCCTGCTGGAAGGGGTCTTCTTTCCTGCTTGGCAGCACTGCTGTCTTTCTTAGTCATTTCACTTATGGAGAGCTCCAAACCCTGCACTGTATGCATAAATAGCATGAGTATTTCACACCACTACAAATTAAGAGCTGCAGGCCAGCTGAGAAGAAGTTAGTCATTTTCAGTTCTGTTAGTTTGCAGGAATAAATGTTTGTGAACAAGCAGTTGCATCTATTGTTTGGTTTTGCTGGGACTGTGCTCCTTTATAAGCTTGCCTACAATGGTCTTTGTACTTAAAGGAAATGTATTTTCTTAGATTTATTTTCTTAAAAAATAAGATGACAAACACTTTACATATGCAAATCAGGCAGATTTTCTCAGAATCTGTTAGCTGAGATGTTATTAAATTTACTGATGCTGTTTAAATATGCTTTGAGTATGTTATATTGTTTTTGTAGGATTAAATTTATCTACTTATTTACTTAATGGCTGCATGAAACATGTTTCTTTCTGGAGAAATACACGAACAAAAGATTCTTGACTTAATTTAGAAATGTTGTCTTCACATTGGTTGTGTAGCAGAGTGACTCAGACTCCACTGTGTCAATGCTTTAAGCACCGTTGCCAGCACGTGTAGTAGATAGAGGTGCAGAGTCCATTCTTAGTATTTTCCTAACTGTATTTTTTTTTTTTCCAAATACTTGACAGAATAAATTAATATGCAAAATAGTTTTCTCTGTTCTTAACATTGGTATGTTAGCAAGTAAATGTAAGGGGTAAACCAATGCATTTTGTGCTAAGTTAAAAGGCCAACAGCTATGCTGAAATCTCCAGCTGGAAGCGCTTTACAGGCAAAGTATTTTATTAGCAAAGACACGATAATGTTGTATTATAACAATAGTAATTTTGTGAGTACTGAACATCCAGACAGCAAGTAAAATGCATGTTAAAATCAAGGCATTAATTTTAATTTCAGTATTAACATTGTATGTCATTTGTTATAAGCGTGCAGAGAGAAGCATTATGAACTTCTCCTCTCTTGTCTAATACATGTATATGTAAGATGTGCTGATTAATTGATGTTCGATATGTTTGACCCACCCCTACTCCATTGTGATTGGATAGCTGGGTAAGGACTGACAGTGACAAGTGCACTATTTTACTGAAAGCTAAATATTTTTCATATGTAAAAATGTTTAACATCTCATCATATTGCCAACATTTTTAACGTTGCCGTCTTAATACTGGACCTAATGTTTCTAACCATTTGCTAAAGTGACTAGTCAGTCAGTCTTAGGGAGTAAAAATGAAGACTTTACAAATCAAGTTATTTCACTGCCCTAATTGTCATTCTAAAGAGATCCCGTTGTATTTTCCAGATACAAGTAGATATATTAAAGTAGCATGAGCAATGGTTTTAACTGACACATTTCTGTCATCTCATGGAGAATTTTGTCATATTTATTAATCTGGCATTGTTTTTGTTTTTTTATCTGCTCTGCCTATAACTATGGATTTAATTTTACAATGCAAGAATCTTAATGAGGAAAAAATAGATGAAACCCTCTCTGGTTTGCTTTTGTTGTGAATTGGGCCCACCCAGCAGCAGGGAGTATGGCTGATTGATACCCTTTCTTTGCAGTTTGTGATTATCAGAGACAATCAATAGGACAGAAACCCAAAATTAATCTCATCTCTTGCAGTGTGTGAAGGGAATGCTGACGGCTGTGGCATTCTCATGCAAATAGCGATAATAATTATTCCCTAAGTGCTTTCCTCACCCCCAAATAGATGCCAGTCAGTCAAAGAATCAAGCAGCTTCAGGCAGCAGAGAGATAACATGAAAGACATGTACATTGAGAGACAATTAGAGGGCCCAGATATTAAAAATATGCATTTCCATAATGTCAGATAAGTCCATGGTTGCTCTTTTTTGTCTCTATGGTGTCAGAACTTGCAGAAAAAAATGAGATGAGAGACTGTCATTAAGGATGACAGCGTGACTCTGACACCCTGCCTGTGAGAGAAAGCATGTGAAGGAGAGATGGAAAGAGCGATGGAGAGACATCATTACACTAAGGATCACAGTAAAACTGGTAGAGGCCGTCAACATGGAGGGAATAGATGCAGCAGATAGATGGCACAGAACAGGGAAAAGGGCATAGAGGGTTGAAGGGGAAAGAGAGCAAGGCAGAACATCAGAGGCTGTCATAATATTCAAGTGACCAAATGCAGTGTGAGTGAGTGAGAGAGTTTGTGGATAAGAAAAGATAGGAAAAGAAATAACTGTAGAGCTCCCTGTTGTTGCTCAGGGGGCTATTCCGAGTGACTGAGGCGGTCGTGATCAACCTGCCATCCTCTCCTCTCCTCCACCTCTTCCTCGGTGTAAATCCGACTGTGTGCCTCACCGCAGGTAAAATGATGACAGACAATTATAATATCAGGTGACAAAAATGCCCTCTTTTTACTCGTCTCTTGGACATTAAGTGAGATTACTTCAACTAATTTTAACTCTAGTCCTAGTGGTAGTTTCAGGTCTTTGTGAATATGAGAACGGTGGAAAATGTTATGTAGTGTGAAATAATTTAACTATGTAGAAGCAACATAATTTTTTTGGAACACCTTGTAAATGTAAGTGTGTATCTGTGCTTTTGTTTGCATATACTAGAGTTACACCCAAGGTTTGTAATTAAGCCCATAATTGATCTTCTCCTGAAACTGTAGTGAGCTCTGTGGATTAGCACAGTAGGTAGTTATGAACTGTTATGAGGCCACAAAATGCTTTAGCAGATTCATAAAGTGAAAAAACCGCTTGTGAGTTTGGATTTGTTTAATGTACTTTTGTGTTTTCCTGAATATACCTTGGGTTAAAACAGGCAGATGCTGTATAAAAAGAAGAATCCATCCTTGGGCATAACAGAGAGCAGATAAAATGCTGAAAATGTTATTAGCTACCAGCTAAATGCTGATATATTTTACATATTTTGTTAAGTTTGTTTACCCTATGAGCAACTTTAGTGCATAGCAAATAATTATTTGATGTTGTTATTATCTTTTTAGTTAGACTTCTGCTGATTTTTATACATGAACATAAGCTTACTTGTGATTTGGTGTACTATTGAAACTTTCTGCGGTGGTGCTGGGGAAGTTTTATCAACACAGAGAAAATTACCTCGCCATGATTTTCATGGCTTGAGTTCAGAGGCTCCAAATTTATGACAGAAAGCCGGTGCATGGAGTTTGAAAAATACGAGCACCTACCAAGCAGGGAATGTGAAAGGTGTCAGCGATTTGAAATACGGGAAAAGTATGATTTAGTGTTTTAGAGCATAGCCTGCATGAGCTACGAATAGTTAGCATGTGTCCTTTGAATTCAGGATGTTGGTAACTGGCAACGAGGAAAAAGCCATGAATAGTGTTACCATGCCAAATGTCTGGTTTTCTAAACAGCATATCTTAGAGAGGCTATCCGTATATGCAGAGGAAGTGCTGTAGTGAGTCATCCAAATTGCATCCGCTGGAACACCTTATGTAGGCAAATATACAATAGATGTATGAACCAAGAGGTGGAAAGCAGGCTGTGTTTCCTGACAAGACTGAGAGCTGATTGTATGGATAGTCAGTATAGCCAGGGTAAAGACTACAGTGATGGGTCATTCTGCAGAATAACTGCAGGCTGAGGCCAAGTTTGTGGTCAAAACTGTAACAGAAATGCGGAGAAGGCAGCTGGAGCTAAAAGCCATGACGACATTGGTTGGGCTCAAGGACAAGTACACGGGAATGCTTTTAACTGCTGTTCCCTATGGGAGAAAAACTGAAATTTTATTAAATCAAATCGAGGGGCTGGCAGGATGAGCCTGGACTAAAATGTCTCTGGTGAAAGAGCTTTGTAATTTTTGTGTCTGTGTGAACGTAGGAATGTCTAACCATATAAAGATCTTGTTTTTCTTCCATAATTGGAGTTATTTAGCCCTAAACATTGACAGTGTTTTTCTTTGTTTGTTGCCGTTTTGGGGATTGAAGGATTGGAAACCAGAACCTGGCCAGTATCATCCAACCTGTGCCATCTGGGAATTTCTTTTTTTTCTTTTTTTGTCGATTTGTATTGCCATTATCTGCATTGCCATTGTCTGCAACCAGTCACTTTTACAAATGCTCTTTTTTACGATTGCGTCAGACCACATTCTTAAAGGAACGAGACAACTGCTCTTGGCAGCGTGTTTTAAATTGTGTCTGACTTCAATCCATTACAACACATTTTTGTTACAAGTGTATTTTTCTCGCAGATTACAGCTTGAGGCAGCAATTCTTCCAGCTCTTCAAGAAATTAAAGTTAAAGGCCGTTGTATCAGTTCCATTCAGTGCTTTATCTGCCCACATCTATGTCATTGGTTTGCACTTGGAGTGTGCTTTGTTAGATTTTCAAATTTATCTGGACTAATACTTGTGACTGACTTCAGAACCTAATTGAGTCTGACAAGTTAGTCATTTTTCTGAAGTTTTCCTCCTACTGTACTAACTCCATTTAGCTTTTGATTGTTATATATATACACAGGTGCAGGCTGTGTAAAGATGCCCCAGAGACAATCCAGCACATAACAGCAGGGTGCAAGATGCTAGCACGCAAGGCATACATGGAACGCCATAACCAAGTGGCCGGCATAGTGTACAGGAACATCTGTGCCAAGTATAACCTGGAAGTCTCGAGGTCAAAATGGGAGATGCCCCCAAGGGTGGTGGAGAATGACCGAGCTAAGATCCTGTGGGACTTCCAAATACAGACGGACAAAATGGTGGTGGCTAACCAACCGGACATAGTGGTGGTAGACAAACAGAAGAAGACGGCCGTAGTGATCGATGTAGCGGACCCGAATGACAGCAACATCAGGAAGAAGGAACACGAGAAGCTCAAGAAATACCAAGGGCTCAGAGAAGAGCTCGAGAAGATGTGGAGGGTGAAGGTAACGGTGCTCCCAGTGGTAATCGGAGCACTAGGTGCGGTGACTCCCAAGCTAGGCGAGTGGCTCCAGCAGATCCGGGGAACAACATCGGAGATCTCTGTCCAGAAGAGCGCAGTCCTGGGAACAGCTAAGATACTGCGCAGGACCCTCAAGCTCCCAGGCCTCTGGTAGAGGACCCGAGCTTGAAGGATTAATCACCCGCAGGGGCGAGCGGGGAATAATAAATATATGTATATATATATTTTACACGTTTCTATTATTTCAAAGTATCATGTTCCACCTAGGGGGGAAAAACCTTTGGTGATTCGATAACTTTAGCTTTTATTACAGATGTATGCATCTAGACACATGGTGAGTGTAGAAGAAAACATACTTTATATAAATTCATACATTCTGACAAATGTAAGCTATGCTGATTTTTCAAAGCCTGTAAACAAATCCCAGAAGAGGTGCATGAGGTTTGTGCAGAAAGGTTACTGTGACACTAAAAACACATGTGTATACACACCTGATGATCATAATTATCATTCACCACTTCAGGTACTTCAGGTTTTCACTTAGTCTTGCTCTGGCTGTATTGTGTCCACAAGCTCCCTGCATAAATTCTGAAATAAAACATTCAGAAAATCAGTATGCCGCTCATGTCTGTGTCTAATTTCTAAGATGAAGGTCATGACCCTTTAGAGAAATCTCGTGTTGTGTATTAATCAGTGAAAAAAAGAAGAAAACAAACAACAATTTCTCTTGTTACTGAAATAACCAAGTCTATTTTGCAATTTTAGGTAGTTATCTGGTGTGTTCTTGCATGCTACATGAAAAAGACTGGAAAAATTGTTTCAAGGAAAACTGCTGTGGCAACCTCATCATACAACTGCTCACCTTTTATGTGTGTGTTATTTATGCGTGTTTTTCACACAGACCAATCCCCATGTTTGTCCTTCAGAGATTTATATTGGTATCAGAGTATAAATCACATTTTACTGAGACATTTAAGGACAAAACAATAGGCTGAACTTGGATAAAGTTTTGAATTGGAAAAGAGTCACAAATACTCTGCTGTGGATTTTGTGAATTTTAAAAATCTTTGTCATGTAACCTTCTGACAAACAGAGGTTCAGACACAGATCCCTTGAATACATTATGAGATTATCAGGCAGTTATAGTTCAGGAGGGTAGAGTGGGTTGTGTTCTAATTGGAAGGTCAGTCAACTGCATTCTGCATGTTGAAGATCTTTGAGCAAGACACTGAACCCCAAATTGATGATGCATTCAGTGGATTGTGAGCAATAGGTAAAACATGCTTTAAGACAGAATAAAGTGCTCAATGAATGTCTGTGGATGGCCGCATGTGCACAAAAGTGCTATATATATATAAGTGATGTCTTTAAAAGTCAAGATTCACACAGGTCTGAATTGAAGATTTATCTCTGAGCAGAGTCAGAATGATTTGATTTTCGTATGCACACACAACATTTCTATGCTGCCTTTCTTTGCAAATTATGTTCCATTTGTGGCCATTACCCAAACCTACTGAGCTTTCTATGCTTGTATGGTGCATAATGCAGTTAGAAGTGATAACAGTAGCAAGTTTAGCATAGAAATTCAAAGCAATTTATGCAATTACGAGTGTTTAATTTCAGGCAGATGCAGAAAAATGCAGTTTCTGCTGTCTAGGAAATGAGCTTTTTTAGCATATTTAATCTTGTATGCATCAGTAGATTCGCTGAACAGAAATTGCGAATAAAGGTTCAAAAAGTGTCCCAATATACATAACAAGCAGTAGGTAATTAATTGATAGAGCCAGCACCTTTTACTGTTCTTTTTCCGTAACCAAATCCCTGTGATACACCTTAACTGAGCAGAACAAGCTTATAATAACTTTTAGCTACTCAATCAGTACTGTGTGTCGCTGAACTACTTTCCTGTCATTTCTTTTGAACAAACCCCATTTGACCTGGTCAGTTTGGTTTAGTGACCACACAACACAGCTCTTTTACCTAATATTAATGCAAATAGTTTACATAACAAGCTTAAAGATATTTTCAGTTTTAGTCAGCTGAACTCAAACACATGTACCATGGAGAAAGTAATAAGACGTTGTAAATTTAAATCCAGTTTTACTTTTAAACGACTTAAAACATAATGTTTTACTGCAGGAGCATGCATATTTAAATAGCTCACATTTTGATGAAAAAAGTCAGTTACTTGCCTGTGTTATACACTACAGAGCATCCCAAAGCAATAAAAAGAAAATGGCTCTACAGTGTTTCACTCAACTTTTTATTTTTTTCCCCCCATTTTTAAAAGAAGTGCTCTTGTGCTCCGTTCGCAATGATGGAAAAATAAACCCAAAACGACCATAAAATTGTTATTAATAAGGTTAATCATGTTTCCGTGTATTAATTTACCGAGAACGTCTGGCATGAAGAGCTCTGGAGGCCCACATAGCTGTAATAATGTGTCCACTGGTTACAGAAAAAAAAAATGTACCAATTTAAGTTTATATCTCTTTGAAGTTATAACCTCACAGGGACAGGGTGGAAATAAAAATTGCTTGGGAATTATTCACTCATGCTGACCAAAATCCATCCGGAGATGTCTCACTTTAAGAATCCAGTTGAAAGCAGAGGTTAAGAGAGTCTTTTATTTTTTGGGGACACTTTGCTGTGATGCTCAGAGTCTGCTTGTCTCTAAGGAAAGGATCAGTTTAAATCAATGCAAGTCTTTTTTTTTAGTGATCACTAGAATCCTGTCATTAAACATTTCTGTGTGTTGTCTCTCAGGATGCCAGAGTCTTCACCCACAGCACCTAAGGGGCTTTCAAGCAACAGATCTAAAAGTCAGTTGACCAAATATTTAGTATTTTGGACACGACAGTCATCAAAACCGAATAAGGAAACATCTTTTAGAAGAATGGTTGTCAGTCCCTCTGGTACAGCTCAAAAGTCTTGGATCATCAGTGCAAAGGCCTTTTGATATTGTTTTATCCTAACACCTTATTAATAAGCCAGCAGTCTTACCTGCTCAATAATTGTATTTAAATGAAAATGTAATGTTATAGTTTTACTTAGATTGTGTTATACCAGCCTGTATGAACTCCAGTGCAAGATTAAAATTTGAAGCAGATAGTACAATAATAAATACAGTAAAGCCATCATTTTTTCATTTTGGCTTCTTTTCTTAAGTCTGCAACTCTGTCTGAAAAACAAATCCAGCAGGTCTGAACTAATTACATTTGGGGGTCTAGAGTAATGTTACTTTCTTCCTGTGCACTTACAGCCCATATTTATCCATTCTGTGATATAACCATCACATCAATTTGTTATGAAAAAAGTGTCAGTGTTTCTAAAAAACAATCTTAGTGTCAGTTTTTTAGGAAAAACGTCAGTGTTTCTCAAATACACCGTTTGGTCCATAATCTGTTGAAGTTGCCTCTGCATGCTACCACAGGGGATTTCAAATCAAACAGTTAACATGTGTTAGAAGTGGACACTTTACATAAATCTTTTTTAACCAAAAATTTGGATTAAATTGGCTAATTGATAAGCAGTTTTATGGCTGGGTGAATCCTGTTCCCTTGTTATTTAATGACAGTGATGCTGACGTAATATTGGAAGATGAAATATTTAAAATATTGAATTTCTATTTTATAACCTTTTACTGTAATTTTAAATAATAGGACCAAAGACATGTCAAGTGAGGGAGGATTATAAGGCTGAAAAAACAAACAAACCCCTAAATGAATCTAGCAGAGAGTTAGTAAAAACTTCTTGTCTAGTCAGCAAACTGGTATGTTCTTAAAGAAGGAATGCACTTACCAGCTCAGCAACACCAGAAGACCCATAAGACCTAAGAAGACAAGTAAAATGGGTTATGACAGAATTATTTCTCTTGTTAAGAAAAACAACTTCACAATATCTAACCAATCAAGAACATTCTTAAGGAGGCAGGTGTATCATTGTCAAAGTGTTCAATTGAAAGACCGCTTTATCAATGAAAATACAGAGGGTTTACACAATGGTGCAAACAGTGGTTACTATCTCAGACAAGAAGGCCAGAGTAGAGTTTGGCAGAAAACATGTAAAAGAGGGAGGCAATGCAATTTTTTGCGATGGCCATGGGTTGTAGATGCTATTAAATGCTATTTTACCATGCCTTTCACTTAGTCAATTTGGCCATTTGACTTGAATATTTAATATAAGATGATGTAAAATGTAACAGTTGCTAGTTAAAAAAAGAACAAATAAATATTCAGCTTCACCAGATACCTAAGAAAACGGTCTACTGTTTTCCTGTGGAGCATCACGTGCAGCACACTGCTTCTCTCTTACCGACGGTGACGAATCTTTGAACAGGGAAGAGGGCAAACCTTTTCATGTGCTGAGACACACGTTCTGAGTCTATAAATATGTGAAAATCGCTAAATTTTGTGTTTTATAGAAACATGGACTGCAACTCTAACTGGTAAATGATGCACTGAATGATGGTTATCTTTGGGATGATCTTTTCACATGGGAATATGGCTGCAAAATCAGTTGCAACACCAACAAACTGTGTATGTGTAACAGTTCTTCATAGATCCCTTAATAGCAAGGCTTTCTAAATGCAAGATATCACAGAAAGAGCCCTAACTGGTATTTAACAAGTTGAAAAAAGAAGGTTTAGATCTTATTCCTTTGTAGAGAATTCTGATGTAGACTAGCAGGTATGTATTTAACACTCAGTATGAATATTTCTAGGTTTTTTTTCAGTCTTCTGTACAATTTGAAGCACTAAATCTACCTTGCAGTATAAAGCACTTTGAGGGACCTGCTGTTATAATTTATTGTTATGTAAAAAGAAACTGAATTGAATTGAATTTTTTTTTCTCTCTTTTGTCTAGTTAATGGTAGTTTTCATGTTGACAACCATGGTGCTTGGTGGCATAATGAAAAGTTATAAAGGAATGGGATATGAATTATCCCCCCCTATCTTGTCACAGGATCATGAGATTTGCCATAGTTTTATTGTTTAATCAATAGCTTTATTTTTAAACCAACAGGTGATAAAAATAATGTAGCAGAAGCAGAACAGACTATCATTAAGTGGTCAAGTGTCCAGTGACTGTCCAAAGATGGTAATCTCCCCTCTCCACTTAGGTTTTAGTCGTCTGTCCTCATGTTAATTGTAAACTTGTACTCTGCAAGTCAACATTTTTGTATTACAAGTTGATACAAAGCCTCAACACTTGAAGAATAATGAGGTGTTTATCTAGGTCATTGAAGTAATAGCAAAAATAACTTGCTTTTCCCTGAAGCAATCTTCCAGGGAACACTCCAAAACAAGTCATGATGGCCTATTACCAAAAGCAGTCTGTCCCTCTTGTCGTCTTTTTAAAGATTAATAACTGTGTACTGGTCTTTCAGTGTAGAAAGAAACTCAAAAACTATTTTTGGAAGCCTTCATCAAAAGTACCAAAAAACAAAGTTGATGGCAATTAATTTTTAGTGTGAAAGATCACATCTTGCTCCTTGTGATGTTGTCATATCCCCACTGATCTTTGGACGCAATTAAGAGCAACTGAGCCGCCTCCACTCAACTTCTTGTTTAACAGCAGTCTAAGGTCAGTTTGACCGTAGCAGTAGCTCTAATAAAAGTAGCCTGATGGTGGATCATTAGTGCATATTTGTGTGACGAGCCATGTTACATTTAAATGACATCTGTTTGGGATTCTTGGATGGTAAGTTTCCTGACTTGCTACCACATTTTCTAATGTATTACCAGTTGTACAGTTGCTGATTATGAAAAAATGTGTTACACACTTTTTCTCTCTAGTCCTAGCAGATAGCACTTTATAAAAATGCCATAGAAACTTCCTTATTTCATGAATATGTAATTTTGCACTTTTAGATGTGACATGTGAATAATTTGTTAAAAATGGTTTTAATGCAAGATGACAGTGCAGCTAATTATCAGGATAATTTAAAGCAGCAGCTTAAGAATAATTCTCTTTGTTTGAATTCTCATCACTTTAGAGAGATTGCTGATGTCTTCCACTAATCCCATGAAAAGACAAAAACAGCCACTGATCTCACTTCCAAACATTACTTATTCATCCGAAGCCTGGTGTAGCTTTTCTTTTTTTAATCAAAGACAAGTTGAAATCTGATAAGTTACATTTCTGGACAGTTGAGGTGAATGGGTTTGGGTTTTTTGACACTAAGAGTGTTGTTGGTGTTTTTGCCAGTTTTTTGTAACTAGTGTGTGTTGTCATTAGGAGAAGTTAGAAGAAGATGGGAATTTACTAGGGGGTCTTTTCTTGGAATTCAGTGACGACAGCAGAAGGATAGAACAATGCTAGGATTATCCTTTACACACTGTTCTGCTTTTCAGCTGAGTCCTGCCTGTTTGATGTTTCCAGCGCTGATGTGGTCCAGCACACTGGTGCAGTGGTGCACAGCCCTGCTCCCTTGTAACCCATCCAGTACACAGCAGGCAGCTTGGCTCACTGTAGCCTTCTCATCCCAACACCACCTCATCCGTGAAAATCAGCGGAAATGTGACTAAAAGTGAGGCGACCTGTCGAGACTCCCAGCTATTTGAGAGCTGATCGATCTTGGTCGCATGAGTTGCCTGAGTGGTTATCTCATCAGCTTTGGGCAACACCACTGACTTACTGACGGAAAAGACGGATCAGAGACAGGATTAGGATCGGACCATTTAGCAATTAGCTCCTAGGGCACAGCGTCCACCCTGGGGCTGAAACGGCGCAGGGCCGAGGAGGACCAATGACTAGCACAGACACATAGGCTGTAGCAAGATAATAATGAGCAGACAGAAGAGAAAACTCTACACCACTGGCCAATCTTTTAGTCCCCAGCTGGATCTTATCCTGAGCGAATAGCCATATCCACATCCTATTTGCTTTTGTATGCTTTTTTTATTTCATTTTCTTTTCAGTCCGCTCTCTCGGGCTGTGCCTTCCTGTTTACTTTTAGTGTGGGTTTTCTTCTCACAGGAATGAAAATCAGCTCATCTGAGTCTGAATTAATCACACTACTAAATGGTGACCTAAAGGTGTGTGCAAGCATCCACCCATAACTTTTAAGCAATGATGCAATTTGAGTAATTATGCTTTTGCACCATGCTCGAGGCATCCTGTTTTTGTGCAAAATGAAGTACAGTGGCATAATTTAATCTTACATGACAGCAGTGCTGAGAGGGAATAAAGCACCTTAAAGCATAAACTGTTGATACACAAATCAAATGAATGAAGGAGGGTAAAATGCCTGAATGTTATGTCTGAAATTGTTTACAGCATTTTGGCACCTTTATGTTGTGACAGTTAAAAAGCTCTGACCTGTACATTTGGTTTGATGCTGTGACTCTTTATCAGCAATGTATAGATGGACCTTTTCGATGTGGAAGCATTGGCATGTAAATGAGAAATCTAGATTGAGTTCAGCAGTTATCAGCTGTGGCTGCAGTTTGGGTGCTTAATTAAAGGCAAGTAATTATATTGCAGCTTTGCCTTTTTGCTGAAGGGATGGGACACGATAAATCCTTAATGCTGCTTTTTTTCCTGTTCATAGTGTGTGCATGTATTTAAGAGAGGTTGCAGCTAAACTACAGCATGACGTCTTTAACAAAAAGAAGACATAATGCATAATACATAACCTGCAGACATAAACATTACAGATGGTAGAAGAGAGTTAATTTCCTTAAAGGTATCTCTTACCTTAGTAACAAAAAGAGAAGAGACAGATCAGATGATGTATTGTCTCAAAGCTTGTGCATTCTGTATTTCTCGAGTTTTATAAAATACAGATTTTCATATATTCTAATTCCTTCTGCTGTCATAGTGGTTATCATCCCTGAAAGCAACCGAGTGAAGCTTTCTGATTGAAAATGTCAGTTCAGATACTGTGTAAGAAATGATGAAAACATCCGAGCAGAGAAATGACTGACTTATCTTTAATTTTCTCACCCACTCTATTTGTCTAGCACAAAAGTCTCAGGAAAAATGTTTTTTTTTTTTTTTTTTTTTTTTTTTTTTTTTTTTTTTAAGGTGCCCGACCTTTTCTGTATCCTTAGCAACTGCAGCCATTACATAGATTTTTATGATCTCCTGTACTGTGTCTAGTTTAGGCACTATCCAAGGTAGACATGTTTGTCAGGAGACGTGTGATAAGATGATTTCACATATGGCAAACAAGAAAACTGTAGTTGAATTTTTCTTTCGCTTTTTAAAAAGTCTGCAGGAACCTCAAGTGCACTTTGTGTTGACTTTAAGAGAGCAGATGCAAACTCCCTGAGCCAAAAACTAAAACTACGCATATCATCTGTCATTAAGGTTCTCTTTCTTTCTCTGTGACAGGAGATTGCAAACAAGCAGATGGAAAATAAGACAGATGACAGTCTGCATGTTTCTGCAGCATTTTGATGCAAAATATGAACAGTTGTATGTGGGATGTCTCAGAGAAAACTGGCATAAAATCAGTCGACTGGAGCAATGTGTTAACCACATTCTTCACAGGCGAATGAATTTTAACCTGCAAACACAGGAGACTGCTGGTGCTAGCACTGCAAATGCTAGCCACACTCACACTCATTACAGACTGTGTGTAACCACCAATTGCTCTAGTTAAGTCGGCTAGTAAAGTAAGCAGGAATGTCCCTAGCTGGGTTGGTGGGTTGGAGCAGAGTAGAGTGAAGTGGAGTACTTACTTGAGCTGATTACACCTCATTATATTACTTTAAGTGTAGAAAGTGGCAGGGAAGCTAATTCTGTCCAGAGCACTAGCCATTACAGCTGCACTGCTCAACAAACCCAGGTGGACAGACTCAGAACCAGCTTTACAAAGTTTCATTAGAAGATTAAACTCATTTTTTTTTTTTTATCTGTGTAACAACAACAGGGAATGCAACACAGCAGAAGAAAAAGTGGCCAATTTTGAAACATGAACATTTATAACTTAAAAAGAAACTCAAGCTCTTTGGTGTATAGCCTGTATGCTCAACAGTTGTAGCTGTGATCATAAACAGTGATCCCATAAAGCTGTGAATATCCTGTTCCAGATGTTTCACCTTTTATTTGCAGATATGTGAAGGACTTACAGTGTAAATTATAGTGATCCACCTAGCCTGTCACTATGCACTGACAGCGTGGCTGACAGCATATTGTAGTCTCTATCTGTGTATATATCATACAGATACAGAGTATTATTCTACTTTTATTTTTCTAAACACTCATATATCACATGACACCTCAAAACTTGTGTGTAATTCAGTGTTAGTTTTTCAGCTTTGGGGCTTTCTCACGGTGACTGTTGTGCTTTGACACTCACCCTTCCTGACAGGACTGTCTTTTAATATTAAAAATAGTAAATAACATAACGTTGACAAAATTTTACATTTACTTTAAATCTGAAATGCTGATGTCCTCTGGGGTCATGCCAAGTGGCTAAACAGTCTTTATTATTGACTTGATGTTTCCTCTTATTTTAATTTCATCATTTCATGCAGTTTTGTGTATATATGGTTAACGTGTTCACATTTTCCCATCTAATGATTGTGAGCATGATTGTCCATGCATTGTGCCTATTTGTGTTTACCTCCTTCTGTGGTGTAAGAACCTGGCATACTGATGTCTGATCCAATCACTCTCAGCTCTGGTGGGCTGGAGGGCTTGAAACAGCAGGAGAAAACAAAGCAGAAAGGATGGAGGGTGTGTAGGCTGTGCATATATAAAAATGACATGCTTAAATGTGCTGTAATGAAATACCCAATTACTGTGGGAGATGATGCTACATTTCTTCTGATCGTGTTGACTCTTTTGGGTAAGATGTTACAGCATAATCCAATTTACAGATTCTTTTGTCATTAACAGCTGTGGTCAGGTTAAGCCTAGTCATTCATTTTTAAACCTGTATTTATAAAAAGGTGTTGTTGTTCCAGTAAAAGTTTAGGACATTGTTAATATTTACTGATAGGAAGACTGAACAGTTTCACCTCACAAACACCCCACACTGACGGAAAGAAATGTTATCTGCGAGAAATCAGCATCATCAGCTGAGGTGGAATAATAATAATAGTTACTTATTGCATGATGCTTTAAAGGCTATTTTGTAAGACAAGAAAAGTGCTGAGAGGGCAAGATCAAACAAGAAATAATGGGTAATGCAGTAAATTAATTTATCACAAGATCAGAAATTTAGAATTTTTCGGGGGGAGTTATCTGTTATTCATGTGATTAAAAGCATATTATAGAAATGAAAACAAAGAATATCTAATACATATTTCACACATGAAGAAAATGTGTTATAGTTTGTAAACGACACCTAGCTCACCAAATCAAACATGGCACATACAGTATGTTAACAAATAAAGCTGGGAAATATTATAACAAGGGGCAGCACGGTGGTTAGCACTGTTGCCGCACAGCAAGCAGGTCCTGAGTTCAATTCCACCATCAGGCCGGGGTCTTTCTGTGTGGAGTTTGCATCTTCTCCCCGTGTTTGCGTGGGTTCCCCCCGGGTACTCCGGCTTCCTCCCACCATCCAAAGACATGCAGTTTGTGGGGATAGGTTAATTGATTAATCTAAATTGCCCATAGGTGTGAATGTGAGTGCCAATTGTTATCTATCTCTGTGTGTTAGCCCTGCGACAGACTGGCGACCTGTCCAGAGTATACCCCACCTGTCGCCCTATGACAGCTGGGATAGGCTCCAACGACCCTGAAAAGGATAAGCGGAAGTGGATGGATGGATGGAATATTATAACAGCACATTACAGCACTAACAGATGAGATTGTGATGTTGACCATAATATCAGAATTGATGCTAACATTAAATGTTACAATGTTAGACACCATAATGGAAACTCTTCTTAAAGGTCCGGTGTACAAAATCTCACCACTAGATGTCAGTAGATAGCAGAGTGCAGTCAGCTGACCTGTGCTTTGCTGGATAAGTTCATAACTGTTGCTACAGTAGCTGCTGTGGGACAAAGATATTTTAGTCAGCCAAAAGAGATCAAAAATATTAATTTAAATGCACCCCATTACAGCCGTGGATGGCTGCTTTGCATCTTCCCAATGAAATTATATTTTAACATATTTGAATAATATTAGCCCTTAACTATAAATCAGAAATTTAAAAAAAATGTATATGTGTCATTTAAATATTTTTGCTGTGTCATACATTTTTACCCTTGAGTCATCTCAAAAACTGAGTGAGACTCTTTGAAGTTTAGCATTCCTTCACTCTGACATCCTCACACTCTCATACAGTGTGAGGATGTAATGAAACGGTTATCAGAGGGAATATGTGACTTTTAGGACACTCAAGCCTAACACAATGTTAGTTTATAGCCAGCTGTCATTGCTGTTTAGCCAGCTCGATGTCACCTGTCGGGAGACAAAAAGGTCACATGTCTGATCCGCTGACAAAAAAAAAGAAAATTGTGACAACATCAGAAATAAATAAACATTTTTATGTGTGTTAGAGCCCTGACTTCAGCTCAGGAGGTGAGGCTTGAGGTGACAAAGAGGCTGAGGTGGAAATGAGGGGCCGAGAGAGATAAGGTGGAGAAAGCAGATGAAGAGGAGGAGAAGGAAGACAAGAAAAAGATATTACAAATATACATGTACAAATATTAAATGGTCATTTATAGTTTGAAATAGTCATTTGTGATCTTTACATTTTTAATGGATTAATTCTGCATTTATGAGAATGCATCAAATTGCAGGAAGATGCAATTACACAATAAACAATGTATATTCGTGAGTACAACACTTATTTTCTTTCCTGTTAAATAACCTAAAAAAAATTCCTGAATGTACTTTTAAGGCCATCTGCACCTGATACTGAAAGCGCATGCAGTCTATATTTGATTTCCTATGAGGATAAAGGCCATAGTAATTAACTGTAAGTAAACAAAGGGGACATTTGTCAGACCACATAGCAATTCAGCTGCGTTTCACGTGCAATTTTATGACTTAATTTGACCACACAGCTATGAAAATGATCTTCCCTATGGTCACCTAACTCAGCATTGCATGCCTTTTCAAGCAGAAACTACAAACCCTGTTTTGGGTAAAGGGAAACCAAGTACAGCAGCAGAAATGTTATCACTGTTGTCTGACCTCTTGTCAATTCTGCCTTCATAATTGCACATTGATGTTGGCAACACGGCCCTGTTTCACAGCACATTTTGACATTTCATAGCAAGAAAAGAGCAGGTTTCAAAAATAATAAAGCTCTATTGGAATACCTGTCATAATAGTGTGACAGTGAGCAGCTACATGGAGTTCATCCGTCCGTAATTCTACAATGTATATTGGGCTTTTCCCAATGTTAATTTTAATTATCCTCTGTGGAAAAAAGTCTTTGTTAATTAATACCATGTGTAAATAGGGTTTGTGGTAATCATCACTGAGCTCTACAGAGCCTGATTATTCAGTGTTTCTGTTAAAAGTCATTAAATACACTTCCTTCTGTATAATCACATAATTATAGCATATACAATGTTTGTATTTGGCATTGCTAAGCATTTAATGTACAATTGTTAAACAAAGTAAGGTGCCTTTTTGCAAAGTAATTCAGTTGAGCTTTAATGAATAAAAAGTACATTTTCTTCATGTGCTACTGCTGTGTTTTAATGCGATGTTGAGCTGATTAGCTTCCCGTGAACTTACCCTCCATCATAAAAAGCTTTTAGAAGGCCATTATTTTTTTTATTTTACAAAATGATGACCTGAAGAATACTTGTATAAACGTGTATTAGAAGCTAATTTTCGCGTTAAAGACCAATGAATTGTGAACCTTAAAAGGTACTTGACTTAACTTGAGTTTATGTATAAATGACCCACTACATTAATGTCTCAGAGGAGGTATTCAGCTCCATTTTACATTTTTTTATTTATTTATTTTTTAGTGAGATCACCTCTGCAGTTATGAATCATGTTACTTGTCATAGGATGCTTACTGTATATATTGTTGTATAGGTTTCTCGTTAAATGGTATATATGAATCAAGGGGCAGATTAGCTTTTAGCTTAGCTTAAATACTGACATGGTTCAGGATACATTTGTCCCTTTAAAGATTAATAGTAAAGAAAAGCCTTTTTGAATTTCACTTATTTTTCTTTCATCCATCTCAGAGATTGATGCAGTCTGTGATTGATTTCCTAGGAAATCTGCTGGACTGCATTTTCAAACTTCAGTCTTTAATAACCAGGTGGCCCTTGCCCATACCATCTTGTGTTTTATCTCAGATGGCTAATCAGCCCTGCTGCTATTGTGGTGGCCCTTCATGTTATTCAGCTGCTTCATAGCAGATCTACTCTACCTTGGACTGCATCTGTTAATCAAAGTCCTTGTTTTGTTCTGAAGATGCACTGTGGAGGTGATTAACGCCAAGCTGAGCTCAGTATGGCTGCACAGCAGAACAAGGACTATTGTCACCACCTGTAGTTGCCGAAGTTTAAGTTCATCTGCCAGATGACAGACGCACTGAAGAGGCAAGTTATTATATTGACAAGTTTTTGTGTTTGTCACAAAGTACTTGGAAAAACAAATATGGAGAAACTTATAGCTTTGAATCAAATACTTTTTTACATATCACCTCCTCCTCCCACCTTAAATATGGTGAGGCTAATCATTCACTCTGTCGCAGTGGAAGATAATGGTTGTCAGACTGATACTGTTGCTTTCTATATTTCAAATACATTCTTAAAAAGGTTTTTGTCCCAAGGTCTGATAAAGAAGTGGTTCAACTTAGAAAAAATATATCAATGACTGGAGAAGTATCCAAAGCATTTGTCCTATTAGAGCTCTTGATTTTCATCATTTTTACAACACCTCCTTTCTCATTCATTTTATTAGTTACAATTTTTCATCAAATCTTCTACGACTCTCAACCTTATCTCACCCATTTCATCACTTTAGGACCTCTGTGTCTCCTCTTTCTTTGATATATCAGATGAAATGTATGAACACATCTTTAAAATGCTGGCATTGAGCCTCTTTTCTTGCACCAGTTTCATTACTCCATGAATATAACTAAAATGCCTGCAGATTAGCTGTGCATTCAGCTTAAATGAAATGAATAGAAAATGGCATTATAGAGAATCAATGCCATGTTAACCTGGAGTTGAATATTTCCTAAAAATCTTTCCTTGACATGATGATTTTTATTAAGAAGCTAGGTCATGCTGTGTTAGATTGAAAAAGTGTGGAGAAAGTAATAATGCTGTGTTCTGAGGCTTCATGGTGAGTGCATACTGTAATAGTCTTGTCATGGTCCCCTATCTTTAACATTTTTGGAACACATTGCCTCTTAATATTCAAGATGATTATGATTAATTGACACTGACTTGTCGTTGAGGTTTGGGAGATCCTGCTCGCCACAGTTTTCAGGAAACTATCCATCAGTCAGACACTCTCAGGTGATTTGTCTCAAGGTTGAGAGGCAGATGTTGGAGCCAGGTTTGTCTGCCAGTATGAAAACGTCTGAATGAACAACGAGTTCATGAGAAGACAGAGGGTGAGCTCGGGCAAGGCCATGACAGTTGACAAATGGTATTGATAGGCTGAGCGATGTAGGGGCTGCCTGGATTGCTTCCCCATCTCCTTCTCCTCTTTGCTTCACTCTGAGAATTGATCCAAGCTTGCAGGCTTACTGCAGTGAGTGTGAGAGTTGGGCATCCTTCAGCGCCCGTGTTGGGTATTAACCTATCATCCACAAATATGATTCCTTTCCTTCCACCTGCTCTCTACGTTTACTCTGTCAGTTTGGTGAGAAAACTGTGTATAGGTAACCGGTGTTTCCTCCTCGTGAGTTGTTAGGAGTGACACTATGATAAAGTGAAATTGCTACCAAGAACCTCAACAAGCCCAGTTTTGTGGATATAAGGAGACAGAGGATGACATTTGGGCCAACTAACTTCAGCGAAACAAATGTGATATGCAGGCCACACAGATGTGCATATTGTTACAACCCCAAGAAATTCTAGGGGATGAGGAAATATAACATAACTAGAAGGAGAAATGCAGGGAGGCTTATTGAGTCAGTTTGAAAAGTTTTATTGCCAAGAGACTGACAGAGGGAAGCATGCTCAGGACTGCCAAGGCCAGCACAACAAAGAAAAAGCCTTAACTTAAAACAAAACCCGTCAACTGATTAAATTAGCCAGACTAAAAAATCACAAACTTCATATCACCCAAGTCACACAGGAGAAACGGGTGGATATCAAAAGGAAATAGCAGCTCTTCCCTACAAGCTTTCTCGGGGAACTGTATCAGAATGTAGAGAGACAAAGGTCAAATAAGTTGGAGGTAACATCAACATCAAGCTAGCCAGAAACATAAGCCTAACAATAAAACAGGCAGGTGAACCTAGGCAACATACGCAACACTTGACAGCACAGCAGCCACAGAAATGGTCAAAAGGCCCTGAAGTGGTGCTTCCGTCAGCTTATATAGGCCTCGGAGAGGATCCACTGGCTTTGATAGATTGATAGTACACTAGCCTGGATGGTGTCATTGCTGTTGTCAGTTGTACTAGCAGTACTAAAGCAGAATTTAGGAGAAGAAAGGCAAAGTTGAATCCTTAACCAAAAATGGGAATGTATTCTGCAAGCACACCTTGGAGATCAGCTTCTTGGTTTAAGTTTGACCTACACTGACCAGAAACATTAAGGTACAACTCGCCAGGACCACATTGAACGCCCTTTTAGCTTCAGAACTGTCTTTGTGGCATAGATTCAACAAGATTCCTCGATGATGATGATGATATCATCACACGGTTGCTGCAGATTTTTCCATAGGTGCTCTAAAGAGCTTAGATCTGGTGGCTATGGAGGCCATCTGAGTACTCTCTGTCATGTTCAAGAGACCACTTTGAGATGATTTGAGCTTTGTGAAATGACAAGTAATTTTACTGGAAGCAGCCATCAGAAGATAATACACTATGTTGATAAAGAGATTTACATGTCAGCAACAATACTCAGATAGGCTGTAGGGTTTAAATGACAGTTGGGACTATGGAGCCCAGAGTGCGCCAAGAAGATGACATCTGTCTAATCTTCTTTTGTCCAGTTTTAGTAAGCCTGTGCTAATTGTAGCCTCAGTTTCTTGCTTTTAGCTGACAACCAGCTGGCAACCAGTGTGGTCTTCTGCCGCTGTAGCCCGTCTGCGTCAAGGTGTGTTGATTCACATATGCTCTTCTGCATACCTTGGTTGTGATGTTCAGTTTTACCTACTTCCTCATTATTCAACTTAACCAGAAAGTATTATTAAGAATAGAAATGTTACCAAAAATCGTGAAAATAAGATGTAAGTTGCAGTCAGCTTGTGTCATGTAATTAATTCTAACAGTGATCCTCACCTGAAGCGACCATAAATTTTTACTCTGTATAGCATCAAAATTAAATAACTGTGTCAGTTACAGTAGCTCACAATATTATCACTGAAAAAAAAAAAGTTTTGTTTAATCAAACAAAGACAAACTTACATATCGGTCTCAGATGGAGAAGTTTTGCAGACTGTGTGTGAGGTTTGATCCGGTGTGGAGGGAATTCCAGTGATTCTTACCTTCTGTTCTTTCATATGACATTCTCCCATGAGAGCTTTGGATAAACAAACATAAAATGTTCTTGTGAAATAAAAGCAGTTCCAAGGAAGGGTATGAAATAACCACCTAAAATGAAGAATACATCTTCTCGGCTTTTTCTGATTGATCAAACCAGCTTTGGTTTTTTCTTCTTCATTCCCTCTGTGTGTGTCACTCTTAAATTCTAACTGCTTCTATTATTTACAGACCTGAGTTACTTCATTGAGCACATGTCTTATCACAGGACTAGAATATAATTCAGATTTTGCTCTTAATGAGTTGCTGCAGCACTGAGGATTCATCGCGTGTGAGCCAAATGGTCGATCAGTGGTACTTAATTTGGCTTTGTTTTGGTGACGTGTTCTTCCCTACCACCCTTATCACTTAGTTTTCTTCTTCCATTTTTTTCAATAATAAATATCTCCCCACTCTCATCTACTATCCTATCATCCCCCGTATTTAAAATGTATTAGGTTTAATCTTAGTTAATATATCAGCTGATCTGATTCCTGTAGGCCATTTGCTTTGTATGGAAAGGCAGTGGAAGGGATGCAATCATGGTTTATTCATTTCAAAGGCTGATTAAAAACCAAGTGTGAGCTTTCTGGAGTCAGTGCAATACCTCCCCCGTGGACCCATTCAGTTATTAGACCCTGCATAAAAAATACAACACGAGCCCTCTAATGGTACTGCTTCTGACGTTTCCTTTTTGCTCTCATTTATAATATTTCATTTGGGGATAACCATGGATCAGCAGAGGACGCAAAGCACTTAATGTCCAAAAAAGAGAAGAAACCAGATTTAGGTTTCATGAGTGAGGTGGGAGGTATTTGAAGTATTCTTTGAACTGAGTTCATTGTTTCTTTTGTTATAATTGACAGTCATATTAGCAATTCTGGGTGTAATATGTTGCTGTAATGGCATTACATTTTTTTCTGTAAGGTAGAAAGTGCAATAACACATCACTGTGCTAAATGCATTTATTACATTGCAGATACAGTTATGTCATTACTTGCACAGAGTTTTTCAATTACCTGCATAATGGGCAGATAGAAAAAAAATCATCCAGCATGCTCCCCCCCCCTCCTCCTGCACAGCTGCACTACAATCAGCTGACTTAGTGTTTGTCTGCAGGTAGGAGAAAAATGGTAGTGCACTCTGCAGGTTTTGAGGAGTAGAGGTATGGACATTGCTTTAATTTTTATTGCACAAAAGGACAAGAATGTCATGGGTAAAGTGCAAACTTGGCCAGAAACAGTTGCTGCTGATACTACATTGCCTCTCAGCAAACATCAGTAAAGATGACCCACTAACAAAAGGCTGGCAGGAAAGAACCTCAGAATGATCATTTATATTTCTTTATGGAGATAGGGGTTTGTGTCAGTATGTTTACATTATGTCTCAGCCTGCGTTACGGATTAATGTCAGATTATTGTAACAAATTACTTTATCAAAGCAGTTTAAGTAATATAATGCCACTCATCCCATCACCACAGGCCTACTTACTATAAGCGACCAACAGGGATATATGCATAATATTAATTACATAAAAGTAGCTTTTCTTTTATCTGGTTTTTCCATATTCTTTATGGTCACAGGTATTTTTTTTTAATAAAAAGTAATAACTTGGATTACCAGAGTTAGCCTCTGGAACAGTTGTTCCTTCTTGAAGATTCTCCTCTCTCCACAGAACAATGCTGAAGCTCCGTATGAATAACCATCACCTCCCTCAATAAGGCCCTTCTACCCCGATTACTCAGATTGGAACTTTTTCCATTTATGGATAATGGATGCCACTGTGCTCACTGGGACTTTCAGTGCTGCAGAAACCCTTTTTGTACCCTTCCCAAGAATTGTGCCTCGATACAGTCCTGTCTCAGAGGTCTGCGAAAAAGTCCTTGGACTTCATGTCTTGGTTTGTGCTCCGCCACGCGCTGTCAACTATCGGACCTTATATAGACAGGTGTGTGGTTTTCCAGAGCATGTCTAGTCGACTGAATTTATCACAGGTGGACTCCAGTAATGTTGGAGAAACATCTGGTAGCGGATCAGTGGAAAACAGATGCACCTGAGCTCAATTTTTGAGTATCATGGCAAAAGCTGTGAATACATATGTGCATGTTATATTTTTGTTTTTTTCTAACTTTTTTCACTTTGTGTGGTAGTTTGAGGTGAATTAAGGCTGTAACATGACAAAATGTGAAACAAGTAAAGCAGTGTGAGCATTTCTCAGATGCTCTGTCCATCCAATCTTAGTTATCTACTTAAAACAGACACTTAAAAGTGTGTAAGGACCGGCTGGTAGTTATAGTTGAAAATGACTGCTTTTGAGTGACTTCTGCTCAAAATGCTCTGCCACTCCTTTGATGCATTAAAAAAAAGAAAATGGCTCGTTCTGCAAAGTGGCTTGTGGTGCTATTAAGATATTTTATTTAATTCAAGATCTGTTTAAAAAAGAAAATTTACAATCGTACTGCATCTGCTGTCTCAGTTCCTTTCATCAAATAAATTGGAAAATGACCAAATGTCAAAGATATGTATTAATCACATGCACTAGCTAATGTAAGTCTGTTGGTGTTGAAAGAACAGTCTGTCATGCACGATAGCTAGATAGTTACACCTGTGGCAGCGACAAATGTCATTTCAACTGACAGAATTGGCGTTCAGAGACTTGAAGTGACATTTTCCTTTGCTCTGTCTGAAAACAAGGACACATTTTTGAAAACTTTGAAAGGTAGATGCTTGTCAACCTTTCAAGTGAAACAAGGTTGATAAACCAAAATAAAGACACTGAAGTTTAATTCCGGAGAGAATGCTGTACTGCTGCAAAATGCTGTTTACTGAGGAAAAGATGACCCTCCCACTCTCCTGACCTGCTGCTGGGAGGTCAGCTAATGCAGCTCGCCTGTGTCTTCCAGGGCATAAAAGCTGGCTCAGATGAACTGCCACCTGGCATGAACTAATATATTTTTCTCTCGGTTACTATCTTTTATTTAAGTAAACCTCTTGTGTGGACTCTGTCCTTATCACCTACTTTGAGCCAGTTCTTGTCAATGGACCAAAAATTGAATCATTTCTTTTTAAAAGATGGAGTCTTTGTTTTTTTTTAACTTTTGGTCTCACACCGGTTGGGTAACAAATCAAATACGTGGTTGAGCTGAGGCAGCAGACAGTACAAACATGGCTTTAAAGAAGTCTTCAACCTCCCTGGAGCTTGTTTGCAAATGTTTTTAACACCTTTCTGTGTCTTTGTATTTGTGTATGCATTTTCAAAGCATTCAGTAAAACTGAACAATCCATTATTAATATTCTCTGCAAGGCAAGTGGCTACTTATTTATATCCTTTCTTTCCTATATTCATGAAAGTGTAAACAATGTCTAGGTGTATGGGTGACTCGGCTTCTGTGCATCAGCATTATGTTGGTGTATTATTCCTTAAACAAAGAGCTATTTGAGGAACTGTACATTTAAGTGGTTTTTTTGTGCACATCTTGCCTGAATGCCTCTTCTACAGTTTTATTAAAACAAGTTATAATCAAACAGCAGTTCTTTAGCTACACAGCTTTTCTTCTTGATTATCAATTTCCTCTTTACTAAGTGTGTAGTGTACCTCCAGCCAAACATTATGAACAATGAAGAAGGCGTGGGTCAAGTTTTACATCACCATCTTTGCTTACCAAAGGCCCATCTGCAGGGTCAAGACAGGCATCAGTGGCAGCACCAGCGTGAAATTAAGAAGGATGTGCAAGATGAAGAAAGGAGACAGAGCAGGAAGGTGAAAGAGTTAAAAAGGGGTGGACTGAGGAGTACGTGGATGACGTGGGGCGGGACGGGGTTTGGGTGGAGGGGGCACCGAAGGTTGTGGTGCTCCCTCTAGCTCACCCCAGCTCATTAATTTTCTCATTTAGTCAGAACAGTGGAGTGTGCAAACAAGATTGGGGGCCTTGCCTACTAATGAGGACAGGAGGAGACAAGCTCACAGTGTGTATTTGTGTGTCTGTGTGTGTGTGTGTGTGAGATAGTGAGAATGTGTGACAGTGACAGAGTATGTGAGGGATAAAGAGAAAAATAACTTGTAAAATGAATAATAAACAAGAAGTGGAGAAGAAAAATGTTTCTTGTTGGATGTTTTTTTTGTATTTGACTGTTTTTATTTATTAAAACTTTATGTTAATTGTCCAAAAAAATCAATGAGTACAGTGAGTGCAACAAATAAGTGTACACTATTGTGCCACCCTTATGGAAGATCTTTGAAGCTTGGCATTTTTTCAGATCAGATGGTGTTCTAGTGTTTTCCAACTATATTGTCTACCATCTTCTAAATAAGTTGTTTTCCCTTTTTTGGAAGGACAGTACCCCTGTAACCCCCCCCCAAAAAAAATAAAAAATAAAAAAAATAATAATAATAATCTCATGTTCCATTTTTTTTTTTTTTGAAAAAAGAGGGGGGAAAAAAAAAAAGAGTTGGTTTTCAACATGTCTTAAGCAGCGCATTCACCAAGCACCAAAGGATGACTAACCTTGTCAAGCTCACTTAAAACTGAATTAGATTTGGACAAATATATTGGCCCAAAGTGATTCAATTAGAAAACTCAGAGGGAGTATTTAATATTTAGGATTAGGGATCTTCCTGGTGAAGCGCCACACACTAGTGGATTAAACAGAACAATAAATTAGATAAATGTTTTGGCTGCATTGTTGTTTAGGTGGTTAGGCAAATACATACAGAGTACAGAGGGTAAAATAAGTATGAAACACGTCACCAATTTTCTAAGTAAATATTTCTAAAGACTATATTCTCCCAGTATCTCACAAGCTTGTCTAAATGTTGTTCAGCAAACTTTAAACATGCTTCATCGTGCTTTTTCTTCAACAATGGAGTCTTGCGTGGTGAGGCTGCATACAGGCCGTGGTAGTTGAGAGCATTAATTATTGTTTTCTTTGAAATAATTGTACCTGCAGATTCCAGGCCTTTCTGTAGCTCTCCACAAGTGGTCCTTGGCTGTTGCTCCTCTGATAATTCTTTTCACTTCTCTGTCTGAAGTTTATGGTAAAATGATGGTTTTTCCATATCTGGATTATGGCCCCAAAAGTGCTCACTGGAACCTTCAGTAGTTCTTCTGTAACCAGTGCCATCAGCATGTTTTGCAACAATAAGGTTGCAAAGGTCTTGAGAGAGATCATTGGTTTTACCCATAATGAGATATTTCTTGTGCGACACCCTGGTAATGAGACACCTTTTTCTAGGCCATCAGTTGGGACTGAACCAGCTGATATTAATTTGCACTAAGTGGCAGGATTGCTTCTAATTACTGTTACATTTCAGCTGGTGTCATGACTTTCCATGCCTTTCTGTACTTCCCTTTCTTCACGTGTTTGATACTCTTTCCTAGTTCGTTTGTTACTATTACACATAATTTATGGACATCTGTGGTCTGGCTTCTTTGCATGTGTTGATTGCATTGGTTGTTACCGACTGGTGAGAATTTCAATATCAACAGCACCTTTAGATTTTATATCTACTTAGAGATTTGGTGATGTGTTCAGTACTTAATCTACCCGCTGTATTTTCTCCTGAAAATACACCTGTCTTTCTTACTGCAGAAAGAGTAAGAAAGTCCCCCCCCAAAATCAAATGGACAAGAAACACAGCTGTCACATAAGAAGAGCTGAGAAAGACAGAATAGAAAATGCTGTCAGGGAAAGTAATTCAGAAAGATTCAGAGAGGAATGAATAACAGAGGAACTGGCTCACTACAGTAATTCAGTCAGCTTGCTAGTGGCTACATCCTCTGAGGAAGTGATCCCCTTACAGACATCTGTCCATCAAATCCTTTTACACTGTCCAAGGGCTACGGAAGGATGAGCAGAGTTTTTTGTCAATTAACATAAATTTTCCCCGCACACAGCACACAAACACCAAGGGGCAACTTAACTGCCTTTCCTGATAATGAAGGCTGTTACTGATGTTTCTTGTGTGATGTCATATGCACATTAAGAGTCACTTAAGAGCTGTCCACCCTATTACAACCAACATGATACAACAAACAGTTGCTAGGGAAAAATGAATATCCACTGACTGGTTGCTGGCACCTTGCTGGGTGAGATCCGAGGCAAAAAAGGTGCTGCACCAAAAACCTCCTAGTGATTAGTGGTTGCTATGAGATTGCAACAGTTGCCTGTAGTTTTTCATGCTTGTCTGCAAATATTCGCTAACTACTAACCAAGCAACAGTACAGTGAGAAAAAGTGTCACATAAATGTAAAATGCTCGCCTTCAAAGTAAAAGTTATGCTCCCGAGCTGTTTTCAACGTGTTTTATAAGGTGGACCTTTTGGTTTTGGTTTGTGTTGCACTTTTTATAGTCTCATCACAGCTCAGAGAGCAGCTGGCAGTGTTTGTAGTGTCTGTCCGACACAGTAATACGTTAGGACCAATCTCAAAGAGGCTCATTGTCAACTGATTTGGAGTCACTGATCTATTCTATCTGTAGGTTTTAGCAATCATTTTCCCAGCAACTACCTGCACCCGCCAGCAACCACTTGCAAATGGTCATTGAGTCTTCTTTAAAGACAGGTGGTTGTCCGATGGTGGTAGACTGGTCTCTAGGATTTAGTGACTGGGGCTTTATTCACTTGATCCTACATTGTCATCATGCTTGCCACATGTTCAAAAGGGTGGACAAGTTAGCATTATGTAGTTAGTGGTCACATGTCTGCAAAACCTTAATAGATTAAGGCCTGATGTTCATATATTACATGTTACATATTCTAAATACACGAGTGGATTAATTATCAACATATTTTTTCTGTAACAGATGTTTGCTTTTTTCCTCTGACCAACCACGAATTACTGTAATTCTTTGGGATATTTCCTAAACTTAATATCTACATACAGGTTGATATTTCGCTCAGCTAACCCGTTTACAAAACCAACCAATAAATACCTCCCACACGTAACCTAAAATGTATTCTTTTATTTCTAATTTTAAGATTTGAAGAATGACTGTAAAGTGTTTTTATTTTCCTCCCTGATAAGTCTCCAGCTCTGGCCTACATGATCTTGATTCGTTGCACTGCAGTTCAGTGCTGACAACCTTTCATCAATACACAAGTACTATGCAGTTAGACGTTTTGCTTGGCAATCAGCTTTTCCAAAAACCAGCTGTGTCATCGGTGCACACGACAATCGTAATTTTAGAAGATCCTGCTAAATATCAATAATATTTCTGCTACCTTTACATCAGTGGTACTCACTCATTTGGGCGGTAACTTTTAGACTGTAATCAGTACATTTGTAACGCATCTTTGTCTCTCATAGGCGTTTGTGATCACCATGTATTTTGTCACATAAGTCAGTTTTTTTGAGAGGCCGTCTATACTTTGGACCAACCATATCTGATTGAACATTGTCTTTTTGAAGGAGCTTCATTCTATCTATATTTTAATTCACCCTGTCAGGTGCTCACAGCTTAAAACCCATTAAACATTCTTGGTGGATATTTAAATGGAACCAGTAGAGTGTTCACTTCACTGTGGTGTTAGTCTATATTCTGCCTTTTTAGTTAATAACTATTTAGTCTCAGGTTTATGTACCAGCCAGTTTCCTGTGGCCTGTCTGAATATTAAAAAAAGTAAATGAGTTTTCCGGTTTAATAATAGGGAACAGATTAGCTCTAAAACGGCCTTACTGCTTGACTTTTGTTGAAAGAAAGTCAAAGCGAGGCAGGAAGTATGATTTCCTTCATGATGTTAAGCATTTAAAGTTGTTATTTTGAACCAGTGCTCTGTTCATAGCAGCTTCCAAGGTGAAATAAAAGCTCCACCTAATTGTGTACACTTGCCATCAAATGCAATTAAAACATTTAGCATTTTTAATTTGTGTCTCCCAGATTATTCACTTTATTTCAGAGAGAAACTCAAGATTTCTTTTTTTAAATTTCGAGCAAAAATTCCAGTGTACTATGCCAGGAAAATAGTTATCACGGTTCCCTTAGTTAAACAGGAATTGTTTACAGTGTATTGGTGTTAAGACTGGCTCTGAAAAATTTTATTTTTTGTTGTTTTCAATTCAGTTTAAGGTTTAAACAATCAAAATTTGTGTTTTTCTTAAGTAAATACATATAATGCCACAGTTTGTCTGTATTGTTGACAGTTTTTCGAACACTAAAGTTTGACTTGGCTTTCATATTATTATTGTGACGTTCACATTCACAATGTTCTGCTTATGGAATAAATGTCATTTTTGTATTTTATTCGCCTAAACTTACATGAACTTGCATGACCATTTTTGACATTAAAATCAATGCTGGATAAATGATCTTTTGCAGTATCTTTGTGGTGATTCTTTTTCCCTACTAATAGCTTAAATGTGCTCTTGTTCAGTTCTTAAATTCATTGCAGAATACCTCTAACAATTCTCAACCAGTCTCTTTAAATTTGAGGTGAGCTTCAGAGTAGCAGAGCTGCTGTGGATTTAACAGAAGAGTAGGTAAACAGGGTTCAGTCTACCGAATTGAGGTGGCATATTAGTCTGGGCCAGTTTAGCAGGGACAATTAATTATCAGCCTGAAAGGTCACCATCGAGCTTGTATATGTGCAGAAGATGGAGAGATTTCTTTTTGATTTTTAATTTTGTGGCTGTGAAGGTATATGTGGAGGTGTTTCATAGTCTGTATAAGCTATAAAATCTCAGCTTTAGGTGAGGGAATATGATTTTCTCATGCTGATTTCTACAGGTAAAGAAGCAATATTCAGCTTAAATGGCTAAAGACATATTTACAGGAAATTGGAAGAACAGGCCTTCTGTTTTCTCAACTGCAGGTGCTGATGCAACATTGTGTGTTTTCACCTTTTCTGTTTTTTATTCTCACATTTTGTACAGAAATACACATAAAACTGCCCTTGCTGTATGTCCCCAGGTTAGACAGCGAAGATGCAGTAAACTTAAAAACATATGCCCAGAAGCTGCGATACTCTTTTTCTGTCAGTTGAGACTACAAGTCGGGAAAGAATAAAGTCGGGACTCCTGTCGGATATTCCAAGTTCAATACAGCATATCCCTGCACCTCAAATAATGTGTGTGTTAAAATAATTAATAATTAAGTATAACAATCCAGTATTTAACTCAACATCATTAACCACAATGAAATGAAAAGTCTACTGTGCATTTTTGTGATGCTTTACATATTCAGGATGTAGTACAGGTTTTTACAGAGAGCAGAGGAAGGGGATTAAATTGTTATTGTTTCCTTTTTCCTTTCCTTTTTTCTATTGCTTTAATTTTCTGAGAAAATAATGTGATTTGCTTAAGTTCAGCTTTATCTGTTTAGCCTAGCTGGCATTATTTGAAGTATGTGAAGAACCTGAACACAGTACAATAGCGCCTGTTTGTGATGAATTGAATCAGTTAATAGGGAGGATGCCCAACAGGCTTTGAGGGTGAGGATGTGCCAGGAAGCCCTTGGTCCGGTAGATCTTCACCTCCAATCTCTGGTAGCACTTCGGCAGCATTCTGAAGGAGAATGGGGACATTCAGTCTGAATGCCCAATGTTCTGCATCTCCAAGGAGTAGATGACCACATGTTTCTTTGGCCTTAAAGTAGTTGGTGCTTGTCGTAGGGGCATCACAAATGATAAACACTGGAGTTAAAGGAAGAGGTCAAGGTGAAGCTCATTGAGCTTGTTTGACTTGTGGGACTTTGCTGGTAAATGGACTGATTCTTATATAACGCTTTTCTACTCTCCCGGAGTACTTACATGCCACATTCATCCCATCACACCCATTCACACAAGCACTGTCTTCTAAGTTTCTTAGTGCTTCCTAACTGCCATTCATACACATTCATACTCCGATAAACGCATCGGAGAGCAATTTGGGGTTAGTATCTTGCCCAAGGATATTTGGCATACAGACTGGAGGAGCCAGGGATTGAACCTTTTGTCTTCTGGTCAACCTTCTGATGAGCAGATGACCTGCTCTACCTGCCAGCTACAGCCACCCCGCTGCCACCCATGCTGGCAGCTGGCAGGTACTGGCAAACCAATAGCAGTACAGCTATAGTAGTGGCTGAAGCTAAAACCTGGGTATGGGAGTACTTTGAGGCCATGGAGCGAGACCTTTGGTTGGCTTCGTGGTAATTGTGGCAGATCAACTTGGATGGAAAAAGTCCTGAATGTTACAGGTGTTACAGGAGTGATACATCTCCTGTTGTCAGGCCTGCAGGTATCAGGCTGTTGTTCTCCTTTATCTCATAGTGGACAGAAATTATTTTTTCGAGTGGCACAAATAATTAATGTGGCATCAGATTTCATGCAGAACAGCTGATTGTTCTGTAAATAGTTTGAAATTTTTATTTAAAAAACTCCTTGGCTGCATTAAAAAAAAAAAGCTGCAAAAAACTTTGTTTGCCAAACTGAGTTACTTTTTGAAGAAGTAACTATATAATTAATTGCCCAGCATTGGTCATTATATACTATATTTTGCAGACAGAGAGTTACAGGACTCTCTCCCAGACCACAGACTCATAATACAAGTCAGAGCTTTATGGAAAAAAAAAAGAAGAAAGTTTTCGAAATTGGAGTTCAAGTTATTTTTACTTCCAATAGTGTTAACATACTACACAGGTCAATGACTAGATGTTTTTTTACATTTTCATTGTAAATGGGCTAAAACAGTTAATTAAAAGTAGTCTAACATTAATGTAACTGCTGTAATGTGATTTGATTTTAATAAACCATGTAACTTGGATGGATTAGATGCTGGCGTGACCACAGTGCACACGTCTGATGTTGCTCACAGTGGTCCAAGGGATCGCTCAGGGAGTTTGGGTGTTCGCTCAGACACATGAAAAATTAGAGGGAACATTGCTGTTGATCATTTTTATGAACAGAATTTCTAGGCATCCCCAATGTGGGAAGGTTGTCAGGTTCAGTAGTCTTACGATCTTGTCCCTGGTTTTTGCAGATGATGTGATTCTTTTGGCTTCATTAAGTGATGCCCTCATAGTGCAGTGGTTTGCAGCACAGTGTGAAATAGATGTGATGGGAAGTCTGAGGTCATGGTTTTCAGATGGAAAAGCCTGGAGTGCCCACTGTAGGTTGTAGATGAGTTAGCGGAGGTACTTAAACTCCTCCGCTATCCTAAGTAGATGATGAATGGGTGGGGGTCTCATTTATGATTGAGGGGAGAATGGAGTTTAAGATTGACAGACAGCTTGGTGCACCATCTGTGGTAATGCAGATTTCATACCAGTCTGTTGTGGTAAAGTGAGAGCTGAATGTGTAGTGGACTGTGATCACAACCTTTAATGGTAAAGTGTTATAGTGACCTCTGACCTTTTAGTGGCAAGAAGCAAGTAAAGAATGGAGTTTCACTGCAGTGTAAAAATAGCCTAATACTGTATATTAGTATTGTTGTTGTTAAATGTTTTCTACCCGAGTTGACTCATTTACCCTTCTGTTAGCCATCGACAAAAAGGAGCAGAACTAACTGAGTGTGCAGCTCGGCCTTCTCATACAAGTGAGACAGGATGAGGGAAAAGAAGAGAGAGACTGTTGACTATTGTACTGACTCCGTCCCAGTACAGCAAATGCAGCAGATGATTTGGATTCCTTCCTAATCCAAATAGAATTATTGGCATTAATAAACGTGTCTCCAAAAGCCTTACATATAATCAGCTTAATGATAAAACCAGTGGAAGCAAACAGACAAATGTCTCTCTAATACAGCTAATGACAAATTACTGCCACCCGCCAAAATTTACCGATGGGATTCTCTCTTGCCCCCCCCCCTTCTCCTGTTGACTTTTCTCTATTACTGTTTTCCCATCAGTGCACCTAAACGGTGCAAAGTAAAGTGGGAGTATTAACTATTCAAACACCAGGGAGAAATATATTTATCTCTTTATGTTTGAAGGCATGATTTTAACTTGTTTGTAGAGTAGAGCCATCATCAGGTTTAACACTGCTATTTGTGTGTCTGATAAAAGTGAGGGTGCCTTAGTAAAAGCAACATATATTTTCAGAAATTACTATGGAAGGTGTAGTTCCTACTTCATTTTAGCTGAGCAACATGCAGTCAACCATGAGAGAGTGCGATTCCCTGCTGAGTGCAATACAGGCTGATGTGCTACAAATATGGATTACCTGATTTATATTGTTTCCTCCACAAATAATATCATATAAAGGCTTGAAACTGGCTTACTGGTAAGCTAGAGGTGCCCTGCATTGTTTTCCTCCATCCAGCTGAGAAGCCAGCTATGAGACAATAAGTGTAATAAGCAGTTAGTCAAATATTGATCATCTTGTGTTTTAAAGTAGCCTTTTTTCTTTTAGATCCATTGCATCCATTGTGATTTTCAACAAACTAAGAAAAGATTCAAATCAAATCACAAGGTATTTCATTGTTTATTTATGCTTTTTTTTCCCACATGCTTTGTAAGCCAGATGTCTCACATGCCACATTGTGTTCTGTACAGTTTTGTGAGTGAAATTTAAAGTGAATTAATGAGTTTACTTACTTATTAGTTCACAGTTTGTCCTAAAATGTTAAGCAAAGAGAGAAAGCTTCTCTGTTTTGTGCAGAGCTCGATGATGCTTGTGAATTCATTTATTTAACAGGATTTGTGTAAAAACTTTTATTTTTGCACATTGCTTTTGTAATTTTTTTTTCACCTTCCAAAATACAAAAGTACATGAAATACTAGCAGAAAACTTGATGCGTTACTTTAGTTGATAGTGAAGTTTCAAAACACCAACTGACACCATACTGAACTATTTAGGAGGATTCCTGCACCGATGGATCATTATATAAGTTTATTATAGCTGCTTATACTGCTTGCACAAGAAGGAGGAAGAATTTCCATCTTAGATTTACTTAGAATATATTTTTAGATTTACTTAAGGTCATGCCAAATCCCCTACTGCAGCGGTCCCCAACCCCCGGGCCATGGACTGGTACCGGTCTGTGAGTTGTTTGGTACCGGGCCACGAGAGTTGAGGCTCGGGTGTGAAATTAATTGTTTTCAGGGTTTTTATCGTTAACTCAGTTTCCCTGGGTCTTTTCCCGTGTTGTAGTTGTGTGTCTTATTTTGAAAGAAATGTTAACGTGTTACCATAGTGGCCAGAGAGCATTAAGGGGCAGAGAGGAGGAAGTTACTCTCAGTGTTGTTGGAGCATTTTAGGAGGACGCTGCTAATAGAGTTACACAATTACACAGTGAATTCCCATTTATTATTATATTTACAACGTACCACAGTTTTTGTCTTGGTTGTATCATTTTATTTTGTTGTATTTTTCCGACACCTTAAAGGCCGGTCCATGAAAATATTGTCTGGTCCGTGGCACAAAAAAGGTTGGGGACCGCTGCTCTACTGGCTGAAGGTCAGGACTCGGGGCCATCCCAAAAACATGACTTTACTGGTTTTTCATTCACGCTGTTGTTGTTTTACATTCATGCTTTGGGTCTTGGTCTTCTTGCATCATCTGAGAGTTTATAAGCTTTGGGTCACGGACTCCTGCCTTTATACTGATGTGTAAAAATGTTTTATCTAGTTTTTAATTTATAATTGTTTTCAGTATGTGCTCCACAATGTTTTGTGTCTTTGAAGAGCAGTGATTTCCTTAGTGATGTCCTTCTGATAACACAATTGTCAGTATTTTTATTGTAATAAACACAAAAACCAAGATTTTAGCAAGTTGTAGAGATTCCTGCAGACATTACCTGCTGTTAGCCTTAGGTTATTTTCCACCTCTTTCAGGATTTCATGTTTTGCTCTTGCTCTGATCTTTGCAGGACACCCACCCCTAGGTAGAGGAGTTCATACATAGATCTTCTGATTGTTGACACAAAAACATTCTTCTGGAGAACAGGAGAGTTTTAGCAAAGGAGAGTTCAGGTTGTTTATTGGAACTGGAATTGGATTGGAATTTGTAAGGTAGCACTGATATTCAGCTGTTGTTGTTATTTTTTTTTCATTCAAGACTGTGAATAAGTATTCATTCAAAAATGTGACGTTTTATCTACATTCGGGTCTCACATTTACAGATGTGTTTAACATAAATCTAAAACGTACAACTCATGTACAATCATGCTGTACAAAAGGTTTGTCTTGCAACTGTAGCTCACTGTTGGATTCTCTCTAAGAGTTTCTGTGCAGATGGATCAAGCAGCCTTTAGCTAAAGACCAGTCTCATCTGTGTCAGCTACTGTAGTCTGTACTTTTGTCCTTTTCACTGATACTGTGTAAAGTAATTAATTTGTTGGTAGATGCTGAAGGGAAAAGGGCTCCCTGGAGCTTTGTCATGTCTCAAGGTCTCTTTCAAGCTTTAAACCTCTTTAGCATGAAGATAGATTTATTGAAATAAAGTAGACTACAACACGTTGCATATTCATGTCAAGTGCCACAGCTGTAAAACAACAGTCACGATCTCTGGATATGTGTCTTACAATAAAGGTGGCTTCGCTGATTGTTTGTGAAATGAAATGCTTGAAGAAAATCTCCAGTGTGGGAACACCGTATGCTAACTGAATATATTACCTTGCTCTATGTAGAGTGTTCTTTGAGTACAAATGAGTACTTCTGAGTATAAACTCTTCATTAAATCCTTAGTGTGTTCTGATGGCAAGCCATACCTATGTTCTACACTTTATGATGTTATAATTTTCCAGGGGAAAACCTTATTTATTCACAAAGAGTTTGGTGAGTTTGGTGAATTTGGTGTGAGTGAGGGGAAATATAGCTTGATTTAATGCAGCTATGGAACAAACATACGAGTTAATTTTTCTCAGTCTAGTTAATTATAGTGCTTCCAAGGGACATGGACTGCACTACATGCCTGTGTGGCAACAGATCTGTAGACTGAGGCTTTCATGCAGTTCACTTGAGTTTGAGTCTGGAAAGTCTGGCAGGGATAACGTTGGCCCAGCAGTACTTGTGTAGGAGGTTGCTGCTGTATCCTAGTGCAGCAGTAAACATTACACACTTTGTTAGATGAAAAATTGCAGTTGCCCTAAACATATGAGCGTGTTTAGTAATGTTGACATTATGTTTACACAAAATTACTCAAAAATGCAAATTCTGGAACATCTTAATGTCATCACAATATTGATTTTATTGGTTAATACTCCCCTGCTTTGTAAATTAATGTTAATTAGTGCTATATTATTTATTTACTGAGTCATCATGCTTCTTGGTGTTCTTGAGTCATCCATGAGTAAATATGGTGAACCATCTTGGACATTCTTTGGCATATGGATAGCTCAGTTGGGGTTGCTCAAGTGTGCAGGTTTTTAGTACTGAGCGGTCTGCACAGTGAGAATATATAGATATCATATTTCAGAAGAGAAACATACAAGTCACTCACAGCTTTGCACTGTTCATTACCATTTTAACCTGAGATTGATTTTTGTTTATAAGAAAGAAACAAAAACACTACATATCTTTTTCATTTCATTTCATTTTAACTGATTGATAAATAAGAAATCTCATGTGTTGTATAAACTTTAGAAACAAAAAGACTATCAGCATTAATCATGGCCTTTTATGTTATGAAGAATAGATTGGAATGGTGAGTTCTTAGTGGTCGGTATTGCATCTGTATTTGTTCATAACCTTGGCCAACGCACTGTCACAGAAGCTAGAGCTGGGCATTGTTTTGAATTTGTTAAATTCAGGAAAATACCTAAATAATAGAATAAAGTTGTGTTTCTCACAAACAGGCCCCGCAATACAATTAATGTATCATTATCTAGATTTACAACTAGATTTTTTTAACAGGAAGAAACCACCGCAAAACCAGACTCGGGAAGGGTCAGCCCTCTGCCGTGACTGGTTGGGTGTAAGGTGAGGGAGACGACACAAAAGACATGCTGTGGAAGAAAGCCAGACATTAATAATAACTCATAATTAAATGAAAACTTTTTCCAGGGTGAAGATTTTCACAAACACAAAGGTGTATGCTACGGTGGCCCTGAGAGGCCAAACGGACTGCAACTTAAGAAAACACCAGCAATAAGACAAACGCTGCAAAAGAACACAAAACGACAACGGAAATAGAAAAAAACACAAGGGAAGTGTTTCTGGGGAGACAATAACCCGACGGACCAGTTGCAGGAACCAAAATATGCTAAGAATTGCACTGGGAGAAACTTAAAAGAAGTGGAGGATCTATCGGTTTTGTGAGGAAAGAAAAGATGAGAGGTAAGTGTGTTAGCCTAACTATTAGCCTAAAAATCCGTCATCAGTATTATATGTCTATCAGCAATTAAGGGCTGGTTATCGGATAATTTCCTGTGCTTAAATACTGATAAAACAGAGTTGATGGTCATTGGACCGCCTAAATTTCAGCACTCGTCCCAAAATTTTACCCTGAGAATTGATGATAGGGTCATAACTTGTAGAGACAAAGTAAAAAATTTGGGCGTGTGGTTTGACACGGTGCTCTCTTTTGAGTCTCATATAAAAGAAATAACAAAAACCGCCTTTTATCACTTGAGGAACATAGCTAGAATTAGACAAGTTTTGTCAAACGATACTGCAGAGATTCTTGTTCATGCATTTGTGTCCTCACGCATTGATTACTGTAATGCTCTTTTCTCAGGGCTACCAAAGAAAAATTTTAAAGGTCTACAGATGGTGCAAAACGCAGCTGCTCGTATTTTAACAAGAACTGGAAAATTTGAACATATTAGCCCTGTTTTATACTCTCTTCATTGGCTACCTTGTCCAGTTCGAGCTGATTTTAAAGTCCTGTTGCTCACTTACAAGGCTTTAAATGGATTAGCACCTTCGTATCTCTCTGACCTTTTACACCGGTATATTCCATCCCGTGCTCTCCGATCTCAGGACTCTGGTCTTTTAAAAGTTCCTAAAGCCAGGAAAAAGAAAATTGGAGAGCGTGCTTTTTCTTTTTGTGCCCCGGTTTTATGGAATAACCTCCCTCAAGATATTAGGCAGGCATGCTCTGTCGAGGTTTTTAAAGCTAAGCTGAAGACACACTTGTTTACCTTATCCTACATGTCTTAACTCTATGGCTTTTAGGTTTTAAATGTTTTCTTCTTTTTATTTTGTTCTTAATTTCTCTTTTTTCTCTGTTCTTAACTTGTACTGTGTCTCCTATCTGTAGTGCTATGTATTACTTTTAAACCCTTTTAATTTCAAACAGTTGTACAGCACTTTGCTTGAAGGTGCTTTATAAATAAAGTTATTATTATTATTATTATTATTATGAATCATGATAAAACACGCCTACCATGTTTTGGGTTCCTGCAACTGGTCCGTTGGGTTATTGTCTCCCCAGAAACACTTCCCTTGTGTTTTTTCCTATTTCCGTTGTGTTTTGTGTGCTTTTGCAGCGTTTTTCTTATTGCTGATGTTTTCTTAAGTTGCAGTCCGTTTGGCCTCTCAGGGCCACCGTAGTATGCTCTTTATTTCCTTTTTTCCATACTATACTATGGCAGGATAATCTATCTGTATCTGTTTACCACTTGTTGCGTTCACATGTTCTTAATAGAGCTTGAACTAGCTATTAGTGTTTTGTGTTGACAGATATTTTGTTCCCTGTTTTCAAAATTAATCATGTAATTATGACTTCAGCCTGATGACATGATTAGAACTTGGTGGTAAATAGTCACTATGACCTTACAGAGAATATGTATACATTTAAAAGATTTAATTATAAAGTGATCATGCTTTATATCGAAAAGGTCAATTCAGGATGTAAAGTAGAACTTTTATTTTGTTATAAGTTTATATAATTTATCCATAAACCATAAATTAACAATATACTGACGATGTCACCCAGCCATAAGGGGAATAAAGCTTATGGTAAATATGTACCGTAAGTCATGCTGTTTCCATCATCCTTCATGACTCACATGACTCAGATAGGATTGTGGACTGATTGTACGCATATATTAGGAGAGTATATATTCCTGTGTTTGCGCTTCATCTAATTCTCCTTCTCAAAATACATCGATGGTTCAGAACAAGTGCTCGCTGATTAAAAAGTCTTGCGGTGAAGCGGTGAAGATTTGATTAGCCGAACGCAAATGTATACTTACACTCCACACACACAGACGCAGCATGACAACAGAAAGAAAGCAACACAAACCCAGGCCAACAAACAAGTCCGCAGCAGGAGAAATCTCACCAGCTCAACATCCCATCAATAATTCAGCAGCCACTGGCGTGAGAGGCAACACAAAGAGGAGAACGGGAGAAAGAAAGGAAAGAGGAGAGTGAAAGGAAGGAAGGAAGAGGTTTGGAGAAGCATTAGACGTGACGTGACGTGAGGAAATTGAAGGGTGACTGAAGGATACTGAATGAGAAATATTTGCGTAATGGTTTCATTAGAGGCACGGGTTTGCCTGTAGGGAGACTTATCGTCTGGTCTCTGAACTGATCACCATTCTGCCCTCAGTGGAGCTGACCTCAGTGCAGGGTTTCAGATCTTATTAGTGCAAATCACTCTGCAATAATTAGTCTCTTACCAACCATCTGACCCCAGCTTACTACATCTGCATAGCTCCAATATGTTGGCTTTTCAGTCGTGTTTCACCTCAGACATGACAACATTTTCCCTCCGAGTCAGAGTTTGGACTGCTCATCGAAAAAAAAAAATCCTATGTGCATTTTCTTTCTTACTGTTCATCATATTTCAATATGTCTTGTCTGGTAGCAGATGTTCATTACGCTGCTGAATGTTCCTACTATAGCCACAGCATTCAAATTCTCTCCTGCAGTTAGAAAGCTGAACAACTATCTTCTGAGTAACTTGACCTAATAAACTTCCATGTGAGTATTTTTTTCTACCTAAACTAAAGTGAAGTTCTAACAACTACCAACCAACTCTGTGCTCAGTAGTTCCGACTGATCAGCAATCTGAACGCTACTTCTGCCCACCTCTGTCATTGCTATGTACTCATGTCTCATGTCTCGCACACTAGAGGACTGTTTCTCAACCTTTTGGAGCCACGGCACATATTTCACATTAGAAAAATCACACGATACACCACCAAACAAAAATGTCACAAAAAAAGAATATTGATAATTTTTCCCCGCGCACCAGGCATAGAAGAATTGAATTTCTCCAGGACCCTGGTCAGACTGACCACTTTCTCTTTTCAAATATTTATCTATTGCTATTGTCTCACTCACAGCATGATTATTATGTAATTTCTTCTTTGTCGTCTTCTGTTTTACTGGCAGTTGGCAACCCATTTAATTAAAGCAGGCACTTGTTCTGCCCTCTAGTGGAAGAGAATGTAATTGTTCTGCCCGTTACTTAGAGCAGCGGTCCCCAACCTTTTTTGCGCCATGGACCGGCTTAATGTCAGACAATATTTTCACGGACCGGCCTTTAAGGTGTCGCGGATAAATACAACAAAATAAAACGATACTACCAAGACAAAAACTGTGGTATTTTGTAAATATAATAATAAACACGAATTCACTGTGTAATTGTGTAACTCTATTAGCAGCGTCCTCTTGAAATGCATCAACAACATTGAGAGTAACATCCTCCTCTCTGCCCCTTGATGCTCTCTGGTCACTATGGTAGCGCGCAAATATTTCTTTCAAAATAAGACACACAACTACAACACGGGAAAAGACCCAGGGAAACGGAGTTAACAATAAAAACCCTGAAAACCATAAGTTTCACACCCGAGCCTCAACTCTCGCGGCCCGGTACCAAAGGACTCCTGGACCGATACCTGTCCGTGGCCCAGGGGTTGGGGACCGCTGGCTTAGAGTACTTATCAGGTGGAACCAGATAATCTTCCACGATACACCAGATCATTTCTCACAGCACACCTATGTGGCACAGTGGTTGGGAAATCCTGCACTAGAGAACGGCACTTTTTTTTTATATCCTGCAAAGTGTAATGTAAAATAAACAGACTTAAAAGTGGAAACTTACAGTTTAGTGTGAAAACATAACTGGACATCACTTGACATTTGGACTAAATGTTGGTTAAGTTTTGCTTTCTTTGTGATAATAGCATGTGTTTTTGATCAAGCAAAGCTCTGCTCATACTGGAGTGTTAGAATTATCAAGGCACCTCTTGATAATTTGAACATAATCGTGTGTCACTTATGTATTGCAATAACAGACAATAAACACATTTGTTTTTCAGCAGGGAAAGATGGATGATTTTAATATCATATTCCTTAATCAGTGAGTCAAAACTCTTCTAAAGCTTGTATATAAATATGTGTCAGTTTTTCCCCTGTACCACATAAAAATTACAGCCCCAAGTGCCTGCTGTTTCTTATCACATTTGGTGCATATCTAGACCGGACAGACATCTGTGGGATCCCCCCCCCCCAAAAAAAAGCTCGACCAATTACAACCTGCATCCTGTGATTTCTTACTGCTTAAAATGCTGTGTGGAATGATAAGTTGAGTTACTGTGGAGCTTGTCAAATATTTCATTACCCAGCTCTTGTTGGAGCACTAATCTGGTTTGATTGAGACAAAAGTCTGTGCGAATTCAAATTTACAGACCAAATTTATCCCTTGAGAAAAGAAATGCAGAAAAGTCATTAGGGAGATACGTGGAACCTACTGGAGAAATAAAATGTCCCTTATTAGTTTCTGCTAAGTATGTTGACCCATGATATTTTATTTAAACGTTCTCCTCTGGATTTCATTGCATTTTATTCTCCTCTACATGCAAATAAGTGAAAGTTTGCTCTCCAACCCTGAGGCCCATTTACCATTACAGTGCAGTCAAGTGATTATTTGTCTGAGGTCCTTATACAGGAGGGATACCATATTATTGATATTTTAGTCATTACAACTTGTAGAAACAATTTGAAAACATTGATTAGTTTGATTTGTTTATTTGTAATTTATTACAGGATTTACGTTTTAAAAATGAACACCTTTAGATTGACTCAGAATACCCACGATGAAGTGTCCACCAGGTAAACAGTACAGTCATAAGCTGTCTTAGACACAAAATATGACTCAAAAGAACAAAAAGGAAAGTTTTAAGTTTGTAAATTTATGTCTGTAAATTATTTGCTTTACATAAGCACTATGGCTGAGTAATTTAGCCTCACCCCTAGTGCCATATTTTAACAAAATTTGAGATAATTATATTTCTGAAGTTGGAATATTAATTAGTTCAGACATAATAAACCACATTTTTCACCCTTCGTTTGCTAATAGTTACTGTCAGTGATAACAAGCTAACTAATTTAAAGTGTAATCTATTGCCCACATTAATATTGAATTTGAAAAAGATTTTAGAGCCTAAAGTTGAGCTTTTTAAGTATCTCCTTAAAGTCCTCTTTGTCCATCGTTTAACTTGACTCCTAACTTTCATGAACTGTTTGTGGAAGGAAGCCAGAGTACCCGGAGAGACCCTACACGAACATGGGGAGAACATTCAGACTTCACACAGAAGGCCCTGGGCAGACTGTGGATTCGAATCCAGGATCTTTTTGCAACAGTGTTAACCACCTTGCCACTGTGCAGCCCTATGATATCTCATATCTCATTTAAAAATTTACACCAGTATTTATACCAGTCTTATTGCAAATGATATGATACTGAGAAATTCTGTTTGAAATCACAGCAACAAAAGAAAGTAACAAAACCTGATAAAGTAGAACTACGGGATTTTTATCGTTTCTGTGTAAAAATGATCTGTGTTTTTTTTACTGAACCAGCTTGATGTTTCTATTCCCTAAATGTCATCTGGAAACTGGAGAGAAAAGTGGTTAATCTCAGCTTTGTGCAAGTTTACTAAGATGACATTTTGATTTCATATATTTCCTGTTGTTGGTTCTGGAGATGGAAATGGCTCCTGTTGTGACCCATACAGTCAAATTATGCCTGGTTACCATGTGAGCTTTGCACAGATCCACATCAGTCTGCCTGCTGGCATTATATCCTCTGGGGATAAGTCTTCGACTATATACCTTCCCAAGAATATTGAACTTACATTGACCTCAATCAAAAATAAAGTGACAATTCATAATCTTTCTGGAGACAGGAGCACTGTTTAACTGCTTCTGGTTCTTTCTGTGCCACCAAGTGACTTGAACTTTATTTGCAATAAAGGACTTTAAAATATATTTTCAGTCAAAGGACTTGCCTTTTTTCGCCCTTCAGGCCATCCACAATAAAAGGTTTTTTGCTGAGTAGATGCAGAGCTAGGGTCATTCAACCTGGCCATCCAAAGGAAGGAGTAAAATCTGCTGTTGCCTGAGTATAATTACTTGCCTGCAGCCCAGCACAAATGTAATGAAACTTGCATTTTCCTCTATTCATCCTCCGTGCTCCGGGACATGACTGGGCATATGTTAAATCATTCACAGCACTGGGCATGAAAAAAGCCAACCGGCTGTCGGGTATTATGAGCATGTCTGTGGTTAGAAAACATGGACAGAGGGAAAGCAATGAGAAAAAGGTGGTGATACCAAATGGCTTGGAAGTTGACATTATCTACATTTAGAAACTGCTTGCAAATCAAGAAGTTACTGAAATATTTAGGCCAGAACTCAAACTCTCAGACACAATGTTTTTAATATTGCTTTATTCTTACAGCATGGTCACGTTTAACCTAAAAAAGACCCCCCAAGGCACAGGGTTTGGCAGTTGATAAGATTTTGTGATAATGTGCTCTTTTTTTCTAGTGGCGGTCTGCCAATAAGTCTTCCACTTACAGTGTTCCATCAGTAACAGTCTTTTAGCAAGGGTGAGAGTTGAATAACCACCAGTGATATTCTACCAATAGGAATTTTCAAACATACACAGAACTGTCTTACTGAAAAACGCAGGGCCAGATAAGAGGTTTCTCCAAAAAATGTACCGTATTTTCCACACTATAAGGCGCACTTAAAATCCTTTAATTTTCTCAAAAATCAACAGTGCGCCTTGTAATCCAGTGCGCCTTATGTATGAATTCTGGTTGTGCTTACTGAAAAAAATGTTTAAGTACGACTTCGGTAAGCTACGAAGCCGCATGGATTGTCGGGGCATTACGGCTACCGTAGTCAGGAGTCTCGTGGAGAAATCTGGGTCCAAAACTCCGTCCGCTTCAGGTCCAGCGCACTGCGGCATCACTGAGAGTTATAAAACTGTCTAAATTCTTTAATCTATAATAAAATGATCAGTGTTGCTGCTTTACCAGGTGTAACAATGAAGTTTAACATTCAGGCATCCATGAAAACAGAATGTATTAAATTTAACGGAGTTAGAAGTTAGCAGGAAGTTAGCTTGCTAGTTTCCACCTAAACACGATATAGCATGTTCTGACTGAGAGATTTCTGAAAAAATTAAAACGTACAACTCTGCTATCACTTCCAACATAAATGAAGACAGAAAACTAAACAGCAGTGATGTTTGTAGGGTTACTGAAGTTGGGCTAGCTGGTATGTAATGATGTGCTACGTGATCGCTAGCTACACAGCTATGTTAGCATAAAAAACACAATGAACCTGGAGGATGAACGCTAACTTTTTTCCACTCGATAAAAGTTAGCGCGAGGGTTCCCAGTAGTTGGGGACAAATGCATTTGCATGGCAGGATGCTGTAAACAGACCAAACTTCAGTCAGGAAAGCAACTGGGATAATTTTTTGTAGTTTCATGTTTAGTAGTGTTTTAATTTGTCAAACAACAGATGGATGAAAAATTCACAGAAGTAATTCAATAATTTGTGGAGAAACATAAAAAGAGATTTGGTGATGGTGCCTGTTTTTATGTATTTTCATGGATTTAATGGTTGAAAGACATAATTGCACACTAATAAATGCATATTAATAAGTACAACAACCTTCTTTTCTTTTAAATAACCACAAATAATTACTTACTGTTCCTTTTAAGTGGCTGGGACACTGGTCTACAAGAGCAGACTGTAGACTATTATAAAAAGAGGAGCATTATAGGCAGTACATAAACACCTCATCGCAGAGATGGATGGATATGTGAGAGTTCACTGGTCCAGAAGCTGCAGGCGTTGTTACATGGGAATGTGGAAACGAGTGATGTGGTCAGATTAGTCATTCTTCAACATATCCTCAGTGAGGGCACCAAGAGACTGATACACGCCTGAGTGCTTGAACCCCTACAGTGGAGGGATCTGGTGACTCTGTTATGTGATGGGGGGCATTTTGTCGTCTTGGAGAAAAGGATTACAGCAAATCGATACAAGCCATGGGGAATAAGGGATCACTGAATGGAACAATGTGCGTGGAAAATTTGTGAATCATATGTTGTGGCCTTTTTAGTTGTCAGATCCAAACCCCAGCCACCCACCGCACACTCATTCTTCCCCACCATCATAAAAACATGAAATACTGTTTCATCCTTCCAGTAAGGTTCCAGAAATCTACAGTCAGTGCGAACACACTGTTCTGGTTGAGCATGGTGGACCAGTAGCTTACAAAGCACTGAAAGTTGGGTTTACACACATTTTCACCTGTCTGTATTTGCATCTCAGCAGTGCAATTTTACCCAATTATGTTATGAAATACCAAAAAAATCTTAAACAAATTAAATAGTAGTGACATTTAATAACTCCAGCTTAGCACTGTGCAGCTTGTGTTGCCCCCCCCTCCCTTTGTCAAAATAAACATATATTTTCAAACCAATCTCACTTGTAACATGACATTTTTTTGCCTCTGTACCAATTAGAGTTTAAATGATTTAGAAATTACTGAAACCTTTTGTGGAAACAATGTTTTTTGTTTTTTTAGACAACAACAAAAAAGCACAAAAAAACACACACAAAAAGAAACAAAGTGCATGTTTAATGCATCAGATGAACTAGATTTTTATCATGTGTTGTCCTTTTCCCGCAAAATAAAGTGACAGATAATTAATGGCGGACACACAAATTGATGTCAGTCAAGAACTTTTGTTAATGCAGTCTTCTCTCATATTCTCTCAATGTCTGTTTCTTTTTTAGAGTAACCCGTTGCGTTCCTTTAGTTTCCGAAACGACCTAAATGTGTCTGTGACCCTCCCAGGGAGTGTTTTTCTGGGTTTTCAATTTAAGTTTTGGAAATGGAAACATACAATATTTTCTCACATGTCCCATTAAATAAAAATAGTTAGAGTACATTTAGAGTAAATAAAAAAATTCTCATTATACTAAGGACTGAGTATATTAGTGTATATATAGTATATATTATCTTTTGGCTCTTTAATGTTTGACATTTGACATTTAACGTTCTAAACCATTAATCTCTCATTTAAAAAGACAGATTAATCAATAATGAAAATAATTGTTACCTGCACTTAAAATGGCTTGAGCACTGCAAGGTAATAGATATGTGGGACATCCCAGGCAAACAAAATGAGGTTGCATTTAGCATCCACAGTAAATTTAGACAAGATTCTAAAGTGTTTCAGCAAATAGTTGTTTATTTCATATAATAGTCATTATCATTTTCATTAGTACTAGCCTCAAAATTACATCTCCGTATTTTTGAACGCTAAAGAAAGCATAAGAGTACTGGGTCTTTTGCTACCAGCTTTGTGTTAGGAGTGTAGACTGTACAAAAGAGGTTACATTGTTGCATTCGCAGTTGTTTGGGGAGAATAGATGTTGTTTGCAACACCGGATAGTGGGTTGGGTTTCTATTTCACTATTTAGTGTATTGTATTGTATATCCTCATAGGTCAGGTTTTAGACCCCTCTGGCATTTTTTGTCCCACACTGGTGTGGGCTTAAATTTTCCCTATTCACTCATGTGGCTGTGGAAAGCAATATTGAATATCTGGCTATTTTTTTCAGATAAAGTTCTTGTTCAGTTGCTTCATTCTGAGACAACATGTACACTAATGCATTTTTAAGATTTGGTCTAAAAAACAGTAAGGTTTAAAAATATAATTTCTACATTTACTATGCGTAGTATAAATATATTTACTCCAGGGATGCATTGTTACTGCCTTTAATATTAGTTGCATGAACCCATGTAATGATTGTGTAATGTCTTTGTGGAGTTATCTACAGGTACATTTTATTCACTGGCATGCTAAGAACATGCCTCTGGCCCTCTGCTCTCTTAATACATGCTTGGCCTAACTGACTGCATACTTACTTACGCATGATGAATACTGAAGTGAGGCAGAGATGAGTAGGTCGAGTGCAGAGTGTAGGCGAGGACATCCAGACTGCTCAGGTGTGACTTGTTTTGCAGTTTGCTGTGTTGAGATTAGGTGTCTCTCTGGACCGGTGACTGTTTACAGCATTATTTTTGGAGATGCAGAAGAGATGACATTTTTATTTCACTGCTGTCACCTCACTGTGGCTCAGTTCAACGCTGGGTGACATATCATCTTCGTCATTTTGTTTAACGCCGTGCGGCGTGTTAGTGGTCAGCGCCTCCTCAGTAAGCGGCCTTTTGTTTTTGCTGTTTCTTTGGGAGGAACGGCTACGTCTCACCATGTCCAACATGTTTTGTCTCCATGACAACAGTTTTTAAGAGCCTTTCTTTGCCTCCTCTTTTCTCCTCTTGAACACTTCTGCCTTGGCCCTGCATGCTGCCAAAGCCTCATCAGGCATGTTGTCTTCCTCTCGCCTTCAGATAAATGAATCCTGCAAACAGCAGGAAGTGGAGATTAAAGGTGGCACAGAGTATTTCCTGGAGAGGTGGGTAGCCAAGGAGGAAATGAGCTGACACAAGAAAGTTAGTGACTTAAAAGTGCATTCACTATGAGCGCCATGAGGCAGAAAGGCTGTTTTAACCTGTAACAAATGTGCGCCTGTGCATGTATACTTTCGCTCTGTGTTTTTATTTTTGCTTCTGAAGTGTTTATCTGCACATCTCTGTGATCAGATGAACTATTAAGAAGTATTGATATTCATGTAAAACTGTGTGTGTGACAACCCGTTTCTGTTTAGAGTATCGAGGTTCTTGGCACAACATGTGCTCACTTTGGCTTTTACCTCACAAATTTTGTAGTTGCCATGTACACCTGCTCATTTGTCCTCTGCTCATCTTTTATTTATTCCACCCCTGACTTCCTCTCTTTATTCTTTATGAATCTTTCCTTTCTGTACCCCTGTTGCACGATTTTCTGTTTGATTTATAAGTGATCATAGCTGTGTCTTGAGCTCATATTTCAACTGGTAAAGGAACCATCTGGAAGCTAGTATGACTGATGATGTGTAGAGTGGCGAGGATGTTTGCATGGTTACCTATGGAAAAGACCAATATGTGGACACAAATTCCACTAATTCTTTTCAAAAATTCCCTATTTCTGCTTACATTATGTTGTGCATTTTTCTCTCTTCTTGAGGAAAAAAAATATTTGTACTAAATATGAATACTAGCTCACCAAAGGTCACATAAATGCCATGGTTGTTGAATTGAATTGCATACTGTGTAGTTATACTCGGCCCTTTGAAACCATAACTTGAACTAATCTTTCCCTGTGTTATTTGGCCAGATTGATCTCAGCATCCATTAATAAAGATGAGATTCTCTCTGCAGGTGTGTTATATAATAAGTGTTCAGCTTTGATGCCATAAAAGTTGATTTGCAGGATACTTAATAAAAGTTGCTTGCTGCTGAGTGCCAGTGAGGGACCCTGGGCACTCTTCTCTTGCTGCTGCTGGTTTGTGAAAGCCACAGGTGACTGTGAAAGAGATTCAGAGAGACTTCAGCCCACTTCTGTGCTAACACAGGCACGGCTAGAACCCACAGGAGCCCTCCCATATTTCTTCTCTTTTGGTGTGTGTGTGATTGGGGCCTTCAAAGCACTGATGAAATCATAATTGCATTTGAACACATAGAGGTGAAAATTAAGTCAGAGCATGGAGGGAAACGCACGATCAAACAGAACTGTCAAAGTAATGGAACAAATTACTCTTTCAGTTTCACTTATGTAATTATTAATAGGCCTAAAGGGGTATTTTGTGACTGTCTTCTATGTGTGTAATTTGTGGCTTCACAATGTTTACCTTAAACGCATCTAAAAATAAATAGAAATACATCCTGGTTTGGACATGTTCACTTTATCTGACACAGGATAAGCTCATACAAACACAACAAAAGATTTTATGATATATTGTACAGTCAGGTCCACAGGTTTTAGGAAAGTGACACGATTTTTATTATTTGTACACTTTACAAAGCAATGGATTTGAAGTTAAGCAATCAAGAGTTGATATTTTCTAGTTTGGACTTTGATTAAAAGAGATTTAAGAAAATGGTGCATTCATCATTAACTGTTGAGAATTGCAGCTGTTTTATGTTTTATCAATTTAAATAATTTAAAAATCTGTTTAAGTACATGAAAAGGAATCTTGTGGTAGAACATGTTGCTGGACATATTAGTTGTCAAAGGGTGTTTTCACATCTGCAGTGTTTAGTTTGGTTTGTTTAAAGGGGGTACGAAATGCTACACATATAAAAGCTAATTTACACCATTGAGCCCTGCTCTCGAAAACTGATATAGAGGTAACACTTCCTGTGAAGCTGGATTTAAGAAATAAGTGATTAAAGTTTTAAAAACATGTTAGCGCCATCTTCTGTCAGTATGGAACATGACGTCATGTGGGTGGTTGGTTGTGGCTAATCTAGTCTTTAAGTCTGATGGCATTAGCCGTTTCTGGATCCAAACTCCGCTTCAGGTCCCAAAGTCAAATGAAGACTACGGCATCACTGAGAGTTACAAACTGTCTAAATTCTTTCATCTGTAATAAAATGATCAGTGTTGCTGTTCTATCAGGTGTAACAATTACGTTTAACATCCAGGCATAACATCCATGAAAACAGAATTTATGAAACTTAACTGAGTTAGAAGTTAGCTCGCTAGTTTCCACCCAAACATAATATACCAGGTTCTGACTGAGGGACTTCTGAAAAATTAAAAAGTACAGCTCTGCTATCACTTCTGACATAAATGAAGACAGAAAACTAAACCGCAGTGATGTTTGTAGGGTTATTGAAGTTGGGCTAGTTGATATATAGTGGTGTGCTATGTGATGGCTAGCTACACAGCTATGATGAGCATTATATAAACACATTAGCACAGTGAAGCTGGAGGGTGAACGCTGACTTTTTTCCACAAAAGTTAATGTGAGGGTTCCTGATGGTCAGGGACAAATGCAGTCGCATGGCAGGATGCTGTAAACAGACCAAACTTCAGTCAGGAGAACAACTGAGATAATCCATCCACAATATGAGGTTAATTATTAATTTATTGCTACATGGGCTGGGCTGTAGTTATATACTAAGGTTTTGAAAACCGAACTTTAAAACTAATAGTGGTAATATAAACCGAGAGAGGCCGACAGTGATCACTGCCTTTTTTTAGGGTCTTCAGATTAAATAGCACAAGATACAAAGCATAAAAACATGTTAAAAACACAACAGCCTTAATATAAACGCAGAGTAGTTTGGACACGGAAGTAGGTTTCATACGTCATCACTTAAAGACCGGATAGACGTACATTAGTTTATATTAGCTAACTAGTGACAGAATCAAGGTCTGTACGAGCTAGCAACTAGCCGTGAAATGCACGTAAATTCTCAGTTTTGTCACACAGCACCTTTTTCCTGTATTTACTTTTGTTGCTTCTGTCCCACAGGAATGCAGCCAATGAGCGGACTGAGCATTCTCACGTGGTTTGTAGGGACGCATGTTGATTGCTTGGAGTTTTCTTGGATTTTTCTGTGTGTGAAAATAAAACCAGACCACGGGGAAAATCTACAAGACTACAAACTGATCAGCTGTTTTCGACCAGAGTAAACAAACTATCGGTGTGAAAACGCCCTCAGTTTTTGTCTATCCACAGAATGAGCTTGGCTTTTTGAACACTTCAGAGCTTTGCATTAGGCTTCTTGAGTTAAGAATTCCAACAGTGTAAGCAGTCAGATCTTTCTCACTCTGTCTTTCTTTTACTTTTTCCAACTAAGATCTTTGTTACTCCCACTCTCATTTAAATCTGTATTTCTCTGCTGGAAGCTACTGTGAGACAGCCAAGATAGAAATACTCTTGGTCACAGTCACTGACTGTTTTCTTTCATTTGTCCAAAATTGTAACAAGGACTAATAGGCTTATTAATTTCGGTTGTAATGCACTGCTGGTTTAGGGTGTCATTCTGCTGAAATATCAAACTGACATGTTGCATATTTCATAAAGAAACAGTGTATGGATGTATATTTTTGCAATGAAATTCCACTAAAACAAGTTATTTCACACATGGTACTTCAGTGTAGTTTCTCTCTGGAGGAAATGAGTTGAAGATTATTCAGGGAGCAGCTGCAGTGTTGCCTGGTGATGGAAATATTCTTTTTGTGATTTTGATTTAATCAGTAATCTTGCAAATTAAACTGTTACTTCTATTCACAGAATAGCACTAAAGGATCATACATATTACTGAACATCCAGGTTTTCTGCTCTCTCATGAAGCTACAAAAGGCTTTGCCAGCTACAGATTTATGAATTACTAGTACCGGTTTGATAAGGTCAGCTTGTTTTCTTATTATAATTGTCCTTTGGCTAAGTTGGTTTATGATTGGCACTGAATGCTTATAATACAGCCATTAAAAATGACCATGAGTTGACAGATTTACAGAAATGCGGAAATTTTACATCCAGTCGGAGACGGGAGGATTCTGAAATTATTGAGAGCGTGTTTCTTCGAAAGCTGTGCAGAAATATCCTGCCCTCTGAGCCTTAAAATGAAGTGGAACATAAAGCTGTCTGAGGAACATGCAGTTATTTGAGAGAGTCTAGTCTGAAGACAGAATAGCAAAAACTAAATAATAAAAAAAAAGGATGACTGGATTAAGACATCAACATTCCCGACACTAAGCGGTTGTCTTTCCCTCTGTTTATTGTGTCATGTTTTTATCAGCATTCAGAGGAACGTTTTGTTTTGATGTACATCCTTTTGAAAACTGCAACACAGCAAGCATGCAGAGTAGGGACGGGATGTTAGAGGTTTAGAGCAGAGAAGAATGGGGTGTGGGGGTCAGTGGAGATGTTTTGATCATTTGCAGACTGTCAGCAAAAGAAAATGCAAAATAATAAATCTTCATTTTTTGTTATTATGACAAGCTGGAATAAGCGGTTGGTCTGCTGATTCGTCTGTTGCATGCCTTTGCACTGCAAAGAAAGGGCCCTAAAAGATGACCTAAAGTCAAATTTGGTACTCCCTGTATAAATATGACTGCACACCCACCCACCTAACCAACATCATCGTCAAGGATGCTGATGACCCCACCGTGGTTGGGCTCATCTCTGATGGAGATGTGACAGCATAAAGAGCAGAGGTAGAGAACTTGTCCCACTTGTGCTCACAAAATAACCTGAAACTGAACTTCATTAAAACAAAATAACTCATAATGGACTTCAGGAGGCACACACAGGTCTACTCCCCTCTGATTATAAATGGAGAACAAGAGCGTTACCAAACACTCTGGTAAAAAGGACCAAAAGCGGCTGAACTTCCTTCGTGTCCTGAGGAAGAATAACGTGGACTGGATCTGGTGGTGGCTTTATACTACCCCTTGCATCCCACCCACTACCTGTTTGACCTCCTGCATTCTGGTTGGTGCCTCAGGTCAAGCAGGTCCCACACCTCCAGACTCACAAACAGCTTCTTCCTCTAGGCTATTTGGACTGTTAACAAACACAATCCTCTACACCCTACCCTGCCCACTCACCTCACAAATCTGAGCCATGGTCTGAGTAACCCTCACCACTCAGACAAAGTCCTTTGCACTGCTTTGTTCTCCAATTTGTGCCTTTTTATTGTTTTCTATATATTCCTCTTGATTGTATGTATTTCTCCTGTTTGTTATTTATTCCTATTTACATTTTATTCCTGCACAGTTGGCACGGAGCACCCATAATTTCATTGTATATGTACAATGTCAATAAAGACTATTCTATTCTATTTTAAAGCAGTTGCAAAATGGGAATACTGATCTTTTCATGTTTTAATTAAAAAGTGAAATTCAAAAAGGGTTTAACATTTAAACCACTGACACGCGTATGAATTTCAAATAGACTTTTGATTAATAAAATAGACACAACCCATACGATTCACTGGTGTGATGCTCCTTTTTGAAGACTAGACATGAACATTTTAGCTGAAGCTATTTTGGTTTTTGTGGCCAGAAGTGACCCACATTATTAACTCAAAGTCTGAGCTATCTCTAGCAAGGTTCCCTTGCAGGCTACACTTATAAGTAACTTACTGTATGAATGCAATACAGTTTTAATTCTGACACTGTAGCTCAAATATTTTTGACTCATGACACGTTATTTATCACCTAATTCTGCACCAACATTACATACATTGTCAAGAGGTCCTGTCAAAGTAGCCACATGGGTAAACTTAGAACCTTGGGTGCTGCATTCATGTGGATGTCACCCCCTAAAAGTTGTTGCTAAGCAGCTTGACTTTTTCTGGTGGATCATCATGTAAATTGTGTGACTTGTATACTTGGGAGTGTTTTACAAATATCCTTTTACCAGTGAGTCTTAGTGTCTTTTAGCTATAAATCCCATCTGTTGGTAGCTTCTCCGAGTAATCGTCATGTGTTTTGCACTTGGCTTGTTGTAAGACAGTGCAACATAACGTTTTTCTTTATTTATGTTCCTTTTGATTTGATTTATTTTTTTACTGCAACAGGTGGGTTTGGGTTGGTGAATGACGGCATGTGTGTCAGCTTCTGGGTATTCAAACAAGAACAGTCTAGATGTGTGAATTAAATGTGTCATTTATGAGCCTCAAATAGTGGCATGAAATGTTCAGTCATTCAATAAAGATTTACTCTCAAAATCCCTGCCAGTGCTTCTTACATGCATTTGTGGTTTAACCTTGTTTATCCCAGGCTTTCAGCAGCTTATCGTCATTTGAAGAAGGCGCTAAAGGTCTGTGCTGTTTTGTCACCAAAGACCTACATAGCACATAGACCCTGTATTTCCTTGTCAGCTAGGTGTTGACTTACTTGTGTACTGTCCTGCTGTAAGTTGTCCCAGCCTCGTTGTTTGGAGTGCGAGTTAGTGGTCTGTTGAGTTTCTAACAAAACTGCTTGATGAGTTTGCCCAGAAGACTGTTGTCCTCAACTTATCTCATAAGAGTTTCTTAGCCTTCAGTGTGAGCCTCGAGGCCCGCAGCCCTGCTTGTTCTTGTCCCTTTGCTCTTCTTGGTGAGTGATTTCAACCCAGAGCTCAATCAGCTGGCTGGTTGGACAGAAAACCAGTGGAGCTGCAGTGCCCCAGGCTTGAATTTAAGCTGCTGTGACATGGGACCTGCTCTGGTGCTAACATTAGATTCGTAGTTATAACGACTCAGTTGCAGCAAACCAACTCGAGCACACATGCAGTCAACACAGAGCTCCATCAGTAATGCATCATTTTCTGTCTCTACTGAGGTGCAAATTAACTTATATTCCAGTCTCATAGCGGTGTTTCTTGTGGGGTATTCGCTGTGGCTTTCATCTTTCATTTTCCTACAGCCTTCATCTTTGTCCTCCTCCTCCTCTTCCACCCTCCTTCGTTTATCTCAGCCTGAAGCTGTCGTAGGTGGCACAGGGGCGTTTTCTCATTCTTGAGCTCCTCTTGTGGGCCGCTGTCCTGTGGGATTTTCACGATGGTGTTGCAGAGCGTAATTTCTTCTTCCTCCATATTTTTTTTTTTCCATAATTCTGTTTTATACTTGCTCCCAAAGCGCCATTCACCTGCAGCCCTGAAGAAAAATATAAAGACTATGGCTCCCGTGATTCCACTCTCTGTTTGCTTTGCTAAAAGGCATTGAATAAACAAAAGCACAGTGAGGAATATTAGCCGGGTGGAGGATGAGTCGGGTTTGTTTGACCTTGGCCTACGACGTGGCTCCTAGGAAATGACAAACGACAACAACCTCCAACCATCAAAAACTAGCTTCCCTTTACAGTGAGTCTGAAATTCAGATTGTCACTGCCTTTGAGGACAAACTGTGCTTTCTTCCAGCATCCTCTTGCCTGCTGCCTCCACCCCTTACTGTCCCTCTACCCCTCCCCATCCCCACACACGTTGCATGGCCTCATTTGGCAAAGAGAGAAATGGAAGATGAATACAAACGCACTAAAGGATGCCACTGAAAACCTGCATGTAGGGCTCTCTGTGTGTGCTCAGACTCAGATTTTGTATTATTGCTGTAGATCTGTTCTCATTACACACTCGTGCCCACAGGGCACAGAGGGATGATTGCTGTTTTTCGCACCCAGTGAGGCACACAACCATTTATATAGAGAAAAATTTGCATAAAATTGTAGAAACTGAAGGAATTTGGTTCTCTGAAACCACCTAATTTCTTCATTTTACTGTGAATCATATATGTTCTTTTTTCTTATCACCTGTAAAGTTACATATCCATTTCATTTTCATGTATTTTCTGTACGTCTCTTATTCAGCAACAGCTCTGTTTTATGCTCATTACCCACCTCAGAGAAAAATCATTATCTTAATTTTTCAACTGTTAAGCAGCTGGTAATAAGGACCTTTTCAACAAGATGTAACGTTCAGTTTTCAACTTACTTTGTAAAAGAATATAAAAACACAGGTATTGTAACAGTTTGGTAAACTAAACTTGTTACAAAACTTTGTAGATTTCCCTTCCAGGGACGGCAGTGGCTACATTTTGTCTTTGGGTGGGTGGTCTCATCCTGAAAAGTGCGGGAACATTTATTTGATCTCAAGAATGAACCGATTCAAATTTGTAGGAAAAGATCAGTAACATGACATCTATCCCATTCTTGTGAATTTGATATTCTCAGGAAAGTCCTTACATTTCCTGTAACTATCGACTTGGACTCAAATTTAACAACAGTGTTAATAAATAGCTAATTAAAATAAGGAAGGAAGTCTTTTTTTAAAGCCAAAATCTTAAAGGTTTTTCTACTACAGCAAGCGAATAATGTGCAGTTATACAATGAAAAATTCAAAAGTATTTTCAAAAATTCAAAATAAGTCCAGCACTTTTTTGAAATGTGTACTTTGGACTACGTAAATGTTTGAGGCGTTCGTATCCAACCAGCTTTATTGGAACGTGTTGTAGGCATCAAATTAAAAATGAGTGAGGATTTGCAAAATAACTCTAAGGTTTATCAGTTTGAACATCAGATATCTTGTCTTTGTAGTGTATTCAATTGAATATAGGTTGAAAAGCATTTGCAAATCATTGTATCCTGTTTTTATTTACGCTTTACACAACGTCCCAACTTCACTGGAATTAGCGTTGTGTTAAGAGAGAGATTTGCTCCAGAAAGGTGTTCTTATCAGAAAATGCAGATTACATATATATACTGTAAACTGCCATAGATGAGTCACTCAAGGGCACATTTAAATAACAAACTGAGTTATTTGAACCAAAAAAGAGATTTGCTTTCTCTCCATTAGTTAGGATTGCATGGTACACCTTTATAAAAATGCGAAATTGGACCCTATTTGCTGTAATTACACTTTTTTTCCTTTTAAAGCAAAGAGATAAAGCGAGCATCTCCCCTCAGTCTGGTGGTTGTGCTCGCCACAATAAAGTTTTTATTTCGCTTCTGTATCGCTTTATTAGTTTGCTTCTTGAGTTTTGCCAAATGGGAAAAACATGTTGGGAGGTTTTTCCCACTCCTCTGTCAGCTCCCCAAACCCCGCACCATCTGACACTGTGAGAAAGTTTCAGCCTTGTTCGGTGCCACTTAAGCACACTTGCTGCCAAATCTGAACCAGTGTCAGATCAACAGTGTTAAGGCTGCCAGTCTGCTTGGCAACGCGTTTGTTTACATGAAATAATTAAGCTAATGTTTCAAAATGAAAGGGGGAACTTAACACTTTTAAAAATACATGACAGCAGATGTAATAAAGTCGGAGCACACATACTCACACACGCACATGCATTCTTTGACTCTATAGAAATTTTGTGTTATAATTGGCTTCGAAATAAAGGCTGGTTGAGTATAAGCATATCAAGAGAAGACAGTTGTCACAAATGCAAAATTATTAAGGTTATTTAAAAATGTGAGTTATTTTATATGCATGCTTTTGTGTTTGCCTAAAGCTCATTAAATGCAGCAGTTGAACTCTTCCGTCTTCATCTGGAGCCCGGTTGTAGCACAGAGAGCTGGGTGTATGTGGTTTTAATTCCACTCGGCATTCTTTGGTAATTGAATTCATTATGAGGATATCAGGCCAAACTGACTGTTATTTGCAGTCAGTCGAGGTTGCAAATTAGAAATTAGCTCAAACATTCTGGTACACAGCCCTCGGGGAGCGGTGTCTTCAGTCTGAAACTCTGACAGATCTACCAATACTTTGGAATTTCTGCAACAACTTTGCACATAAGCAACATTATCGTTACTCCAGTGTTGAGTAGTGATCCACATATTTAGCGTATTGTAAATATGTCCATATGGAGCTTCTGAAACTTCAGGTTCCTCTATAAGGGAAGGCTCCTGAATACCAGCTGTGTGTGGGAATGTAGCTCTATATCATAACATAAAATATTTATTTTTTTCCATCTCTGGCTGCATTGAATTACATGCTTAAGCTCCCACAGGAGGCACATGATTGAGCAACTTGTAGTGTTATTTTCTGTACCACAGAGACGGAAACACCTTGTGAGGGATTCGTGGAAAATAAATTTTCCCATAAATGCAAAAATAAACATTAAAAATAAATGTTTTGATTTGACTTTGGCATCTCACTAAATGTTTAAGGGTACAACATGCCCAAAAACTTTTCAGGGTGCCATCCTCTTCTGCAGTGGACTCGGACTGCATTCATCCCTGCTGCTACCGCTGTGCTGCAAACATCCCATCTGCAAAGATTAGCTTCAGTTGTAGAGACTTGTACTATTTATAACTGACCTACCAAGCACAGTGGCCAACAAAGAGAGGAGTCAGGTCTATCTCCATGAAACAATGTGTCTGTATGATTGCCAGTCTCATCCATCATTTCTGTGGCACCATCCTATTCAGTATTATTTTTATGCTCTACTTCTCTTTTCATATTTCCTTGTGCTCTGCATGTTGGATCGGTAGAGGAATATAATACAAACATTAATCTGAAGTATTTTTTACACTGACTCTGCTGAACCACCGTCGATCTTGATTTAACACACTCCCTCTTGTATGTGATTACATTCACCAAATGTTACATGTGTGGTGATAAATATCGGTCAAATTCAAGACGTCCTTTTGCCCCAGGTGCTGTCTTGTTCACGTGTGACCTCTGTATGACCCGCCAGCACTGACTCATACTCTAAAAGCTCACATGCTCCCATTACCAACTGACTAGAGCATGTGAAAATCCATTATCATCCAGCAAAGCAATACCCACAATCCCCTCCTTGCCATTACTGTTTGTCTCCCTACAGTATATCTTTCTCTCTCCATTTCTCAGGTTGTCTTCTTCTTTAAGCAACTTGTTTATTCTCCCCTCCTTTGACATTATGTAAACCTGTGCTCATCTTCCCACTTGTCTTCCTGCACTTGTTTAACCTTGGATCATGAAACGAAGTAAATACATATTGTGCAGCAAATGATATTGAAGCAAGGCTGTCTTCATATGTCATCCACAAATTAATTATTATTTTGTGAATTTAAAAAAAGAAAAAGCACCCAGAGGAAATAGGAACTTCATCTTCTGTAAAAGTTTCTGCAATTAATCCTCAGTCACTTTCATAACAACAAAAGCAGCTGATTAAAGACCTGCAGATTAAGCTAACTCGAGCCTAAAAAGCCGGGAAAACTGAGTGAGTTGAATCAAAAATCTAAAACGTTTTGATTTTTTTTAACACAGCAAAACAAAACCCAAATATGATAACAAAGTAACTTCAGAAAGATTACCTGTAACCTCATCAACTTGGAAAACAACTTGGCACAAACAACATCTGGTTAAGTTAGAGTCATTTTGGTGAACAGATGTTTCGTCAAAAGCAAGTTAAAAGGTAGTTCTCTGCTCACAGTCACAAACGTTACGATTGATAAAGAAAAACAGCAGCTTTTGATGAAATCGGCACTTTGCCAACTGTTAGCCTTTGAGGTTGAAATATTCCTAATTAGTGTTGTGTGTCAGTCTGCTGTACAGGAAACATGGTAGAGTAAAGAATGGATTCTGTGAACTTCTTTAAACTTCACTGAAAGTGGAACCGAGGAGGGTATGTTTGCTACCGCAGGGATAAAAGAGGAGCCTGAATCCACCACGAGCTGCTAAAACAGAAATTTAATCATTCTGTGTTTGCACAACTGCCTAAAATCTACCAGAGCATGGAGTAATTAAGCATGGTGCTAAAACTTACACCACAGTTTGTTCTTCTCTTCTGTTTAAGTTCAAAAGCAATGCATTAAGACTTAAGCAGGTTCGGCCATTTTTATACTACACCTCTGTAAATATGACGCAACAGGACTGGGCACTTGAGTGAGTTACTACTGAAATTACGGCCACACAATCAAATTTTAATCTTGATTATTATTTTGGCTTAAACGAACATGATTCAGTAATACTGAGAATGTTTGCTCTGCCAATAGAATGTAAAGCGAAAGCAAATCAAGCCTTCGCTAAATCACTGCACGACCATGTGTCTGCATGTGCCAATCGCAGCTGTCCCCTGCACCGTGCAGCTTGCAGTTTCCTGGAGTAGTCTGGATGAGTAATAATATGTTAAAGACTGTTATAGAGAAAAATTCAAATGTCTGGCACAACAGACGGTGAAAAGCTTGTAGCCCAGAGGAGATCGTCTTCGGTGATGTTATTGATGTTAACCAAGGACAAATCACAGCAAAGAGGGCTTTTTGCACTGTGAAGCAAGGCAACCAACTTTTTCAACTGCTGGAAAATGCACTACAAACTCCAGTTAATGCTTGTAGACCAAGAAAAACAGTGCAATATTTGCTAAAGTGAATTGTCCAGTGTTAACTCAAACATCCATAAAAGTGTTCCTGCACAGAGACAAAGACACACTGAAATCACCAACACAGTCGTATTCCATCTGGCCAAAAATGTGCGTTCAATAAACACGAGTAACAAAGGCTTCAGGAACATGTTCACCTCACTATATAAAAGAGGTCTTATAATTATTATTGCATAATTATTTTTCCAAAATGGCAATATGTCTGCTTTATGGAAAACATCAGAGAAATACAGATTTTGCTGCTGTTGAATACTTTGCTGCAGGTCTTTTCACATCCATCATGCAGGTACAGGCACCCCAAATTAGATCAATAAACACCTTATTTGTGTGCAAGGAAGCTTTAATTTACAGGCATGTCGCACTATGTGGAAGTGATAGTGTTGCCTTGTTATTTTATAGTTTTCTTTTTACGGGTACAGTTTCTTTAATTGATCTTTTTTATTTTTCTTCCAGGCGATGCACTGAATTTAGGCGACTAATGAGGCCTGATTTTATTGGAATCGAAAGATTGGTACAAACGTGAAGATGTGAAAGCAGTTTTCTGTTTACATGACGGTGCAATAAAAGCACTGTTGTCACTAAAATCAATGAAAACATGTGACAAATAATTGTAATTTGATCAAAATAATTGGGATAATCAATTACAGCCCTAACTGAAATCAACAGTAGTCTGACAGCTGGGAAAATCGCTCAGAGACTATGTAAAATTACATCTAATGAGTAACGGTTGATTGTTTGAGAGGGTGGAACTTTACTGTGGCTATTGGACTTATTGTGGATTTGCAGCTTTATATAACAATACTTATAGTTAATCCTAGGGATGCAACGATACCAATTTTTTCAAACCGATCCGATACCGATACTTGGATCTGAGTACTTGCCGATACCGAGTACAAAATCCGATACTTCTACCACACACAAGTTAAACTTAACCAGCAGTAAAGAAACGACCCCAGACAACTCTTTAACACAAACGAAACGTTTACTGAACGTAAGGGCAGAGACAAATACTGTACAACACATCCCTTTTTTAAACTCAAATGATATTCCAATTCCTTAACCAAATGAAATACACTGTATAAATGACATAATTCCCTTTCAAATTATATTAAACAACCCAACTTATGTTATCACCTTTTGGTAAGTTACTCACTAATATACACTCCAAAACACGTTATATAAATCCACTAAACATACAATATTCACACATGGGCCCCACACACACTCACATTCACACTTGTTGCAGGCCTGTTTGCTGCTCACGCAGGACGATGGAGAAAAATCCTCTTCTCCCCAGTAAGAGCACAAAAGTCTGACTTACAGTTCCGTTGCTCGGTAGGTCGCCGTTCACCAGTCCCACACTAAATCCACTCCCTGCGGACCCGATGCTGTCTCAGCTACAGCACGTTAGCCCGTCACTGTCCAGCTCTCCGACAGTCCTGCCTCCGTGGTGCAGCCAAGCAGTCCGGGCTAGCCTTTAGCCTCGGCGATCGTAGCTGGAAACACAGTTTTCCACGGTGGTGCGACCGTTGAAACAAAAAGTCACTTCACCCACACTCTGTTGCGAAGCTCCCACACGGTCAGCTTTCTAGTCACACACTCTTTTGTGCTAGTTAACCTCAGTAAAACTAGCTGAGTCTCTCACTTTGGTTCAGCTAACCCTTGTATCTCTCCATGCCGTTCTCTTCTCCTCCTCCATTGCAACAGATACACAGGTCCCGTTTTATGCTACCTTCACGGGCCTCCAGAAAATTAGAACTCTGAACAATATTTTAACTCCCTTCAGAGTTACATACCATAAAATAATACTTTTATGATTAACATAACAGTTTGATTGCTCTAATTACCTGTATTTACCTTGTGACATATTACAGGGCAAATTACATTCAGGGTACAGTTACATCACATAACTGTGAACACCTTATGTTACCGTGGCGTTCAAGTCCATGGGAATTATGAGTATCTACTCCCAAATTCGGGCTACATTAGTATCGGTTCATGGTATCGGTTAACTTTTACGAGTACGAGTACGCACACATTTTACAGTATCGGCCCCGATACCCGATACCAGTATCGGTATCGGTGCATCCCTAGTTAATCCTGTTAATTCCTGTTCTGTTTGGCCCATTCGTCATGTTCCATTATATAGGCAAGTGTGTTAGATGGTGCAGATGCAGCACGAAGTCCTTAAGAGGTTGAGTCTCTTTTGTCGTGTACGCAGAACATATTTGCCGGGTGTTTGAATCTCCTGCATGGTTGCTCGCCTTCTTCCTCGTCCCTGAGTGAACTGGTGAGCAGATGGGAGGTTGTGGGGGCTGAGAAGGGTTGGTGACAGTTGGGAAGGAGGAGGGACTGGCTGGCTGGCAGGCTGTGCTGTGAGGTAGATAAGAGGAAGTAATGATATGCCTTGCCTGCTGCATTAGCAGGCCTTATGTTTAGGAGAGCAGAGCAGACGTTGCATGTGTATTTGTCATTCGGTCTGTCATACACTGTTAAAATGAGCTCAGTGTAACTCTTCATTCAGAAGACTTTTTGTTACAGGAAGTTTGCTCGTTATATAATCTGTATGTATCTATCTGTGGCGCGCTTGTAGAATGTAATTAATGGGACGTTTCCTCACTCTCAAATAAACTTCTTATGGAAGTTCAAATTTAAAGCTGGTGCCTGCTTTTACTGAAGTTTAATGCCACAGATGGACAGCTTCTATCATTCTTAAGAACTTTTCTTTTTCTTCATGAATACTTAAAATTATTTTGACAACAGCCTTTTCAAATTCTTCTGAAAGCTTCTCTGAAAGTTTGTTTTACGGCAAACACAACTTTTTTTTATTGCTTTCCTCTAAAATTTGCATTTTTGTGATATGTACTAGTATGGAAGCTAATCTGTGTTCATCAAATAACTTTAGTAAGCAGTTGAACCTTTTGCAATTCACAAACATTAACCATAGGCTTCGTATTGTACAATCTAATTCACTTTTTAAATTAAATCAAATGTTTTTGATCAGGGAGGTGGGACAGATGTCATTTTATATTGCCTTTATTACATAGTCAAGTGAAAAGAAGATACAGATACTTATTTATGATGCAGTAAAGGTTTCTTGATTACTTAACAAACTGAAAAGGTCAGATGATAACAGTCATCCATAAACTAACAGCAGCTGGGGGTAGGCATGCTTGGGTAAGCGTTTGAAGGTAAGCAGTGACAGCCACACATTTTCAGTCATAAATCATAAATAATATCTTAACTGTGTTTTTAAAAACAATCGTCCTTGCCCTTTAGGTTGTCAACAAAGACTTGGAGAAGACAATTATACAGCAGGCTTTTATCAGACATAATTTATTCTCAGTTTTGTAGGTGCTCTCTATCGGAGTATCAGGGATTTGTCTTTGTGAAAGATTTTCATTTTTCTTATTTTGCAGTTCAGCCGCTGTGCTGATCATTTTATCCCCACGGTCTGTTGTTGATCCGGGACATGTAGAAGGACAATGAGTGGATCATGGGTTAGCGACTGTGTCCTTGCCTCTATGTCTGTGTGTTAAACATCAAGGCCCCAGAGCTTGTAATAGAAGATTTTAGAGAACGATTTTCGACCTTTTCTTTCTTTTGAACCGCTGACACGGATCTTAGTTAGTCTGGAGGATGATAGGTGAGACCAGACAAGAAACAAGTTTTCAGAAAGCAGAGGTGAGAAGAATTACAGAAAATATGTCCAAGAAAAGAAGAAAAAAAAATCTTTCTTTCTGTTTCCTGACAGAAACAGAAAAAAAAAGAACACACACACACACACACACGCACGCACACACACACGCACACACACACACACACGTATATATATGTAAATGTATATATTGTAAGGTAGACCCTACAATAATACATACAGAGAAAAACCCTACAGTCATATGACCCCCTATGAACAAGCACTTTGGCGACAGTGGGAAGGAAAAACTTTTCAACACAAAGAAACCTCCGGCAGAACCAGGCTCAGGGAGGGGCGGGGCCATCTGCCGGACCGGTTGCGATGAGAGTATAGGTATATATATGTATTTTTTGCAGGCTTTTAATTTTAAAGGTGTTTTTTGTGTAGCCTCAACATCATAACTTTCCTCACACATCTAATCAAGAGGAACCAGCTCATTCTGATATACCAAGCATCCGTGGTGAGTTTCTGTTCCTGTCAGGAAACAGAAAGAAAGACTTCCACTAGATACAAAGTTAAAGGTGATGGATATTTAAGTCAAAGTACTTGATATATATTATTTATAAGAACTTTACACATCCTGCCGGGTCATTACTTACCAAATCTTTGACGAGAACCTTAGCTTGTAGAGACTTTGTAGCAGCTTAGAACCTTGTCTGTTTTGGGGGGATTATTACCAATATTTCCTGCAAAAGTTTAGAGAGATTCTGGGACTGTGTTGCACGTACTGGTCTTTTAAGGTCTGTCCACAGATATTTAATGTTATGTTTTCCTCTGACTGCTCTGTGGAATTGAGAACTCCAGAGTCTTAATTCTCCTGAAGGCCTTTTGAAATCAAACACGTTTGATTTAGCCTTTCATAAATCTTCGAGCAGGTTTCTCAGAGAGTTTTCTGAACCATAGCTTTAGCCTGCACTGTTCCTGTTAACTGCTATTTCTTAATGACATTATGAAGTGAAATCTACTTGAAAATGCTATATCTAAAAATATAGTAGCTCTTAGATATGCTTGGTGGCCAAATGTTTGCATTTGTCACCTTCATTTCATTCATTTGGTTATAGGGCAAATATACAGGAAGGAAAATACTGTCCTGTAGTACAACAGTTGCTCAAAAAGCAGTGGGAAGAAGTAACATTTATGTACTCTCACCCCCTTCACATATTTATAGCTCGGTTAGATGGTTGTGCACCTGCTGCCTGAGTATATTTAACGCATTCTTTAGCAGTAATAACTTGTAGCTTAATGCATGCATTTATACACTGATTTAAACTTGTGGATATTTGGACATTGTTTGTGCTTAGCCCCTAACCAATGGGGGGGGGAGTTTAAATATTAACTGGTAATAGCTTATTTGAAGCTCTAAACATTATTTGTGCTATATTGTAATTAACTAAATCATTAAGTTTTAATAATTCAGACTGTAAAAAACAAGAAACTTGTTTGTTGAAGATACAAACTTCAGTTAACGTATTTTTGTAGACTATGTCTATTTTCAGATTCTTTAGTTCTCCTTTTAATAAAATTTGTATAAAGATTGTTTTTCTTTTTACAAGCATTTCGTATCGCCTTGGTTAACCATAGATGATTTTTATGTTTGTAACTTTTATTAATCATTTGAATTGTTATCATATAATAATTTAAATATCCTTATAAATTTATTGAAGGCTATATCCACATCATTCTTGAATTATTATCCCGGTGTTGAATTATTAAATCATCGTTAAATGCTATAATTGTTCGAGATGGCTATAATCCTAAATGGGATCTTAAATTGTTTTAAAAAACCTTTAATATTATCAAAATTGGCCTAAATAGTTTTGCTATTAGTATTAATTATTGACAACATCTGATCTCTATTTGTAATTTCATTTTGTTGCTTTTCCTGATAATAAATACAGCTGTTCTTGATATGATTGAAAATGCTGCTGTGTGGATCAATATCAGGTTTCCAATTCTCTTAATGACTTTGTATTCCTGTGTTTACTATTAAATGATGAGGGATAATTAGACCGGATATTAATCATGAAGTACGTTAGTGAATGTACACAAAAACGTATTTATACTGTGCTGTACTTGAACTTAAACCAGTCCAGTTCACGTCGTTCCTTTATCCATTTGACTCTTCTGGTGTCCCGTTTAGTTTGATGTATATCTTCCAGTTTAATGTCCATATTGCTTGGATCCTATTGTATTTTTATATGGTCTTCTCTTGCGATGTCTGCGTTTTTTTATTTATTTATTTTTTGGTAAGATGCTTTTTGATGAATATGTTCATCCCTTTCAGTTTTCTGCTTTCTTTTCACAAACCTAGCCTACTGTACAATTCCAGGCGTTGACTGTTTTTCTTTATGGGGAAGAAGGTGGCATTATCTCTTTTTCCGATAATTTTGCAGAACAAAAATAGTACACTAAACTTGCTTAAAATTATATTGATGTAACGTATGCATGCTTGTTTGACAATCCTTTGAATGTCACTGTATCTAAGATTATTGACACATGTCTTTGGTACTAATGTAGCTCCTCTTACCCACTAAAAACACATATATACTGTACAATTGTTCTTATTTGGGATATAGTAGTTCAATCTTGGAGTATCACAGTAGTGTGTATTTATCTGAAACATCAATAATAAATGACATTTGTGTTGCTGATGAAGAATCAAAGAGCATGAGAGTGATTGTGGACAAACCATTTTGTACCGACCTTTTTCAATCAAACATAGTGACGCCCATGATGAGAACAGACAGAGGTATTATTGTCTGCTTAATACACTTCTCACTGTTCCTACACAACTCTAAATCATAACTTTCTTGGTTATTCATCCAACAGAGACAGAACACTTATTTGAATGTATTTTTGTGTTAAACTGGTGAATTATGAGTCTTAAGTCATTGTCAGCTCCTGTGCGAACGCGTGGGTTGTGTATCTTGTTTATATTTGGTTTTTCTCCCCAGTGAAAACAGCTGCCTGCTGCTGCTGGAAATGAGTTTTAGTGCAGAGGAAATGAATCAAATCAGTAAAGTTATAGCCCAGAAAACCACAACAAATTGGAAAAAAACCCAAAACAAACAAACAAACAAAAAAAAACACGCACACACTCTGTAGACGACACAGTAGAAAACACAGCTGGATGCTAATTTATCAAATGTAATCACTGTGGGTCTCAGATTGAACAGAACACACAGCAATTTGGGTCATTGTACACATGAGAAATTGTAATTAGTGAAGAGTTCACTCATAGCGTATTTTCCCCTGAATTTCTTATGATTTCCTTAAGCAAAAGAAAACCTGGTATAATTGTCTGTTATATGTGTGTTTAATGCAAAAGAAAAAGAAAAAAAAATTGTCATTACATATAATTTCCAGGTTTTTGTGTTGTGAAATGTCCATATCACTAGGTAACCAATCAAAACAGAGCAAAACCAACCAAACAAAGAAATAATAAACTGCATGTCATTAAAGGAGGTTTAAAAAAAGATGATGGGAGTGGAAAACTGCACTGAATAACAGCATCCCAGCTGACAGGAAGCACTTACAAACATGCTTATGATCAGCTTTAAATAGTAAAGCTTTATTCTCTTTTTCTTGTTATTCATCCGTACCATTTCATAAACAGCCTGTAGTATTTCCCATATGTGTGCGTATGCATTACATCTATCAGTAGCCTTGCTTATTGCTTTGGCACCTTTTGGCACCATGGGGCATTTTCCGATAAACTTGTTTCCTCAATCAGACCTCATTATCTGCTACTTCTGAATAATCTGAACATTTTCTCCCTTGAACTCATAAGATCTTTTCTCCGTCATTCCATCACTCATCTGTGTGTTTACTTTACTATGTTTGTGTCCGAAGGGACTGTGGAGATGGAGATTGATGCTATCTGGAGCTCATTAATGGCACTGAAAGATAACTTAACAGGATAAGTTCAGGGCCTCACTAAGCTGGAAACACACACAAGCTGACTCACTCGCTTAACAGTTGCTGAGTGTGCAGTCGTGAGTTTGACACAGGCTCATAAACCAATAAAGATGTTTTATTTCCAGAAGGTGATGTCAGTAGTGGAGGCTGTTGTCAGGTCTGATCCATAATTGTAAAATTTGCAGATGGAGGTTGATTTTTTGTTTTATTTTTTTGTTTTTTCCCCACTTCTGTAGTCTGTGCGTGGGTTGGCTGGATGCTACTGTGAAGCGGGGGATGCCTTAGGTGTTTAGAATTGATTTGCAGTTATTTTCAGAGTTTACCACTTGATTGTTCCACCACAGCAGCAATAAACAAATGCTGTGCAGTATCATCACCTTTCTGTTATTAATGGGGGGACACCGAAATGTAAATATGTAGCCCTTACCAAGAATGTACTGTACACTTTTTGTACATTTGGTGTTGTACTGATTCTGTAATGTTTATTTTTTTTTCTGCTTTCTATGTTCCCCTGTCTCTGTCATCCTGCTGAGTATCTTCATGTCTCAGTTTTGTTTTTTAATTTAATTATTGTTTTATTTTGAAGATTAGTTTCCTCCTTGCACCTTAATCCTGCCAGAGATACAGTATTCGCTCGGCTACCTTCACAACCTTGTTCTGGGAAGGTTTTCCATAAGGTTTGGGAGTGTGTTTATGGGAATTTTTGACCATTCTTCCCAAAGCACGTTTGTGAGATCAGACGCTGACGTTGGACCAGAAGGCCTGGCTTGCAGTCTCTGCTCTATTTAATCCCAAAGGTGTTCTGTCAGAGGTCAGGACTCTGTGCAGGCCAGTCAAGTTCTTCCACGCTGAACTCACTCATCCATGACTTTATGGAGCTTGCTTTGTTCGTTGGTGTGCAGTCATGTTGGAACAGGAAGGGCCAAACTTTCTAAACTGTTCCAACAATGTTGGGAGCATGAAATTATCCAAAATGTCTTAGTATCCTGAAGCATTAAGAGTTCCTTTCACTGGAGCTAAGGGGCTGAGCCCAACTCCTGAAAAACAACCCAACGCCATAATCCCCCCTCCACCAAAGATTACACTTGGCACACTGCAGTCAGATAAGTACTGTTCTCTTGGCCACTGCCAAACCCTGACTCGTCCATTGAATTACCAGTCGGAGAAGAGTGATTTTTCCCTCCTGAGAATAGATTTCCACTGCACTAGAGTCCAGTAGTGGCATGCTTATACAACTGTATACAACAGTTTTCATTGTGCTTGGTAATGTAAGACTCGGATGCACCTGCTCGGCCATGGAAACCATCCATGCAGTGTTCTTGAGCTAATCTCAAGAACAGTGGCTCAAGGCTCAAGAGGTGAAGTTTGGAGGTCTGTAGTGATCGACTTTGTAGGAAGTTGGGCTTCAGCATTTTATGAGGCTTCCTGACTCAGTTACTGCCATTCCCAGTCTCTTCCACTTTGTTAGCATACCACTAACAGTTGATTGTGAAACATTTATTATTGAGAAAATTTCACAATTGGACAGTTGGACCCTTGCAGAGGTGGTGCAATCACTGAACGATGCTGGAATTCACTGAGCCCCTGAGAGTGACCCATTCTTTCACAAATGTTTGAAGAAGCAGTCTGGATGCCTAGGTGCTTTATTATATACACCTGTGGCCATGGAAGTGACTGGAACAGCTAAATTCAATGGGGGAGTAAATACTTGCTCATCACAAATCATCAGGGTGTCACTGAAAAGTGGTGTCAATTAAATATGACATGAGGCACAGCTAGAAATAGTTTTGTTTTAGCTCATCTACAGCTTTACTTAATGATATCAGATGTCAGATGCACTGATATCGGTCTGATCCTGACTCAAAAGCAGACTCAAAAACAGCTTATATGTGTTTGCATTGCACCACCTTTTTAGGTGGTGGCATATGCTTAAATACCCCTGGGTGGATTGAATTTAACACACAGATTTGTATTTGTGGCCTTCTTTATCCATAAATACCTTAAACCAAGGTATTTGTTTTAGATCAGAACTGAAAAACTTGGATCGATGTATCCCTTAGGTTTCAGCATCGTGACATAACTTTTTTGGAAATCACATCCTTGGTGAACGGAGTTAATTGTTGACAGAACTGGTCATCTTTACAAAATGCCAGAAGTGCTCTAGCTGTAAACACGCCCCTCCTGCTTTGTGGCACACCTCACACTTGCCCCAGACTTGGGCAAAGGATACATCTGTGTAAAGATCCTCAAGTATGTTTTTTCTCCTCTCTCTCCTCCAGATCCGTTTTAGGAATAAAGCCATCCTTCAGCATGGGATACTGACAATTTTGGGGCCACAGGCAGGAGGACAGAGGAGACAAGAAAACTCAAATTAGAGAAATGAGAAAAGCCTGTAGTCCTGTGTTTACCTTTGTTCTTGTCACTTTGTGGGTTTGTGCTCTGTTTATTTCCCCTAGCATTTGTTTTTTCATTTTATTTAATTTTTCTGCCCCTTGGACTTTGGTTCTCCTGATTTTTATATAAAAAAATGATGGTTTTGTTTACTGCTCCTGTGTCTGCCTCAGGGTCCACTCTCCACCATAACTGGCAGTTCTAATCCAACTTAATCTGATAAAAGTCTTTAAACAAATTCACTCCCTCAAACAACTTCTCCTTTTCTTTTTTTATTTAATTGACTGCTAATAATATGTATTGAAAGCATGTGACAGTTATTTATTTCAGTTACAACCTCAACGTCCACTTCACTCAAAAAGAGTAAGTTTTTAAAAAAAAAATAGTATTTGTTACATTTTAGTAGATTACACTGTATTTTGCACTGTATCCATGACCTTTTTGATTGTGCATTGTCTGCAAGCCTGTAACTTACACAGCAACTTTCTTCATTTTCAGCAGTGTGTTCAGGTATCTTCAAAACACACTTTTAGATCAGCTATGAACTTCTTTTGTGCCCTTAGGGAATTTCGTGAATTACTGCACAAATGTTTATGAGGACTAAAGGGAGAACTGATTGAATTTTGGTGATTAAAGGTCACTTCGACCTCACCAAATCACTTTTGGTCTTAATTCAGTTATGACTAAAGTTCACCATAATATCCAATCCATAAATTACTGAAATTTTATACTAAAAGGTCAACTTTATAGTAATATCATAATACTTTATCCATTATTTAAATTCTATAATCCAGGAAATGAAGGGCTGTAGATGTTTCACATTTGGAAAAGATTCAGTATTTAGTTGGATACTGAATCTTTGTGGTCAACTATGAAAATCTTTGCATGTCATATGTATACATATAAAATAAAACCATATATAAAAAATACAATTGCATGCTATCACACGTTATTATTTTGTATATGTGCAGCCTTCACACTTGCTGGGACCAGGCATGTGGCTGACATCCATGGCACTTTATGCCACTGACCTAATTCTGGCCTCAACGCCACTTAAAAAAAAGTTGAAGGTGAGACATATTCAGACCCATACAACACATTGTGTCATTATAAAGACAGTGACATAAAAATGATAATGCCTGGCAAAGTTGTAGAGATTAGCTCCTCCTGTGAAAAATCATGACGTTGTTGGTGTCCACACGTGATTTTAAGTTATAACTTGTGACTTTGAAACTGGTAAGTAAGAAGAATAGAATAGAATAGAATAGAATAATCCTTTAATTGTCCCACAAGGGGAAATTTGGTTGTAACAGCAGCAAGAAAAACACATACAAACAAACAGTACACAGGACACAGAACAGAAACATACACAATTTTTTACATATTTACATCATGGACAGTAGTTACCAAATAAGAGTACTGCACAGTAAGTGTGTGATAGTGTGTTTATATGTTTTTTATGTGTTTTTTTTCTCACCTTGTTTGAGCAGAAATACAAGTTTGTGTTTTTTTTAGAATTTCTTGTAGATTCAACTAAATAATGTGTTTTTGTACCACGCTGCTGGTAAGTGCCTAAAAAGTGGCTAAAAAACCTTCCTCTAAAAATGTTCAGCTACAGGGGCCAGACTGAAAATGAGTGGAGAGAAAAAAAAAAGCCAGTGTGCAAAGAAAAACTTTGAAAGACATTTGGAAAGCCTGGAGAATTATTGCTCAAGCAGGCCACTTTAAAACATCACAAGAAACTGGCTCTTTCGAAGTGGCTCAGACCCTTGTGCACTGCTGCAGTTCTTCTTTTTGAGTTGATGCAGCATAAGACTTCCTGTTGATGTGAGGTATAACCCTGCAGCAGCAGTGCATTTTGAGTGTAACTGCTTCCATTCTTTTTTTATTGATTTATTTTTAATCCAATCATCATGGATGTTTATTGTGTGTAAGTTTGCTGCTGTTTGACAGGAAGTCTGATTTCTTCTACGACAAAATATTAGTTTTCATTTCCTCGCATCTTAGTTCAGATGAAAACAATAGTGTAGTATTTGCCAGAGGGTTAAGACATGGTGGTTCAAAAAATGTTTGAGAGGATATAAAAGGAGGATTTCTTTAATTTCTTGCACTTGTTTGTCTTCATTGTGATGTGATGGCTTTAATTTTGCAAGATTTATTTCTGTGTTTAGTCTCTCAGCCTCCAGTCTTCTCTGATTACTGATTATTTTCTAGTCACCAAGAGCACTTAATGAAGCACATTGAAATTGAGCTATCTGTTTTCACCCGATAGACTGGAAAACACTGTTTCCTGTAGTGTGGGTGCCCGTGTTCTCAGATAAACATTGTAAGCTTTATTTTAGACCCCAAGAAATGTTGTTTCATGTCAGTCTAGTCTCCTCTCTAGTCTCTTCACTCTACTGAGGTTTTGAGAAGTAAAGGATACAGTTTAATGTAGGCTTATGCAACTATCTTAAATCCAGTACTGAATCCTGCAAATGATAAAATCTTTCAATTTCACAACTCACACTTTACCACCACTGAGTGACATCACCTAACCTTACATGGAAAACTGTTGGGTCTACAGGTTACATGCCGTGGGTGCCAGTGGATTGAAAAGAAAAATGATGAGAATCAGACATCAGTCCTTGCCCTATTAATTTGCTCAGCATAGAGAATAAGTTTTCACTGCAGATGTTTTGAAATATGATAGTTAGAAAAGCATAAATGAAAGATGATGGATGATTTTGTAGTAGCCCACGTATGCCACACATCTCTCTAATAAAAAGTAACTACTGGCTGATCACAGGCCATGGCAGATGGCAGTTTACTGCCTTGAACAGAGCTGGCCACTTTCCCTTTAGGTTATTGCCATGCTACCATTCATAGCTTATTACAGCATTAACAGTAAGCTCTGCTGCACTGCTGGAATGCTACATTAATGTTGAGGGAATCCTGTTTTATAAGTTACATCAACCAGCTGCGGGGTCTTTAACTGTGCATCAAAGGAGTGATGCTCTCCCTTTGCTTTACCAATGCAGTGATCAGTCGCATGCTGAGTTAGCGTCATGCATGCAAATAGTTAAAGTTGTCTTTGTTTTATAAAGTTCAGTGAACTCTGTGTTTGTGTCGCCTGTGGCTCTGCCTCACACAGACACTCCTGAGTGCAAATGTCACTGCATGTAAACAGTCCAAGCTGCTGATTTCCATCTATGTTTGTTGTGGTACAAGAATATGGGATTGTGTTGTTTGCCAGCAGAAATCCTGTCAGTACTGACCAGTTGTTTAGTGTATTGCATTGTGTGTTTACAATCAATGTGTCCTCACCAGCTAGTCTTAAGTGTATCTGAAGTAGTAATATAGTAGAAGTGATATAGTGTGGAGTTCTTCTCTAGCTTCTTACATGGTGATCAGTGTTGGTCCAGTTACTTGAGAATAGCAATTGGTTACTAATTACTGATTACTTCTCCAAGAAAGTAACTTAACTCCTGTTACTTTATTGATTACTTATTTTCAAAAGTAATTGCTTTATTACTTAGTTACTTTTTAAAAACATGATACACAGCCTGAATACGTTACAAAGCCATAGACCTTTGAGCCCAATTCTATTTTTTCTGCATCAACCATCATATAAAATTGAATCAAATGAAAAAGTCTCTTTTTAAAAATTGTTTCCTGCCAAGGACGTCGCACGCTTGTACGTCATTGTCATGAGACACTCTCACAAACAAAATCACGGTTTTGTAACGCAGTCATGTAGCATGCTTATGGGAAAGTAACAGTAATCTAATTACTTTTTTTTGCAATAGTAAGCCCTTATTTTACTCATGACTTGGAAAAAGTAATCAGATTGCAGCAACTCATTACTTTTAACGTGTTACTGCCCATCTCTGCGTCCGAGTGACGTCTTTTATATGTCATTTTTGGACATCCAGTTTTACATGGATGGATGGATGGATGGATGGATCTTTTCAACATCAAACGTAGACTTTTAATCATCATTTATATACTGCTCCTATAGGCTCTGTAGTCCCATGTTTCCTGAGGGAGAAGAACATGTTTTTTATACCAGTTAATTTTTCTATAGCTTTGTTTACACCTTTGTATGTTTCTCCAGTTATTATCTGAACATGTCTGACAGAATGCAGAGCGATCAGGACATCTCCAAGATGGTGCAGGCTCCTGATGCTAAAGCAAAAGTGAGCAGCTACACGGTGGATTTCGAGCAGATACGTCCCCAGCTTCTCACAGGGAGGTTGCAAAATGTGCGCATCAACAAAGACGAGCAGACAGTCCAGTTCATACACAAACTTGGACAGACTTCTCGTACTTTCTGTTGCAACTTCTCTCAGTCCTGCTACCGATCACAACCACCTTCACTTCCTCTTACAGTCATTACTTCTTCAAAATAAAACAGGATACTCGTAAAAATTTTCAAATTCAAATTTTTCTACTGCCATGTAGATGTGACCACCTGCATGGCAGTAGATCAGGTGGATGATACCAAATGAAGGAATTCCCTCCATCCAAATCATTAAAGTTGGCTTGGCCCAAACAACCTGGCCATTTAGTCAATTCAGCATCGACACTCTTCCTAGAAGAAAAATGACCACAAAACCCTGCTGAGAGATGAGCCTGGTAATAAGTACTTACTATGATCTTGATGTCAACCTGTTTCCATGAACGGGGTTACGATGCTGCTGTGTTCAGCTTCTTTTTGTTATACAATCCAGATTGAACTGGGTGGTTCATGCCCCTGCTAATAGATTTTAAATGACAGATGCTTTAACTAAAATTAATGATTCATAAAACAAGAGAAAACTCCCAGGCAAATCCAATTTGAAACAAAGAAACAGTACAGCGTAGTGGCTACAGTAACACCCTAAAATAGCTATAGTTTCCCCTAATATTTTACATTTTGTTTCAAAGAAGAAACACCTTTGTGTAAATCAGTATGCTGTTAAATGTTTTTGCATAGTTATTGCTACCAAGCAGAACAGATTTTGTTTTTGGTGAAGTTAGTTTCTAATGAATGTCAGCATAGAATTGTGGGTACTTGAGGCTGCTTTGCTGTGACTGCAAAGATGACTAAATTTAGCCATCATGTGACTGGATAGATATGAAAGCTGATATTGCTCCTGCATACATCTGTTAAAGGTTCCTTGGTGAACAACAACATATAAACCAGTAATAGAGGACATAGTCCAGGTTGGCTTGCAGTCTGTGTTAATGATTTATTTATTTTTTGGTTATTGTTCTGCAAAAAAAAAAAAAATGTTAATGGCACAAATAAATCTCACACCTGTGCAGGATATGTTGTGCTTCACAAAACATTAGGCATTCTTAATGGAGAGTGTAATATGACAATTTTCAGCTAAGTGTTCACTCTGAATTATTGCTTTTATGAAACCCTGTATCAGCCCTGATAATGTGCTATGGCTAAGTATTTAACTTCTTTACAAATTGGAAAATGTAAAAAAAAAAAGTGTACTGCCTTTACATGAATCCTTTCAGTAATCTGTTACACTTTTGGACTTGTTAATCCTCTCTATCTCACAGTTGGACTTTATCTGTCCCTTGCAATTCCCCGTAGCAGCAACAAAGACTCATTTTTTTCGCCCTCTAGACCTCTAATCGGTCAATTTACCAGATAAAACTGGGAGTCGGAAACAAGGAAAATTAAGGCTGCAGTCCTCCGAGCTGCTGCTTGGCCCATAACTTGCTTTGTTGGCTTCAGAACAAAATGTCTTTGAAGGCAGTCGCTTGTAGCACTGTTCTCTACCACTGAGCTGTTAAAAATTGCTGCAGTGGAGGGACATTTCTGTTCCAAATAGAAATAGGCCAGAAATTGAGTTTTGAAAGCTACTTTGTGAAGCAACTGCTGACTCATTGGTATTGATCAATAACCCTAACAAACCCCTGTAGAGAAAATGCCCAAATTTATACTCTTACTAGTATTTCTATGGTGGGCTTGTAAACCCTTATTTAGCAGGAAATTTAAACAGAGAGAAATTGATTAAAGAGGCAGTAATGTAGCAGAGGTAATCCATACAAATAAATACAGATTAAGGTCTTGCTGAAATCCAACTAAAAGGGTTTTTAGCAAAAGAAACAGTCATACAGTAGTAACTGTAAATGATATTGCAGAGATGAAGGAACAATATGAAATCATAAATCATACAACATGGAATCAGATAATACCAACAGCCGGTTTAAAAAGTGTTTACCAATAGTTCATCAGTGTTAAGTGTACTTTGGGGAACTTAGTCGTTAGAAGCAATAAAAACTATCATCCTGCTTAAAGAGCAAATGCATGCTCAGATCATTGTGCATGATACTTTATTTCGCTACTATAGGCAGTAAACCTCCCATATCTAGAGACTAAATCCAATCCACTCACTATGAGTCATGGCATCTCTGAGCAGTTGACAGAAATGATAGCTGAGGGAGCCTTCAATTGTTGATAAAGCCTTTTCTCATATAAAGTTTATTTATTGATAGAATTCTAAATGAGGAAAAACCTTATGTAAATATAAGGTGGTGGTGGGGGGGGGACTTTCTGTAACACAGGGAAAGTGAGTGATAGAAGTTCTAACAGCACAATGATTGTTGCATTGTGCTATCTTTGAAATAAGTGCTTCTGACAAGAAAAGCACATGCCAGAAGTTCAAACAACGGTTATATAACTGAAAAAGAAAGTGAAAAAGTGAAATAGAGAGGTCAAACTTAAAAGAGCCTTTAGTCCCACTCTTCATTGTGGTAACTTGCTACAACATCTCACTGGAAAGATCCAAATAACAGCACCGTGGACTTTGTTCTCACATAGAGACACACTTGTGAGAAACTGCAGAGAAGAGCCTTGCAGAACGGCATGTGAAGTTAGTTCTTCAAGCCTTCGCAGGCTGACGAGAAAGATGAAGACAGATGGTTGGAGAGTGTACAGCAGAGATGGGCAGACTGATGACACATGAAAGTCAGCAGCAGTTTCTCTTTGCTCTCAGTGGATCACTGTGGTCTGGGTGGGGGGAACAAAAGTCTGACCCTTTTCAGCTTTTAATGCATACATAAGATGAGTATTCAAGCTATGATAATCACGAAATAGACTACCGTTATAATAGAGATGTGTTTACAATAAATTACATCACTGTGAATCGATAGCACAGTTGTTTTAAGTATTGCATTTTCCAATTTTCTCAGCTTCTGTGCCCTTTTGTTTAAGATCCAGTGTGGTTCTTCTAAATCCACCCTCTTCATCTGTTTTATTCTTCCACCCATCATTACTTCTTCACTAAATGCTAATTTAACATATTGTGATAACATATTGTGCAGAGCTGGATGAGGCTACCTGAAATCATTCAAATTTGTAGAAGAAAAATCCTTTTTTTTGAGTGATAACTGAAGCTTTGCCAGCTAAAATGAATGTGTTTACATTCTTGGCTGATTGTAAAGCTGTATCATTTAATAAATGTATTACTCCCAGAATAATAATGTTCTTGTTCCTCAGCCTTTATGCTTGATTTGAACCCAAGCCGCTTGATCCTTGGGAAGTCACTGTGTCCTAGTTTTCTTGGCGTCTTTTTTCACAGAAATATTTTTACTTAATGCTGCTTCTAAACAAGATTCTCCCTGCCTTTTAAATGTGCCCACACACGGCTTCATTTCACAGCTAGTGTAGTTGTACAGTTTTTTTTTTCCACCATGCATTTTTTTCCCCTAAGAATAAATTAGTTATGAGGAAAATTGAAGATGGTGTGAGGTGCGGTTGGTGCAATGAATATGCAAAACTAAATCTTAAATTCACTTTTTTTCAAAGACATCAAGTAGCCCAGTAAAAATGAAATAAATCACACATTTTTAAGCATGTTCCTTAATTTTTTCCTTAATCTAAATGTGATGCTCATTAACACCTCTCTGAGCGGTTACAGCTGAGGGGTAACCATTATACTTTTATGATAACAGCTTTCTAAGGCGGAGACACATTACCAACCAACGGTATTCGAGATGAACTGAATTTAAAAGTATGGCACATCTGCCAAAGTGAAACATACATTTAAACAAATTTGGAGGTCAGCTGACTTACTCATCTTATTCCAGTCATGTCTATTATAGCCATCACTAGTTCTACTATTCTACATGAAATAATCTGCATCTTAAATATTTAAAGGTTTCTGAAATACAAAGAAATCACTCCTACAGTTTTAAATAATAAACTGCAGTTTTGCATTAATCCAGGATCCAGAACTCTTAACACTAGTGGAAGCAATATAACGAAGCATTTTATTAAACAGTTTTCATAAAGATTGTGTTTCACAGTTGGGCAATGTCAACATTTGGTCAGTTAAATTCTATTTTTCATAATTACAGGTGAGCTTGGGTGAATTGTGCATCTGAGACTTTTTAATATTTATTTGAGATGATAAAATTTGAGCACTGAATATTTAAAACAAACCGCCATTTTGAAATCTAATAAGTTAAGTAAACTTAAATTGAAGAAATGTATTTTCAAGGTCACGTTCACTGAGGTCATGGTGATCCTGCTGTACTCCTGAGAAATCTGTGTGGCCTAATTTGTCTGAAATAGATGACAGGCTAAAGTGAAAGGATGGACAAATTGCCCCAAAATGATTGTAAGAGTGATCCTAGTGACAGTGATGGTTTTTGCACCGTGATGAAAGGTTTCTTTTGTGTGTGGGTTTTTAAAAATTAATTTCTTGCAAGCATAATATATAGCAGTCAAGACCCAAAGGACTGAAGTTATTCCATGAAACATAAATTAAATACGTAGACTGTAACTTCTCAGAATAATACTTAAAAAAAATGCTCGTGCTCTGCACATTAATTAAGCTGACATTTGTGGCTGATTTGTTGGAGCAGATAAAAATAAAATTTTCCAGTTATTTCTAAATCATTTCTCAAGTGCAGCTTTCATTTACCTTTATTTCCACTGTTTTAGCAGACTTTGTCTTCTGGGTTGCCTAGACACTGTAAGTGCAGGTGATCAAGAAATGGCATATTTCCATGGAAATACAAGTCTGCCAGTACAGGCTGTTATTTTTGTCTAGTTCTATAAGAAAATCCATTATTTGTTTCATTTCATTAAAGCTTAATGTTTGCCTGTGAATTGCATTTAAATGTACAGAAGGTTTGACTTAAATAATTCCTAATAAGAATATAATTGGCGTTTGATTTTAGCATGTTGTTAAAATGACTTTTTGTCTCTCTGGGGTCTTAATGCCATATGAGCTAATTAAAATGACATTTTCTTTCTGTTTTAGGCACATAATAACCATTTATTCTAGGATGTGTAGAGAATATAGGAAAATGACAATGTAGGGACCAGAATGAACTTCTCTCAGGCACACAGGGAGAGAGGACACACAGGAAGTCAGTGAGAGGACTGTCTGCTGTGCTAATACAGAGTGAGAGCAGAACAGAATTATTTGTGTCACGTCTTTTGAAATGTCACCTATAATCTGTGTTTACTGCTAAGACAGAAATATGATACATTGACTCACTGGAAATGATTTGCAGACTTGATTGTTTTTGCAGCTCATTAGTGTTCTTCTGTGGATGTCGTGTATCGCTGGCAGAGACACAAAAAGCATGACCAGCAATGCGCTTTATATGTGGGAGCTTGTACAGTAACTTTTTTCTAAGTGTTATCTGTCTGTTTTGTGTAGTGCTTGTACTTACTGCTCCTCTAACTGCTGCTCTTGCCTCAAAAGCTCACTTTCACACCTGTCTTTGAATGGAGCTGTGAGATTTAAAGATGTCTTTGATGGAGACAACAGCCTAAAAGGAAATGTGAGCACATCTTTTTTTTTTTTTTAGTATGAAAGTGGTAAACAGAGGTAGGAAAAGTGATGGTTGACAAAACAAAACAAAATGTATGAGCAACGTAAATGACGAGGTGTTACGAAGAGGGGGGAGAAGCAAACCTCACAACTCAAAGCACTGCCTCCTGCTGCTGTCTGGCAGTCTGTCAAGGTGTGCATTGAACGGAGGAGAACATTCATGAGTAGAACGAATAGAAATGCGACGTTTGTGTGTGTGTGTGTGCCCTAAACGTGAAGCCCAAATGTTGGGATGCTGGAGGCCAATTAGAGGTTCTTTTCAGGTTTTTTTCACTTGAGAAAAATGATTCTTCTCCACTTGTCTGTCACCTGCTGTGATGAAGCAGCAGTTTTCACTCCTTAAGCAGTGTCTCCGCTCTGTGGGTGAAGAGCTCAAACATCTCTGACTACTTTGCAACACTCTTGCAGGCTTTGCCTGTTCAACCGTCTTGTTGAGAAGTTGGTTACCACCACTTGGTTTTTTTTGTGTTTTTTTGCTGTTTCATACGTCACCCGCACATGACATCACACATGTTTTCATGTGTGTGCTTAAATGTCAGGACCTGTTAAAGTGAGTATATATGATGGTTGTTGGTGATGGAGGGAGTGTGGGGTGTTGGAAGGTCACCGCTTTGATGAAAGCACTGTCCTTTTGGCAGAATGTGACTGTTTAATGTCACCCAGGGAGTGTAAATAGACAGATCTGCATTTGAGGATATGTGAATGAGCTTCTGTGTGTGCATATTTGTGTGTACTGTGGCATTTATATCTTCAAAAGACATGCACGCCGTCACATGGTCAGGGAGGCAGTTTGACATTTTTTGCTTCTTTCCAACTGTCAAAATAAATCGGTTCAGTTACTTCACAGATTTTTTTAATTCCAACTCAGTTACAACCACAATACAAGAGCCCATCCATCCATTCATCCATCTGTCCGGCCATCTATCTGTTCATTTTCTTATTGTAAAGTGTAAGCTGCTGATTGTTTTTCCTTTCCTGCAACGATCGTGATGAATGTCAGGATTCCCAGCGATGCTTTCATAAGAAACTTAGCTGTGTTTGAGGTGTGACGCACATGTAGAAACATTTTATGCTGCAAACCGGATGGATGTGCTTGGGGAAAAAACACCTGACTCAGTGAAGAAAAATAAAACACAGAGGACACTGTTGACTTGAGGTTGTTGATCCGGTGAACCACTGGTGTACCTCTGGAGAAAGCAACCAACTTCTGAGACTCAAACTCTCCTGCACATAATCCTCATTTATATGCTTTATAAATACCAGCCAATCAAGGTCACCTTCATGTCGAGACAGCTGTTCCAATCCTACTTCTAGATTGGTCTCTGGAAAGCTGTACTTTAAACCTCTGGAGGAAGCAACCAACTTCTGTTTCAGACTCATTTGAATCGTTAGTGATGAGAGCTGAATCTCCAGCGGCTGCTTTGTCCACTTGGTGAAAATAGCAGCCCTGATCCAAAAGGTCCAGAGGTGCATGAAAAGATGACCATGAAATTGAGATCAGGCGCATTTAATCAGTTTGTATCAAGTAGCAGAGTTGATGAGTAAAGAGATCATCACCAAAGGTATAATCTGATATTATGTGAAAGTCTGGTTTGTGCGATCCATCTTGAAGCGCCTTGAGGCGACTTTTGTTGTGATTTGACGCTATATAAATAAAATTGAATTGAATTGAAAGATCTTAAAAGTAAAAATGACCCAATAGAGATGCTAAATGAGAGTCACAGTCCACTACTGGTTTGAGATATTTCACCTGAAAGCCAAAATGTTGGAAATGATCACCAAAGTGAGTGAAACCTTTACCACCATCTATCCACTATCTAAAAAATTTCCAGTCTTTACAGAGTAATTGAACAACCTACACTGTTATTGACATTCAGATAATTCGCCAGGACATGGTGATAGTAAGGATTTGCAAGTGGAGGTCACTGTTACTGTAACTCATATTTAACCACCAAAGCTGTTTTGGCTTTAGATAATGTATTATGTCTGTTGCCTCTCAGTCAATGTGTCAGGCCAACAGTTTGCGAGAGTTGACTTTCTTCCTCCCACAGTCCAAAGACATGCAGTTAGTGGGGTTAGGTTAATTGGGAAGTCTAAACTGCAGAATCGGTGTGAATGTGAGTGCGAATGGTTGTCTCTGTCTATGTATTAGCCCTGAGACAGACTGGCGATTTGTCCAGGGTGTACCCTGCCTCTCGCACTTACACAGCTGGGATAGCCTCCAGCTCCCTCCGCGACCCTGAAAGGATAAGCAGAAGAGAATGGATGGATAGTGCTTATTACTCCCAGTGTGTCTGTTTTATTGGCTAAAGTATATATTTTTTTACTTTAACATTCCTCTGTCTTGTATGGATCACAATAAAACTCAGCCAGTCTACACATGTAGTCTAGTCATGCAGTGGATGAGATTTCACCCAAGTCTTCTGTCACATTTTTCATTTTCTTTTCATTTCCCCCCCCATTTGGTTTTGTGTTCACAACAACTTTTTACTTCGTTTTATCAGCGGCTGCCTGCCAGTTTTAAGCTGCTGAAGTATATTTTTCAATTTTGGTTCCCTTGGTTTCATCCATATTTATGTTCCCTCCCGACTAACTGACTGATGAGGTGTGAGGACAGTAGAATGTGAGTTCCTGTCAACAGCAGCATAAGAATTTATTGACTTCCACACTAACTTGGAAGTAATTTAAATCTGCATGTGACAGTTTGCTGTTTTGATTGCAATCAGGGTAAATGTGTGTGACTATCCATAAGATGCATTATGTAGCAATTAGGCTAATTACAGTTTAATAAATACTAAATATGCGCATAGACTACAGAATGTAAAAGAACTACACAGCTTTGGACTTGAAGTCTGTAATCAAGGACAAAGAATTTAGTTGTTTCGAATAAAGAAAGGATTACAAACTGTTTCATAGATTAACATAAGTACAGCAATAGTCAGCACGTTTATGAGCCTAATATGGGGAAATTTATGCTTTAACAGCTACATATTAAACAATGGAGAATTAATCCATGCACTCGGTGCAAAGTAATGTTTTATTTTGGGTTAATCTTAGAAACACTCTGAAACAACTGTGAAAATAATAGCTGGCATAAAGCTTCCAGCTTGTGATGCACAAGCAGACAACTCAGACCTTTACAGGCAAACCGAGGTCCCCAGCTGTGGCAGAAAACTGAGTGTCGACAGCTTCTTTGATGGCTGTTTCAAGTTTTGACAGGGTGTATGACTCAGATCAGAACAGAAAAGATTATTGCATCAAATGGTTATACATCTCTAGTAAATGGGATGTTAAAAAAAGAGCACAAGCAGAAGACTGAGAGTGTTATTTTGCTGGCTGCTGCCAGATTTTTTTCTGAACTCCGGCTGGGGGCTGAAGCTATTACTGAGAGCCTCAGTGACACATTTGACTGATCATTATAAAGCACAGCCATCCTCCTCAGCATGATGCTGCTACCCATCTATGTCTCATGAAGATTAATAATGCAGTAGTAAGAAGAGCCATGATCTCTCATTAGTGCATGTATGCATGTATATGCATGCAAACAGAGCTGTGGAAGTTTTAATAGCAAATTAATCTATGGATAATTGCACTAGTTGTCAGGGTCATTAGTAGTCCTCCAGCCTGTCCCATTAATGCTGTGCAAAAATTACGCCTGTATGATGATAATCTCTCTCTCTCTTTGTTAAATCTCTCTCAAGCTACTTGTACTTAGTATGTAAAACTGCACACAGAAACACTTGTAGGACAACTTTCCAGCATCTAAGGTTGTAATTGGTGCTTGTTGGTTAAATGTTAAATAATTAAAACAGTAGTTTAATAAGTAATTTTTGGTGCAGCCCCTATAGAGGAATGCAAGGAATAAGCTACATTTACTGTACAGAAATGTGGGGCATCCACAGAGGAAGCAAAAGGCTCCGTCCTGTTTTAACTGTAATGACACAACTTAATTGCTGTGATAAGCGGGGGCACAAATTAATTTATGCTCCAGAGCAACTGCTGCGCTCAATCTGCTGCCTCACTTTAGCCATTTTCCTAGTTTGATTTATGCAACTCACTTTTTTTTTCTTTTGATGTCAAAATTGAGGATACATCAAAATGTGGATTGTAGTGTGGGAGAATTGTGATTGCAATATCAATATGTGGTATCCTGTAGGGTCAAAATGTCTCTTTAATCAGTGATTCATAAGCTTTGACCACCAGGACTTAATCTTTGGTCACAGATCACTATGTGAGATCACCAAGCACCAGTTCAAAGCTTTGGTGACCTAAATCATTTTAATAGAAAATGTTCTCAATATGACATCTACTGTGACCCATAGGCACAAATTAAATAATTTTAATAAAGCAGGGAAAAAGTCTGCAGCACCAGACGCACCAAACTTTGGAGTTTGGTTACCAAAAAGTTTAATAACACCAAGTTGTTATACTTATTTCATAACAGGTATTTATTATAATACTGTACCGGTTGCTCTAGGGGGGAAGAGGTAATGTGTGTATGCATGTATGTTTTAAATTTTCTTTGAAAATGTCATTTTTCATCATGAATCAGGTGTTCAAGCATACACATTATCTGTTGAGACCCTGTAAAAAATCAGATTTGCTGTTGTTTCAGCCTTTGTTTCTCTTACTGCTGGGGATCTGGTCTTTTGCAACTATAAATACAGATTTCCTTTTATAGTCAGTGTTAGTTTGGATGCCAAAATTTGGATGCTGAATGCCCCATCTCTGCAGTCCATGCAGTCACAGCTTCCTAATTCAAATCTCACACACAAGTCTTTGGCATCACATCTGCTGTTCATTCACAGTATTTTATCCCAGTACGGTGCTTTTCAGATTTTGTACCTCTTGCACTTTCTTGTCTTCTTTCTCGGACTATTTCTTATGTTGCAATAAAATTGATGTGTAGAAAAAGATGTTCACTTTATTGATAGCATTGCCATTAATTCTGCAGACAGGTCCAATTTCCTTTCTGATCACTTATTGATCAGTTTTCTGTGTAGGGAGGGAAGTAGTACAGGATCGGGTTCAGGTCACTTGATTTGTACACACAGGCAGATTTGGTCTGGTGCCTCACTTGCACATTTTCAAAGCAAACACAGTCAACGGAGACGTGTAGTGTAGTGTTAATGAGCTGTTTTATTAAACAGTAGAACAGGAAAGCAGGAGGCTGAAGAGTCAAATTGGGAGGTGAACAGGGAAGGAGGAGGGCTTGAAGGAGAAAAAGCAGATGACATCAAGTGGGTTGGTAGGCTTGCAACTGCAAGGTGAGGTGAAGTAGAGACAACATTGGCACAAGAAGGAATCCAACACTTGAAAATGGTAAGATTGAGATAACTAAGAGGAGACATGACACCTGCTGATGTTAATACAGAGTAGGGAGTAATAGTCACGTACAAGAAAACCGACAGAAACATGGAGCGGAGAAACAGAAACACTGAAGAACAGCAAACTTTATGTATATGTGTGTGTCTATAGGGCCAGAAATATGACTACATTGAGTTATGTGATTTGGCATCCTTAAGTTAGGCATAATAACTTATTGATATTTTGATTTTGATTAGTTATTTTAATTAGCCACGATGCTCACTGCTGCCACGTTTATAAGGAGCTCGTTTTCTGAAACCCTATTGAAATTTGATCCCTTGATGTCTGAGTATAGACTCATAATTACACATCCAGAAGACACAGACAAACAGTTTGAGTAGGGATTTATTTTGGAAGTGCTGCCTTCTTCTCCCCTTGTTGACTGCAAACATTACAAAGCTATAATAAACACTGAGGTGAGGCTGGCGTCTTCAGCAGTCCCTGTGCAGCACTTGCTGTCAGCAGGTGGAGTGTGTTGAAATGAGACTCTGGGGGATCTGGGTGGATCTGTGCAACTGCAGGGCATCAGTCACACTGTGGAATCAGCAGCACATTCCCCATCCGGCGCCTCCAGCCTGTCAAGGTGTCTGTGCTCCTAATTCCTGACTTCAAATCCAGCTCTTACGGGCCCGAATACAGCGGGGAAAGTCTCGCCTTGGCTCATTTTCTCGCAAACTGCGCTGCTGTGTGAGAGGATTTAGCAGGGTTTTTTTTCTTTTTTTGGCAGGGTAACAGCGGAGAAGAAAGCTGTCTCTGGCAAAGGTGATGGTTGCCGTGTGCAATAGAAAATGAACGGCTTAGTGTGTTTTTGTGCATCTCACCCAACCATCTGATCACGGCATGCAACAGCTTTTGTTATCTTATGGGCTAAATGCATTAAGGATGTGCAAAGCATTCCTGGTTGCTATGCTGAATGCAGTTGGTTCAGACAGTCATTTATATCAACTACAAGCTTTATCTCTCTTAAGAGAACAGGAGGCTGGCACAAAGGCTAATTTTTAAGCAGCAAGGTCATCTTCATTTAATAGCACTTAACCACCGTGCTGTCATCCTGATCTGCTGCAATCTTTTAAAGCTTCTTAATGTTAATTGGCTATTTAGATTTATATTCCCTGTGTTCGTAGGTGTAGGGGAAACTTTGTAAAACCTTGACTATGTTGGGGAACAAGTATTTATTTTTATTTTTTAACTTTTTCTTTAGAACTTGTGAACCACCCACACTTCAATAGATCCAGTTCTGACCTTCTTGGATATATCTTTTAAAATGATTGTTATTGTTGTTCTTTCACAGAGCGCTGCACTTTGTGTAGGCTGAGACCTTGTCTTGTCAAAGTTTTACACTGATATTATGAATAAGAGTTCTTGTCTGGTGCCTTCTCTGATTTTATATAATCTTTATGATTTTTCAATAAAAGAATTTTACTTTTTTTTTGTTACATGCATATATGTAATGTAGAGCCATTATATTTTAGTATAGGATTTGAGAGGGGGTGTGCTGGAGCAAGGTCATCTTGCCAGTTACTGCCATAGGCTGAGAGGAGGGATACACCCTGGACAGGTCACCAGTCTGTCAAAAGGCTACCATCAATGGTGTCCTTTGACACACCTGATTTAGAAGAATAGTAAATCCATCAGCTTTTCTCACATAGAAGCTTGGTGTTATATTTAAAGACACAAGATAAGCATGTTTCAGCTTTTAGAGTTCATGTTGTTAAAAATATTAAATCTAGTAGTTTGTGTTTTTGGTGCCTAAACCAAAACAGTGCATAAAATCTGTAAAGAAAACAAACAAACAAAACAAAACAAAAAAACCTCCAGAAAATTAAAAAAAGCTCCAGCCTAGTAATTAATTTTAGGAGAGGATATTATGTGCTAGCATCAAATATCCGCCCTGTTAGTTGCTAACACAGTGAAGCCAAAGGGCAACTTGGGACAACGAGGCGATGCTCTGTAAATAAATACTCTAAATATGTTTACACAATAAAAAACTAATATGTTAGACTTTTGAAACAGTTTAGACATAACTAGGGATTTAGAGCTGTGCCATTCAGCCTGAAAAACTGCAATGATTGTTCAATAAAATGTTAAGTGTTTGAATAACAAACAAAAAAAGGCCTTTAATGCATTGTGAAAATGCAGAGCGTCATACGAGAGCCTTTTCACATACAGTAATGTCTACTCTTAATTAAAATAATAAAATGTACTTAATGCTTTATATTCTGGTCTGATTCATTACAGTCTCATCCCATGCTCAGTGACTAGCACCGTGAACAGTTATCAGCAGATATCACCATGCGCCCTTAAAACTGGATGTTATATTAGCTAGAAGGCATGGCGAGCTTTCCTTTTACTCATTAGCAAATGAATATTTGAAGACAAGTCAAATAATTGCCACTTGAGAATAATTAAAAATTATTTTTAAACTCCAATGCAAATGATAAAATGTTCTTCCACAGAACTGTTTGAGAAGTTTGCCTGGCAGAACTAAAATTTCGATTACGGGTAGCCGAGTATGTCCAGTCAGTACTAAAGAAAGACTTCCTCATGATGATGTTTAAAATGGCTTATATTTATGTAACATGCACAAACATTTAGTTACATACAGATGAAAAACCTAATTAGTAGATCTCTACAGTGAGGGCGATCTACTTTTATGCCGTGGGAGGACGTTTGATGGCATTGAGCCCTGTAGGGATGAGTATAACTCAATGTAAAGCATTTCTGACGGATGAGCTTCATTTTATGGTTTAACATGTGCATTAGAGTGGTCTTTCACAGCATGTAAATATCCCCATCTTTAGGGAACAGGTCACTGGATAGTTTGATGAGGAGGAAAATAAATCTTGTCTTTTTTTCTTCCCCCAGTCACCTGATCTCGCCATGGTTGAAGAACTGTGGGCGATTTTACACCAAATTATCAGGAAGATTGTCAAAAAAGTTACTAAGAAAACATTAAAACATCAGCTTATTTAGTTGGAGTTGTTTGTAAAGAATATAAATGATGATCTAAGACACTTCATCACTGAATGGATATTGGCAGTTAGAAGCACTTAATGCAAAACAAAATAAGCTAGCTGAGCTAGTTTTAAGGGACTTATTGCTGAACTGTGCACCAGCAACATTGTCAAATTACTCTTATGGCACTCCATCTGTCTCTTATGTAAGTAATATTATTTTTCATGTATTGCTTTACTCTGATTAGACTTTTCTGGCAGGCTGTTAGCTGGACTTGGCTCAGTGGAAGAGGTAATTAAAGCTTGAACTGAAGGTGATATCCTGCACAGCATGAACCGAAACACATTTCAGCTTAGTATTTTTGGTTACAGTGGCACATATGGTTTGTCTTCTTCCTCCCCTCTACCCGTGCTGTTTGATCAAGAGTAATTTTGGCTGTTTGTTTTTGATTTTGTTCAGGTTGATGGCAGATGTTTGATGTGTACATTACTCTGCTTCCTTTTCTCAGTGTAGAGAACATTCATCCAAAATTTGATATATTTTTGATATTATTTTGGCTCCATTTGTTTAGAACAAAGTGTAGATGTGACCTAACACTTTATATAACTGGCACATGAGATATTTGTGGATTTAGGAGAAAAGAAAAGAAATCTATTAGCTCTTCTGCTGATAATGAAAACCAAAGAAGTCTATCTTGATAGTCGCTTTGACACACAGTTAACAGCAGTCATTAGTGTCTCTGTCTGCATCTTTCTCCCTTCTTTCCTTTGGCTATTTTCCTCCTCATTTTTCTCTCTGGGCAACAGAAAGTGAACCAAAAATCCCTCATGTCTTGTGGTAAAATACATTACGCTGAGAAAAAGCTCACTGGCCATTATCGCATTCTGTCTTTAGCACTGGGATTTCACTGTCATTGTAAAAGCTAAATTGTGTTTCAGTTTACCAGAAGGTGTCAATCTTCTTTATGTGCAACATATTTCTTGCTCACCAATTTGGGCTCAGACAGGGATAAGAAATGGCACACAACTAATGTGATAAGCAATTTGGATTTCAGCTTAACTGTAACTGAAGACATATCATCTGTGGACTATTAACCTGAAAAATTCAGCTCACCTACAGAATGCATCATACCTGTAGCAGATGTGAGAGGAAATGTATTTTCTGTGTAACACAAAGATCTGATTCCTGTTATTGTAATGAAATTTTGATAATATAGTATCGGTTATAAAAATGCGCCTTTGCTGTGCTGATATTATACATACATGCTTCATTTACTTAATATGTAATTGAACACACAGAAGCAGAGTGTTTTCTGTTCGAGTAAATTGATGATAATTGGCTCCATTCGCATTTTTGTAATTGGAAGTGCACTGTCCAAAGCCGATTTTACTCTCACTCTTTCTTAGGACTGGATGGAATATTAACTGCGTCGACATATCGAATGTTTTAATTTTCAAAACAATTTTATTTATGTAGCACTAATATACAACAACAGTCACCTCAAGGCGCTTTATATTGTAAAATAAAGACCCTACGATAATGTAGAGAAAACTGCCACAATCGCACAACTCCCTATGAGGAAGCAGCTGGTGACAGTGGGGAGGGAAAACTCCCGTTTAACAGGATGAAACCTGAAACGGGCTCAGGGAGAGGCAGCCATCTGCTGCGACTGGTTGGGGGTGAGCAGAGGGAGACAGGACAGAAGACACATGATTTACTGTGCAACTCTCTTGCTAATTAGTGCACGTGTTACTTTTTTGTTACCATATTTGCTTCATCCAGATACAAGTCTTTATTCTAGTTTATTTCATAGCTGTAAAGATGAGAAGAGGAAGTGAGAGATCATAAAACTGCATAAACTGTGTTAATTACATTTTCTAGTGAGACAACAATAGTTTACAACGTTTGTATAAGTGATCATTGCTCTGTTGTATGACCCAGTTTGTGACAAACTTTAGCTGTCAGATAGATGGCCTCACATTTGACTCTAGATTAGTTTGATTTACAGAGGTGGTCATGGTTGACTCAATGACTGCAAACTCCCCACATCCTGTAGCTGCAAAATAAGCCCTAACTGTCAACCATGCACCACCAGTTGGTATGAAGTGTTTGTGCTGATATGCTGCAGGGTTGTTGTCACTAAACGTGGTGCTGTGTGTTAGGGTTAGGCAAAGATCTCCACTTTGGATTTGTTTGTCTAAAGGACATTGTTCCACAAGCCCCATGTTTTGTTCACATTTAACTTGGCAAACCTAAGCCATGCTGCCATGTTCTATTTAGAAAGAAGAGGCTTTCTCCCGGCAACCCTTCCAAACAAGCTGTAGTTGTTTAGTCTTTTTCTAATTGTACTGTCATGAACTTTCACATTTAGCACACTAATTCTGCCTATAGAGACATTGCGCTTGAATTTTTTGCAGTATTTCTCTTGGATCATCTAAACTTGGGGTGAATCTGCAGGGACATCCACAACACCTTATTGACCCAGACTAGGACACTATCAGTACTTCTGCTTTTATAGAGGTGGTCACATTTGCTGATGAACATTTAAACAATTGCATATGATTAGCACCTGGTTGCTACTTAAATCCTGTGGAGGCAGTAGGAGTATACTTGACTTAAACAGCATATCACAGCCCTGTGAAAGCGTACTTTTTCACGACTGTATGTTATCTTGCTTCAGAGGCTTGTGTTATTTGCTGACGAGCACTAAAATATTTTGGTGATAATGTGATGCATGTTAAAAGGCAACGCCATCGGACTAGCAACGATGTTTGCGTTGCACTTAATTTGCTTCACTAAATAAAAATTTAACAGTCATCGAGAAAAGTACGACTTTATTAAAATGAGCTTAGAAACAACATGGGCCTTGACAACCTCCCACCGCCACAGTGCATGTTGCACTGCACTTCATTACCATATAGAGCCAAAGAAGATGAGCGAGACTGAAAAGTTATTTGCTCTGTGTTGGAACAAACTGACACTAAAAAGAGAGAGAAAATCTGTAGGCAATTTGTACAAGATTGTGGTTGCATTTGATGCCCCGCCATCCTGTTTTCAAAAAGGCATTATGACACCAGATAAAAATAAAAATGTGGCACTGGAAAACATGTTGCTGCTCTGATTTTTATTATTTTTTTAATTCTACTGCAGAAACTCTGCTGCGCCTGTCAATTGGGAAAACCTCTTACAGGGGAACAGAGTGAGTTGTAAACAAATGAAATGCATGATAATACTCCCCAGAATATCAACAACATCTGTACAGGGACTGTACAATGTTGGATATAGATGAATACATTAATCAGCATTATCAGTAGATATATTAAAAACCTGACAACAAATTCAGACGCTGACTTTACATCTTCTTTGAAAACCCTCATGTATCACTGTTTGTTGTTGCCCAGAAAAAGGGAATCAGCGCTTCAGGTATTCAGAGAACAAAAAGAATCCCAAAGCAAAGAGTAGTGAGCACCAGAAGCAACCTGTGCAAACAGAACCAGAGCTGTAGACAAGCTGGCAAATGTGAGCTGCTGGTGGACGTGCACATGTACTAGGTGACTGATAAGAGCTGCACAGGCAAGTGATCAGTTGACTAGGGAACGGGGGAGCTGGGGACAACTGCTCGGTGGTGAGGAAAATCAGAGTCTGGAAGGACAGGAAGTATTAGAATAGGCAGGTGTGATAAGAGGCAGAGAAGCAATGAAAAATAAATGAAGGCTGCGCTTTCATCACAACAATAATAGAGTTGTATTGGCACGGTTACAGCTGTAACCTGCAAAGAATTGATAATTGAATTTTTAATTTCAGTTTGTTTGTTCTTTCTGCTCGTCAACAAAACTGTGGTCATCAAATTATTTTGTGGTGATAAATTTCCAAGAACTCACATCCACACGCCTGCGTGCACACACACACGTACGTAAAGAGTCCCGAGTCCTGAAATGAAATATTCAAAAGTCAAATTAGCCATCATGTTTCCTGTTAATTATATTATAATGGCAATAATCTTGCTAATGGCACTTCGATCCTCTTCAAAGTGCTTTTATGTTTGATCTTTTTGGCCATCACTTTCTTTTCCATCTCATCCTAGTGCAAACAGGGAGGCCATGAGGTTAATGGAAACTTGATGGGTTTTTTCACACTGTATAAAGCAGCTGTCCTCCTGGAAGCATGAACAGGGAGAAGATGGAAGGCAGTTCTCCATGCCCACATCGCTTCAGCTTCCACTTTTCGAGTCGATGGTTGTAATTCTACTGCAGCCCCAGACGTAAAGTAGTGAAAGCCGAATTTAAAGAGATCAGAAGAGATATTGAGTGTGAACTTCTAAAGTATTGTGGCCTTCTGATGGGCTGACAGACATCATAACATGACCGCTAAACCAGGGAGAAGCACTGTAGGCATTTTTAGATTTGAGCTGATTTAGAAGGAATGACAGTAAAGGCAGCCAGGCAAACTAAGAGCAAGATCGCTGGTAGAAATGTCAGCACTGCTGGATGCATCTATCTGTGTTTCTGCAACAGGACTGAAAGTACATCTGTGTCCCCACACTTTCTAAAATCCCTCCGCTCTCTGCTGGTTTTCTCCTGGCTCTGCTGGCCTGTCAGCTTCAATGAGCGTGATCTTAATGTGATCCAGCAGGGCCATAGACACACAGGACTCTCTGAGGATGATGGGATTGGTCGAAGATTCTGGCGGTCCATTCCAAGAAGGCAGTCACGGGAATCCTGTTGGTCTGAAATAACACTTTGGATGTGAGGCGGATGTGATTTTTCAAAGGCAGGATTAGTGGTGACATTGACGTTGTGTTAGATAGACAATGAGCTGGTTTTTAATCCACAAGAGTCGTGGAGACTATACTTGGTCACAACCTTAATCGAGGCAGAGGAATCTTTCAGAACTATTTATATATAAAGTATTTCTTATAATAACCACTGAAACATTTAATAACCAGTGTTTATGGAATATATTTATATCAACAGCCAAAATAATATGCATTAATTGCATTTAATTTCAAATCTAATAGAACAAAATAACAGCAGTTCATATTTATAAATTAATGATGTATTTGCCCTCCATACCTGAGAGGCTTTGTACTTAACATCTGCGGACAACATTGTTTGCGGTAATATCACTGAAGCGACTTGAGTTTGCCATAAAAATATTACCCAATCTTGAAATCTCATGTTTGGGCAAAGTAGGTTTATGTTGAAGAAGTAAATGTGCATGTTAAATGAACTGTGTGAATGAAGTGTCCTGTTAGCTGATACTGGACACTGGAAATAAGGCAACATGACCTAGTTTAGGTTCTAAACCTGCCTCACAAATCACCATGCTTGAAATTGGCACAGTAAATCTTGTACACACACACCATTACCTCTTGCCTGCTATCATGTGGCTGGTGTTCTTGGTTCACCAGGTGCAGTAGTTTACTAACTAGTGCTGTGAGTAGACATTATGTCACATGCTTCAGTTTAGTCTTCTCCAATAAACTAGATGAAGCAACACTCTGAGATTTTTCTCTTCTTTCATGTTTTGTTGAACAATAAAAGAATTATTAGTTGCAGATAATGCAAAAATGCTTCCCACAGCATTTGATTTGTACATGAAAAGAAGAGAATACTATGACTTGTTTCATCTCAGAAGGTATAATTCTGATGTTTCCATACAAAGGTTTCTTTTTAGTCATCAAGCTGTTGTGTATGTGCAAACACATGTTTTCTAGTTTGTTTGTTTGTTGTAAATAAAGCTGCTGTCTATCTTTGTTTGACTCCTTATACCGTTATCTTGGTACTTCTGTTTAAGTATTATGATTGACACTAATCAAGATGAACACAGTCTCCTTTGTATGTGAGAGGACAGTGTTTGATAAAGTAATTGAATGTTATTCTACTCAGAAACTCATCTGGAACCACTTTCAGATTAATATCATTAATTCTGCTCTGCTGAGGACAAAGCTGGTCATTATTCTCGTAGCAGTAGGCAGTCTAAGATTTTAATATGCCAGATGTTGCTGATTTTAGCTTTAATTTCCGATACGATAATCAGAAAGAGTCATACGGTTGTTTTTCAGGGAAACACCTGGTGCTGCAATGCTGCAGAGCAATCCAAGAAAGATACGACGTTGGGAATGATCAGAATATTGATCCTGATGTTGCAGGGCAACATAATGCTACAGCTGAGTAACAAATATATGTATTTTTTTTGGGGGGGGGGGGGGAGATTATAAATGATGAACGACAGCTGATCGTGCTTTTCTTCTTTCCTCAGGTCTTACTTCTTAATGAGCTGTTGAAAGAGACATCATATAGAGGAAAGCAAAGCCAGTTTTATTCATAATGCTGTTTTCAAACATTTTCAAAGTTGGCCTTGAAATAAACTTTTAGTTATAAAGGTTTTTGAGTGCTACTTGCAGTTGTTCTTAAGTATAAAAGTTATTGCAGACCTGCGTAGACAGATGCAGACATTGTTGTAAAAATGTGATATAAAAATGCTGGTAAAATAAACAAACCTTGGGCAGGATATTATGTGCAGAATTAATAAGGGTAAATCATTCTACTCCTTTGTTTTTAGGAATTCATTCAAATCCTAATAAGTTTAAAGCAGTGACAGATTAGTTTACCTCTGATTAAAAACACATTGATCCCTTTAATTAAAGTTTAAAACTTATGTGAGGCTTGTGACAGCTAAGTATTTCAGGGAAATCGGAGTCTATCATGATAATCATTTCAGCACCATGGACAGTGCCAGGAGTGGAAAAGGCAGCAGTAGTGGTAGACTAAGGCCTGATTTAGACTTCCTTTTTTTTTTTTTATACTTTATTTTTATTGAAAGTTTTATAATTTTGACAATAATCCACTCAAAAACAACAACAACAACAAAAACAAACAAACAAACAAACAAAAAATAATACACAAATCAGAGTCTATCGTGATAATCATTTCAGCACCATGGACAGTGCCAGGAGTGGAAAAGGCAGCAGTAGTAGTAGACTAAGGCCTGATTTAGACTTCTGCTGGGAATCTTTGAGTCCATGACACAACCTATGTTTTCTATAGAGTGCCAGCCAATCTAAAAAAGTGCTGGGACTTTTTGCACCTTTCTGTGTGGAGTTTACATCCTTTCTGTGTGGGTTCTGCAAAGGGTTCTCTCTGGATACTTTGACTCCTGCCAATAATTGGAAACATGCAGTTAGCGGGGTTAGGTTAATTGGTGATTCTCAATTGCCCATGGGTGTGAATGTGAGTGTGAATGGTTGTGTGTCTCTCTGTGTTAGCCTTGTGACAGGCTGGTGACCTCTCTAGGGTGAACCCCGCCTCTTGCTTAATGGGTTGCTGGGATATGCTACCATATCATACCAGAGCTTAAAGTGGATATGTGTAAGAGAGTAGATGGATGGATATTGGGACAGTGATGCATTCTTTTAGTAATAAATTCAAAAACTGTGATGAAAAAGTAGCTGGAAAATGCTTAGAAGAAATGAAGGTGCTGAACAGACCTTTGTATTTCCATTTCTAGAGACGTTCACACCAGGTTACACTGTAGGGGTTCTACAGGGTTTGCAGTTGTGATGTAGCTTCAATGTTGTAATATAGGACTGCGTTACTGCTAACTTTTAGCCTAAGAATCCTATTTCATTTGTTTTATATGGGGCTAATCACAACAGTGTATTTCATATGGTGTGGGTGTGACACAATGCATAGTGCTTCTCACAGGTTGGGATGTTAGCAGTGGCTGGTGTTGCATCAGATCAGGTCCCTTTGCACTAACTGCAGATTTGTCTTAGAATCAAGCTCTACCTTGAGATGAATGATTGGTTTCAGTCCACCTGCATGATTCTGAAAACCACCATAACAGTGACATGGCCAGCAAGTTGGCCAACATGGCCCTTCAAGAAGAGAACGGCTGGGGCGAGCAGCGACTGAAAAGGCAGCCTAGTGATGCTAGAATAGCTTATTTTAAAGCTATTTTAAACCTAAAGCACAAAATGTTCACTGTCTTGATTGGGAAACTGCCTAAAATGGTTGCTTTACCATAGTATAAACTGGAACTTCAGTGAAAGAATGCCACGTTTTATAAGAATAATTTAACAACTCAGCATGCATTTAGAAATGGGTATTTCACAGCTGCTGCTTTAACTCAAATGACAGATGATTGGGTGCAAAGTATAGAGTAGGTGAAAAAGCCTGATGCTGCAGTAGCTCATTTTACAGTGCCATTGGATGCAACTGATGAAGACTTATTGTTAAAGAAACTATGTTATTGTTTTGATGACTCTACATTATATTGGATGAGGAGTTATTTAAGTAGTAGGAAATAAAATGTATAAAATGGGATCCGGAGTGACCAAAAGAGGCACCCTATTTTCACAAATATTATGCCAATTGTCCTGAATATGTTTTCATGTATGTGGATTATTTAACAATATACATGTCAGTACTCATGGAGAAAAAAGAAAGTTATATATTTTAAATTTAGTGTTGCAAACAGTGGTTGAATGGATATGGGGCAATACATTGATACTGAATGTATATAAGACAGGTCACTCTGTTAGAAAGATGGTCAAATTTTAAATGTTTAATGACCAAGTCCATGAGAAGCTCCTGGGTATATTCTTTCACCGTAAATTATCTCAGAAAATCACATCAATAAGAGAGCTGCTAAGATTGAAATGGTATTTCTGTAGTTAAGATGAGCAAAATGGGTTGACACATAGATCAGACAGTTAATTCAGGCTACATAAACTTGATTATTTCCCAGCAGTGTTGTCGAGTGGTAAAATGGAACAGTTTTAAAAAGAAAATACAAATTTAGCATTAAAGTTGGGTTTAAAAAAAGTTCCAAAACAATATATAGTTTCCACAGCTTCTGATCAGACATGAAAATTGATATAATGAAATGCATTATTTTGTGTGATTGCATGTGGATGCATGCTTTAGTATTAGATTGTTCATTATACAGTATATCTCTGTTTGTTGTTTTGTCGCAATGCTTTGGGATACAATTTGTGATGTAAGGAGTTTTTCTGTGGACCTGAGAGAGGATTGATGCTGTGTTGCTGTAGCTAATTTTAATACACTAAACAATGTTATTCACAAACAGTGTGAGGGATTTTGTTGTAACAGTGATGTTACCTGGCAACCAGTTGCGACACTGAAAAGCAGTGTTAACAGGTTAACAGATTAACTGTTGTTTAGAACAACAGCGGCAAAAAACTGCAAGAGAGGAATAAGTGATGTAACATCAGTCAGTAGAATAAAATATATGAAGTGTGGACTGTGTTGTAAAACAGAGTGTCAGGCCACAGGGGTGACAGACTGACCACTCAGTTTAGCATGGATCACAAGGTTGAGCCGGTAGAGAGGTTACCCATCGGGAACAGTAATGTCAAGGTCTCTGTTTCCTTCCTGGAAAGATGAGACTGCTTTTTGTCTCTGTCCTGCAGGTATTGCCTTATCTGGTCTTTCTAATCTAGTCTTGACTTTAGTACTTCCCCTTAAATGCTATTTCTTAATGACATTTTAGAAAGTGGAAATTGCAAATTAAAAAAAAAAAAATTGTCATTAGGTGACAGTAACTAATAAAAACTCTGCCTAACTAAGAATCCCACTTTTCTGTATGCAGCGAAATACCAAATAAAGGCCCTAAAACAGCGGTCCCCAACCTTTTTTGCGCCACGGACCGGTTTATGCCCAACAATATTTTCACAGACCGGCCTTTAAGGTGTCGCGGATAAATACAACAAAATAAAACTAGTACCAGTACTGAAAAAACAGAAGATTTATTCATAACACACGTGAAAAGACCCAGGAAAACAGAGTTAATGATAAAAACAATAACAAAATAACGCTGAAAACCGATAAAAACCCTGAAAACCATACATTTCACACCTGAGCCTCAACTCTCGCGGCCCGGTACCAAACGACTCACGGACCGCTACCGGTCCGAGGCCCGGGGGTTGGGGACCGTTGCCCTAAAAGCCCAAAAAGAAATCTTAAAAAAAAAAAACGTAGATCAAAGGACAAAAGAACAACAGCAAGCAGAAATTATTGTGTGGGGAAAAATGACATATTTAAGAATAAATTTGGGTGAGAAGTAGATGATTTTGACTATATCTACAGACAAAATGATCACTCGGGGAGAAGGTTGGAAAGGCCTCAGCCTGGATAATAAACCGTGAGAACAACTCTCACCAGAACTGATCTTTCCAGCTACTGTCTTAAAATTCTTCAAGGCAAAAGTCCACTGGGTCGTCTTAAAACTTGGCAGCTGTTTGCAGCTGTTTGTATTTCAGCTCTGACAACATTCAAACTAATGTTATGCCCTCAGACAGCTTTGAAATCTCCCCACACTCCATGCTTTCATGTGGAGATGGAACTCTGAGTGTAATCTTCGACAAGCATAAGAAGCCTGTTCATTTCATTTTAAAAAATCAAATAAAACTTTCCAAATCTGTAGGTCAACAAATACATACATGCATGAATACATAAATAAATAGATAAAACTGGTGCCTAGCTGGGGTCTGAGATGTCTATCATTAAACCTTTTATAAATCAGATAGATGGTGAACAACTTGACAGATCAGACTTAAATAATTTACTGCAAGTACAAACTCAAATTCAAATATTTGTTTTCAGTTTAAAAATTATAACCCCCCACCCCACCCCAAATCCTCGGGCTTCAGGGCTTTTTTAAACCTTGTAATGGCCCGCTCTTGTCTATAATTGTGCTGTTTTCAATCTTTTAGACCTACGCATAGCTTTTGTTACTGCTAACCCTTTTTTTTCCTTTTTCTTTCAAAAAATATATATCTATAAAAAAATATAAAGAGTGAGTTTTTCTTCCTTCACTTCACTATTTGTGGCACACCTCAATGTTCCACTTCAGGACCTCTTTTAATGTTTCGTATATCCTCCCTTTTATGCTCCATCTTCTGCAGACCATGTCTCCTTCCACTATTGTGCTGAGAGCCACTCACTCACTCCCATGTAGTGTCGGGCGATGTAGCCTCATAATTCTATTATAAAATATGAGAAATTTTGTGATAATAATTATGATGATGCAGAAAAAAAATAAACTCTGAACATTTTATCTGTGATTGCAGCTTGCAGGAAACAGCCTTTATTTATTAGTGCAAACAAAGTGAAGGGTATTGTATATTTCATTATCCTTTTACAGTGAGCTTCTGTCATTGATGACAAACTACCTAATTCAAAGTGCGCATCTATTGTTACAAGGTGGGAGCAGCACCATTGTATTGCAATAGTGGTGAAATGTAAAATATAAATAAGTGAAATATAAGCACAAAAGTAGCCTAGGTAGTGTTTTCCCTAGAAAAATTTGAGTTAAGGTATAATATAACTGCTAAACACTTGAAAAGTAATAGTTTCACACAATATATATTCTACCTTGTATCTTGTCAAGCTTATAAAGCAGCTGCTTAAAACCCTGTTTTTGCACCATGTAATTGCGTCAGTAATTTACATCCACTCTTCCTGTAACATGGAGGGCAGCAAACGAGGGCTCCTGCAATGCTCAGTGGAGTCATTTGTTAATTTTTGGGCCACACATCACCAGCTGATTCTGTCTCCTACTATGCATTTCTGCATAGCCTAGCTGTATTCAATACTGTGTTTTTGCATCAAGTGATAAAACTAAAATCACCTTTACTGGTTGTTGTTTCACAGTTTTCTTGCATATTTTGCTCCCATTTTAGCTACCAAATCATCATTGGAGGCTCTGAGACATGTCTGGGCTTGTCTCATTGTTGTGCGTGCTATGTGAGTAAAGCTATTGATATCTCCGACATTTTGACTGTATCAAAAAATTTACACCTGCAATATTGTGAATGGTATTATATGGCACAGCCCCACTCTGATGGTTAAATGCCCAGACTGTTTTGTTCTGTATGAATATTTTCCCCCTTCATAACAACAGTGCAGTGGCTGCTCTCAAGGCTTTGACATTTGAGATTGCATGTAGCAGCTGGCTGCTAGGCCACACTAATTTAAATAACCACACCAGACCTCTTGATTGTGTTTTTAAGACAAAAAACCCTATATTATTAAAAAAGTCTTTTAATAATACAGGGTTTTGTGTGATGCAGTTCTGTTAGGCAGAACTAATTAGCAGGTATCTGTGTCTGTGTATTGCACCCCCAGACACATGCACGAACATGCTTTTTCAAGTGTGATAGTGTTAGCTCATAGCACTGCACCCGCTTGCTTAAATATGGTCACTTCTGGCAAACAAACAAAAAAACCAACATAGCAGTATTCGACATGCAAACACCGAGGCTTTAAAATGCAGTGTCAAAAAACAGTAGATGATAGCTACACCATACTGCCAAAAGTATTCACACACACATCCAAATAAATCCAGTCACTTTCATGGCCACAGGTGTATAAAACCAAGCACCTAGGCATGCAGACTGCTTCTATAAACATTTATGAAAGGTCACTTTCAGGGCATCAGTGAGTTCCAGTGTGATATGGTGATAGGATGGCACCTGTGCAACAAGTCCAGAAATGTCCTCAATACTAAATATTACAGAGGAAACAGTTAGTGTTATGATTACAAAGTGGAGCTGGGAATGACATCAACTTAGCCATGAAGTAGTATCCACATAAAATCACATGGCACGGTCACAGTGTGCACAGTGCCACCAACTTTCTGCAGGGTCAACAGCTACAGATCCCAAACTACATGTGGCCTTCAGATTAGTGCATGAAATGCAGCTGCATCAAATCCTTAAATGACCAACTGCATTGCAAAACATTGGATGCAGTGATGTAAAGCACAGTGCCACTGGACTCTAGAGCAGTGGAGCTCTCTTCTCTGAGTGATGAATCATACTTCTTTGTCTGGCAGTCCAATGGATGAATCTGGGTTTGGTGGTAGCCAGGAGAACGACACTTGTCTGACTGCACTGTGTCAAGTGTAAAAGAGGAGGAGGGGAAACCTTTGTAAGAATAGTTTGTAGATGTCCCCTTCCTGTCACAACGTTACTGCGCTTCAGCTCACAAATCAAGGTCCATAAAGAGATAGATGAGCGAGTTTGGTTGTGGCTGCTTCTCCAGCATGAGTGTCTGACCTCACAAATGGGCTTCTGAAAAAATGGTCAAAAATGTCCATAAACTCTCCTGAACCTTGTGGGAAGCCTTCCCAAAAGAGCTGAAGCTGTTATAGCTGCAAAGGATGGGCCAACATCGTATTACATCCTATGGATTAAGAATCGGATATCACACAGTGTGTTTAAAGGCAGATGAGTGAATACTTTTGGCAATATAATGTATATCCAACCCCAGTAGATAAGCAGTTTCTGAATACGCAAACTAGCTTGTTTGGACCCACCTTCCAGAGCACGGTCATTTTCTTGCTCATTGTGATGCTTGATTTGATTTTCAGCAAATCCTTGTGACCATATCTACACACAGAGTTTCTGCCATAGGATTAGCTGAATAGATATTCGGTTTAATGGTAGTGGCCTGCGAGTGGGTTAGGTGATCACAAAGCTGTCAGTGAATTTTTATTTATTTAGTTTGTTTCTCTTCAGTATTATAACAGTGAGCCCTGTCTGCGTCCAGAGTGAAGCCTACGCTAGGGTATTATGAGTCTGATTTAGATAAGCACAGTACACCGTATTGTCCACGCTTGTGTACAAGCATCTTTTCCACAGTAGAGCACCTCAGATAGCGTTTTTGAAAGCAAGAGCTGTTTTTTTTTTCTTTTTCCATTTTCAGCTGTTTCTGCCTCACCTTAATCTCAGTGCTTCCAACAGCTCTATACATTGTGTCTGTACAGCAGGCTGTAATGCAAAATGTATGAATGGCCTCTGTTATGGTAATATCGCTGGGGAGGATTCTGTGCTGTTGTGCTACAAAATGCCCGTATTGCTCTGAGGACATTATGTTTGAAAAGGTTTTATCTATGCAGAGTGTGTTTGTGAGTTGTGAAGAAGACACAAAGATTGCTCACTGGCTTTTTACAAGAGTTAGTGTAGCAATCTAATAAGAGGGATTCTGTTACTCTATCCTTTCGTAAGTTTCACAAGTTCATTTTGGGCTTGCACTGAGCCATGTAATTTTTGCATTTATTTTCACTAGCTGTTTTCCAGTATTTCCCTCGCGAATAAGAAGCATTTGATTGTTATTCTCCACTACGTTAAAGCTCCTTTACATAGTGGAGATGAGTTGAAAATAACAAAGCAGCTGTGTATTTGCCTCGGTAATCATAATAACGGCTGTTGGTTGGTGACTGTGCTCCAGAGGATATTTGTTTGGAAATGAAACTTCTTCAACTCGCAGTCTTCATGGCAAGAAGAACTTGTTTTGGGGCCCCAGGGTGAAGAAATCTCAGTCGGGCCAAAGTCCAGCTTCCCTCCACTGAACAACAAGCAGTACTCATGGCAGGCTATAGCTGGCAGCTTCATTATATTTTAGGTCCCAGCACCCCACTAGTGTTCCTATACACGAGTCCTTCCATCTTTAAGAGGCTCTATATGTTTTTTTTGTTGTGGTCTGAAAACCAAACAAATACAACTTTAATTATAGAATGTGACCAACTCTTGAGTTCACATTTTCGCACCTTTTTTCTTCTTTAAATGTTCATGAGAACTTTGTGAACTTATTTCTTTGGGGTTATAACCTCCACATGAGCTCTGTTTCATTGTTAATTCCCCTGTTATGGGCCATACAAATTTCCCCAGTAACCTTTTCTCTTATTATTTTGTCTCCCGTAATTGTGCTGCCTAATTGCGTTGAAAGAGACGGTAAAAATGTGATTTACTGTGACTGTCTCATTTTATTGGCAACATTAAAAGTTGCCCAGCAGTTTCTGCTGTAAAAGCTGAGCTCTCTGTTCAACACTTCATTGATTTCATGAGTGATAGCCAGTTCAACTTTTAGTAGTTTTGTCAGTAATTGTCTTTTAGATGATGTAATTGTACTAAAAGAGAATCATGGGCAGAAAGTCATTGCTGAGTGTTGGAGATTGAGATGCACTGTACCAGCGGCTGGTAGTGATCATTTGTTCAAGAACAGAACACACTGTGTGCTGTGCACAAATTCCATATTCTTCTTTTAAGGTTATATAAAGAGACACTGGTCACTGTACACAAAGAGGAAAAGCTCTACAGAACTGCATTCGCACGGCAGATGGAACGACTCTCTGAGTGTGTTTAACTGTTCTTCTGTGTGTCTAAGCACTTAAGTTACAGCTCACATGAATATTTAAACATTTGGGAATTTTTAATGAATCATGTATGCTGCTTTGATACATTATGCAAATTATCGTATTACACACACATTGTTTAGATAAGACTAACGTAGCACTATAGGGGTGACCAAATGGTTTAAATGGATGAAGCATGGATATTTCCTCTTTTCTTGCATTGTTGCGTTGTCTTGGTGGTTACAGGCTTTAATTCCTGTGAGAGTAAGTTGCTTTTTCTTGTCCGGCTTTTTATATGCTGTTATGTAACCACAGTGAAATGTACCTACAATAATTAGTTTGCTAATCTGGATAATTTATTTCCCTGCAAAGAGATGTGAAGGTGTTTCATTAACCTTTTTAAAAGCATGGTAACAACATGTTCAAATGAAGTCATTCTGTATTTTTGCAGTTGTAATATAAATGGTAATATAAGTGAAAGCATGTGACTTCTTACGTCTAATATGTAGCTGCTGCATGTAGAAAAGATGGAGATCGTTATGCTCTGTGAACTTACTTGAATTGTTCCCCAGCACTACACACTGGGTTGTGGAATGATGCTGGAATGCCATTATGGACATACCAGCTGGCTGAATACAGTATTGCAACAAAGATGAATAGAAGGGATCCTTTGACTCTGTTGTAATAGCAAAAATAATGCAGAAAAATGCATTTTTCATGCAAATATTTAAAATATTCACTAACTTTAGTCTTTGAAGTTATAGAATTTGAAGATTTTCTCTGCTTTGTAAATTTTTGGATCATTGACCAACCAAAGCTTTAGCATGTTAGTCACATTTTACACTTTATCTTTTCAAGCATTTTTTTTTTCCAATTGTTTGCTAAAAAAAATAAAAAAGGAAAAAACTCCAAACACAAGAAGCAAATACTCATTATTGAAAAGCTGTAAAATGTTGAAGGTTTTGACATGTTCATTTGTAAAATGGCTAACTATAAAATGTCAAAGCTGTTGCTCACTAATTTATTTTTTGTTGATTAATTGACTATTTTTTTTTAGCTCTCCATACGAGTTACCAGTAATTAATTTATTATTTGCTTTAATTTTGTTTTTGCAAAAACTTGCCTCACTTTAATGAGCATGCTGCAGCAGCTATGCAGGTTTGGTTTGCCCCAAATTCCCCATTGTTTTGAGCTGATGCATGCTGGGACAGTGGGGAATGTTTGGGTTTTCAGATGATCCCTGCCAACCAGTCAACAGATTGTAGGCAGATTTCTGCATGTTGTCCCTCTGCTGGGAAAACCTTGTGGATGGTAGAAGGAAAAAACAAGAAAAAAAGAAAACCCAAAACTTGACAGACGACAGATTCTGCTGTCCTGCAGTGACGGCAGCCATCCAAAGTGTCTGGGCGGGTTCCAGGCCCCCTGGTAATGATTACCGACTGACTGACCCGTGATGAGAAAGTTGGACAGGACGAGCCCATTACTGTAGCTGATCCACCAGGACATTTGTGTTGTTTTAAGCTCAAACAGGATAGTTTAAATTTTGTCATTTTTCATTTATAGATATTTAACAACTTTCCTGCCTGTCATCACTGACCCTCATTTTTTCAGTCTCCAATTGCTCTCACTGAGTCACAAAACAGTAACATGAGAGCAACCACACACATTACCAGAGTCCAGCATTGGTGTAATTGTTAGTGAAACAGATCGTCCCTGCTTGTACGGTAACTGCAAATGAAATTTGACAGATGCTCAACCAGACTTAACTGCTGCTGCTCAAGTTGGCACATGGTATATATAGTCTTGGACACTAATCAATGCCGTGCAGTTGATACAAGAAAAAATGTTTTCTGGTTTGCTCTACTCATGAAAAATACTAACTAATGCATACTAACAAGGAAGATCTTTTGAGACAGCTAAACTGTTAGGAAGGTAGTTCGCAGAGCAGTAAAAACGAATGTTTTTTAAACCACAAACTCTCATTGTTTCATTCTGGACTTCTACTGCGGTCTTCTGAATGACAGATGAGGATATGCCAAGCAGTATTGGCTGTTGATTGGTTTTGCTTCGTGAGTCACATAATTTAGCGGTGCAAATTGGACCCAGCGGGAGTTGTGAATAGCCAGCATGGTCGCAGCTGAGCTGAGTGTGTACAAATAGAGTTCAATCTAGGGTCAGAGAAGTAATGCGGCGATGCAGTAACGAGTTCGGAAGACAAACGATAAGGTGACGATGTTGATGAGTGGCAGGAATAGCTGAAAAATGTGTCCCCCGCTCATTCACAAGGGTACTGTAACCATGGTAATCAAGAAAGTGTGATTTGACTTTTTATTGGTCTGAGCCATCTCCAGTGTTCAGTGTCTTTATTGAAATATATGTCATAGAAAATGCACTGCAATCCTTCCCAGAAATGAATGAATGTCATTGCACGTTTTACATTCCAACATATAAGTATTAGCAGAGTAGTAAACATCTCATAAGGTAGCAGTTTTTACATTCTGGATCAATGTATTCAAGTTTGCATTATTAACCCTTCATAGGGCATTTATTAAAATATTTGGGAAATCTAAATGTCAACCCTGCAGCTTTATTGGAAGATATTTGAAGAATTTTTCACCTGCTTCACCTGATAAAAGCAAATGGATCTGCTTTTGAATAAGGACTGTTGAATGTTATTCTTTCAACTGCCCTTTAAAGTTTTCAGATTACATTATAATGTTTTTATATCTTCAAGTATTCCAAAGGGTGATGAACTTTAAAACACTAATGCTTATGTTCCTGGTCAGCGAGCTAATTGTTCTAATACTCAATTAAAGAAAATGAGTTTAGTATTAGAAGAACTGCAGTCCTGGAGGGTCACATGGAGTGGTACATTCAGTAAATGTTGGAGTCTGTTCACGTACCGCCATCCAGCTGCCACATTTCATTTGTGGGGCATGAAACAGCAGAGCAGTGTAGTTCTTGCCACTTGTGTGCAGACACTGAAAAAAAGACTGGCAAGTTTATTCACAATTCCCCCCATGATGAGAGAGCACTGTAGGCTGTAGCATGGAGACAACACAAAATAAGCTAACTGTATTCATCTGTAGCAAAGCATGATTAATCTCAATTCAATTAGTGGATATTAGTTAACAGGTACAGAAGACTACATTGGCGTTAACGCCTGATTCACTGTGGTAGGTTGTGTCATTAATTGCTGTATGTAACTGGGGTTAATTGTGTTTTGGTGGTCCTGATGTCCTTCAGCCACTATGAATGCACACCAGCTCTGTGCCCAGCCCTTTTTCATTTTCAGCATGATGGTACTTGAAATATCTGTCTGCTTTGGACTGTTAGGCTCACAAAACATGATATTTTATGTACTTATGTAAGCAATCGGTGTTTGTTATATTTAGATTCTAATGATCTGAACGCCATCTTTAGGCAATGGGCATGTTATTCTGATAGTCCAAGCAAAATGGGAAAAATGTTGAATTGTCAGCATCTGACACATTTCTAACCTCGCAGATCACTTGTTGACATGGACGTGTCATCAAGACATGATGTGTAGATGTTTGTGAAGTTTTCCTCACAGTGCCACTCTTTGCCCTCTGGCTGTTTTGCTGAGTAGAAGTATAAATTTCCGGGATAAATAACCTGACAGAAATATATGATGCTCTGGCAGCTGGGCTCCAGCCTGGTAATTCAGCTCTTCAGTGTGTGCAGTGCATGAGGTGACTCTCGTATGTGAAAGCCCACAATGCAGAATCTGAGCTCTATCTGTCTTTGTAGCTGGCACCGTGCCCACTCATTTCCAGACCAGGGAGCCCAGATGGTGCCGGCCAAGATGACCAGCGCCCTCTTTCATTGTGCAGTATCTTTCTTTGTCATCTTTCTTCAAGCTTCATGCAGTGTCAAGCAGCGTAAAGCAGCAGGATGAGGTCAGGCTGACACGGACAAAACGAAATTAATTTACAGGAAGCAAATCATTGTCGGGTCATTACAGTGTAGAGAAAGAATGACATTTCCTTGTACTGTACCATTTATTCAAGGGTGCTCTAATTTCTCTGTAGCTTTAACCTTTAATTCATTCATTTTTTTAATCGTATGTCCAAAAAAGACAAAAATGAATGTTTTTCCAAAACATTTTTGTTTTTTCTCTCAGTTATTATTATTATTATTATTATTGCACTTTTCTTTATATTCCCAGTTAAGAGCTTAACATTTTCAGCTCCACTGTCTCAAAATCATACCCTACCAAACCTACCATTTTGGAAATCCTTTCACTTTTGCTACTTTCCTTCTGTTGCAAATCACCTCTGACACTCATCTTCATCTGCTCCACCCTACCTGCGCTCTCTTCTTCACCTGTCTTGTGCATTGTTTGTTGCTTTGGATGGTCGTACCTAAGGTATTTAAACTCACCTACCTTACTACCTCTGCTCTTTGCGTGCGTCACTGTTACACCCGTCTCATTCACACACATGCATTCTGTCTTTCATTCATCTTCTCTCTAGACCATACCTCCACCTTCTCCAGGGTCTCTTCCCCCTGCTCCCTACTCTTACTACAGTACAATACACACAATACAATGTTATCTTCAAACATCATAGCTGATTAGAGCTGATCCCTGATGTGATCTCACCCCTACCTCAAACCCATTTGTCACTCCCATCCCACACCTCACCACTGGCTCGCTGTCCTCGTACATGTCTTCCACCACCCTCACATACTTCTCTGCCACTCCTGACTTCTTCATGCTGTACTCCTCCCCTTTCTCCTATATATTGTGTAAATTTTATCAAACAGATTTAATGTTTCCAGTGTGGTTCGGACTTGCTTACAGACTTGCAGACTCTTACACTGTACAGGTTGTTTGGCTGTCCACCATGCGGACCTCAGTTTAACCGAAACACAAAGCCGCAGCTTGATTGGTCTACTGGAGGATTTTTTCTTCTCCCAATCAGCATCATTTGCTGCAAGTGTTGCAGCAAAGATGTGCCTCATGTCAGTCATGTTGATTACCTGTGTAGAGCTTCTGTTCATTTCCTTTCAGCCAAACCTCAGTGTGGATTTTCAAATTTATATTCAATTTTTCATTCCTAGTGAAGTAGATTAACATTAAAATAAGTAGGGGAATTTGAATATATAGCTATATAAAGCTGCATACTGGCACAGTCCACTAGAGTCTTATTAGTGCTGTTGTTTTTTTACATTCCCCTGGGATTAATTGTGCAAATCCATTGGTAAAGAAGTGTTAATTATAGCAATATATTCATGGGGTTCTGACTTAATTACAAACTCCATTAAGACATTTAATTTGGAGTTGTTTGGTGCCACATTAATTTCCTGAAAAGCTGCAGCAGTCAGGCACAGGTGTTGAGTGATAGGTTCACCTGTTGTATATCAGTTGTTGCATAAAAACTAGGCTGCAGTGTAGAAAGAGAGCAGAGTATAATGGAAACTTTCAAGACCTTGCTAGTGAATTGTAAGGGGGCTTAATGCCATGTGCACTTTGACTTCAGGAAGCTTACGGAGCTTAAAAAAGGCTGAAGTTGATGCTACCTTAACATGATTCATTGGAGTATGAGTGCTGTATTACTATAGTCAAAATTCAGGGACACATTATATCCTGCTGTTAGCCAAAGCTACAGCCGCAGAGGTGATAAATTACTCACTCATGGTTTTTTTTTTCTCTCCTTTTTAATTTCTTTCTCAACAAGAAAGGGTCTCTTTTTATTAAAAGCAAGAGCGTGAGCATTAGATGAAAGCATATGAAATCAATATGATCTTCTTCTTATTGAACACTGTTACGTATTCTGTTTCCACTACACTGTCCTGGACTGAGGCTCACACTCAGTCAATCACAGGGAAAGAGAGCCTTCAGAAAAAGAACTGCAGAGGTGCTGCGTTTGATTGAGTTTGCACAGGACTGCTTTGCAACACCCACAGCCTCACGAAAACTAAACAAAAACAAGCTCAACAAGGGAGAGAGATTTGATTTATGGTTTTGGGTTCAGACCTAAACAAGTTTGTGCTGACACTGCTAGTTGGTTGTTACAGTGTATAGGAGCGAAGCAACATAAGTCAAGTACTTTGTTTCGGATACCTCTCAACTCCATCATGTTTAAAGTTCCAGTAAACTCAGAAAAGTACAGTTAAGGATAAGCAAGGCAGAGACAGTGATGTTAAGGGGTTCATGAGGTTAAAAACAATTTTACAGTAGAAAATAGCAATACAAAATAGTGCCATCTGCTGTTTCTATCAGCTGAACCTGGACAGAGGCTTCATTGCAGAGCATTTCACCCATCATTTCCTTCGTCTTCTCTACTGATGTAAGCCATTGTAAATAAAGTTTTCTCATCCAATAGATGATGTGAATTTATTTTAAGGATCAAGGGGAAACAATTCCAAACATTTGAGTGTGATGCTTGGCAAAAACTGATCAGAAAAGCTCATCAGAAGTGCCTTTGCATATGTCAATTCATCATAATCTGTCAAGAAGACGCATAGTTCACAGAATATTTTTAAAATGTCTTGTTTGTGATGTTTGATTAAAAAGTGGAATCTCCATGAAATTTTAATAAAGAAGTCTCTAAGCCAAGCTGTTTGTGATTCACATGCTGTACACTGATGATCGCACACTGTTGGGAGTCGTCATAAACCTAAACCATTGATTTGTATGAAGAACTTGGGTTACAGTTCTGCTTAATACAATTTGCTAATAGAATTTGTTAATTCAATAGAGGCTGACTTGTAATTTAGTAATTTTACAACTATTCTAAAAGTGCCTTTAAGGCACCACTTAAATGCATTTGGTTAATTCATAATCTATTTAATGCACTTCGAAAGTGTTTTTGAGATGGGTGCTTGGTAAGTGCCTTAGACAATCTGGGGACATTAAAGTAGACCCGTGCAGCTCGTTGATGCTCTGTAACTGACATGATTCGGCTGTGTCAGTATCTCCATCTGTCCATGACTGCAATTTTTTTCTTTAGAGCATGATCTGAAGTCTCCTGCTGACTTTTCCATTGTTATTTACTCAAAAGGCACGCACAGATGCATTATGGCACTGGGCTAGTGTATCAGTCCAAACACTCATCTTCTCACTGACTTGAAAATGGATAACTGAGAAGTTTTCTGCAGGCTGACATGACTGATTTCACAGAACTCATCAATGCATTCCTTCTGTCAGGCTGCTCTCTTTTTTTGTGCCGAAAAGCTTTCAAGGTTGTTGATTCCTGTCAACTGCAAACTCTGATCGGGAGCATGTTTTTTTTGGCCATGTTGCAATGCCCCACATGCTATTGTACATGCTTTCGTGAATGGCAGTACTGTGAAATTATAATGGCAACATTTACAGTGCAATTGCACATTACAGCTCGAATGTTTACCTCAATTACAATAAAGAAATATGTGGTCAGTGGCACTAAAGTAAAACAGGGATTTGGGTTTAATTATGAGCAATATAAAGTACTAACATTTTTATGGGTTTGTCTACCTCTAAGTCATAAAATAGGCTTTTAGTATAATTTAAAATGAACTTATGATTTGTTTACTACAGTAATGACAGACCTACTGCAGTATGACCATAATTTGTGATTGTGCAGTTAGTACATAAGGTTTTGTACAGCCACAGTATGTGTAGGGGTGTGTGTGTGTGTGTGTGTGTGTGTGTGTGTGGCTCAGACTGCTCTATACACTTGGTTTTCAGACTGCCGCCCTATATCATTGTTTTGCCCACTCTATGGTGGGCTCATCAGTAGAGCCCACCATAGAGTTGGATTCTCCTCTAAGCGACTGCTAAACAATGATGTTAAGGAGTTGTGGTATTATGGCCCTGAAATCTTTATCTTTAATTGAAAATCAAATTGAATAGCTTGTGACTAGCTTTATTGTAGATAATGAGCACATTCACAGTGTGTCTAAGCTGTTATTTATAATTCTTCTAATCGCTGGGAGTTGTTTTATGTGTGTAAAACCAGTTACAAGTACGTAACAGTATGGGAAGATGTATTGCAATCACTTCGCTGCTTGCTTATTTCAGACAAAGGATTAGCTGAAAGGATGCATCAGTATGTGATGTGATAAATAGGGACTTTTTCAAACTGTGAATCATGCAAGGATGAATCTATGCAGATGTAATTGAAAATAACAAGTCCACTTTAAGAGTCGAAATCCTATTATTGATTAATGTATAAAGGAATTAGCCTGAAGATAGCTGGAGGTTGTAATTTGTATGATTGCCCAGACATTGCTGTTGTGAAGATTTTGGACGTTTAATATTTCCTGCTTGAAATATCCACTTGCGTTGAGGATTACACATTATTTTTGGGTTGACATTAAAAATGTTAGACCGACTGTCAACTCAGTCAAACTGTATATTTTTTAGATAAATATTTAACCATTTGACTCAGTGGGCTCATAAAACACATCTACTTTACTGTCAAATGACAGACATACTTTGGATCTGTCTGCTTTTGCTAACATTATACTTCAGCCAAAAAGCTCAAGGTGTTTTGTTCTTCAGATGACTTTCTCACTGAACTCGGTGTATCAGAGCGCGAACGGAGATGGAAATAATTAAAGCAGAAAGCAGCTGCGGAGTGAGCTATAAAGCAATACTGTGACATCCAAATGGCCTGAAAATCATCTCTGCCTTAATGGCGCTGCTAGAAGTGATAGGGCAACATCTGCGAACAACTGCAGGAAAGTCTCGGTAAGATAAACAAATATAAACTAACCCATGTGGTCAGCCGTTTCTCTTCCGTCTCCGCTTATGTGTCAACCGCCCAAACAATCCTCTGTGCTGTGTGCATCACATTCTCACCTTATGTCATCACTATTGCATTTTTAGTGACGTGCATCGTCAGCTGCAGACTCTGTCTTGACTCGGTGGGAGCCCATTTGCATGAGGGTAAACTGGAATACTAAAGTGAAGCATCAGGAGTCAGCAGGGCTCTAATAAATTGAGAAGCTCTGAGTCGTAATCCTGCTCTTTCCCCCTCCTGTGCTGACAGAGTGCTCCACAGAGGATGCTGTAACAGATTAAATAGGCTCACTACTGGCTACACACTTTGGCTTGTGCTTTGTGTGTGTGTGTGTGTGTGTGTGTGTGTGTGTGTGTCTGTCCAGAGGTGAGAGGATCCTCTTAACATCCTCCCACTGGCACGCACTGATCTATTGCTCTGGCTGAGAGTCAGCAACACTATCAGGGTTCACCACTGCAGGGGTCTTATGGTGAAATAATTTGTAATTTTTGCCCAATATAGAACTGAATGTTCTCTCCTTTTGTGAAATTGTTTGTAATTATCTAGCATAGCAATAAAGACCATGCACTGAAAAAAAAACAATGAAAACTTGGACTCTGTGTTGACAATCAAACTGATCAAACCAAACGCTGAACCACAAGAGCAATTTCTCTACTGAGATATGCCGGCCAAACAGATGATGCTATTCTTCTTCTTTAATTTCATTCATTTAGATTTATGTCTCTTTATAGACATTAGAAATATCTAATGTCTATAAGCAGAAGCCTTCTGGTTTACATTTACACTCTGCATGTAGTCAGAGTAATATTGTGACATTTGAGCAAGCTTTAGTTGCATACCGATAATCAGATTCACCAGCTATTGTCTGACATCTGTTTAATTTTTTATTAGGTTCCTAAATGCGTCTGCATTTGTAAACGGCTCCGATATTTCTTGGCTGCACTGGAAACCACAAAATATTTGCTGTTGTCCCCACAGGCAAAGTCGAAGCATGATCGCTGATAAGTTCGCAGATTGGGAAAATTGGCTTTTACGACGGTAAATGTCCCATCATGCTCGCCAGCTATCTGATCTGACTTTATTTGGTGCTAAGCAGGTCATGAACAGTGGATGTAAAGAGGTTTCTGTGGAAAACCACGATCTGTTGCGGCAGCTAGGACCCTGAGGCTGGAAGGGGTAGATGAAAAGAGTAAAGCTGGAAGCTGAACTGCTTCAAAAGTGAACGTGAACTCCCTTGAAGGCACCCTAAAGCTGAGTGGGGCTGATGGTTCACGCTTCTGAATATAAGTAATGCCTTTGACGTTACTTAATGTGTATATTGTTTCTATACAAATACTTCTGGTTCCCTAAATAGAGCAAAAATTAATCTTTAGTGGTAGTTTGGATGTGCTCATTCAGCGACCTTTGAGTCTCTTAAAACACACACACACACACACACACACACACACACACTCTGACAATTTGTTTGTACCTTGTCTTCCTCTGTTACCCCAGGGCATGCTGCTGAGTTAACACTGAAATGATGTAACACACACAGGTTTTCTAGACTGTAGCAAAGTTTTCAAATGTTAAATATTCATTGTTTAAACATTCCTAAAGATAAGATTTCCTTGTTTGTATAGGTTTGTGATTTCCTGTTACACAGTTGTCAGACAAGACTGGGTTGCTGCACTCTCTCAACTTTTTAATACACCCATGGCAGCAGTAAATCTCAGATTTTTATCTGTTTTTCACAATACAGGGCTGCAGTTTGTTGGGTTTTTTTGCGGGGGCCTTCTTTGATCAAAACACTTCTATCCTCAGAGAGTCATATGGGGACAAGCTCAAGTTTTAAACCTCTCAAAGACCTCAGGAGGCAGCGTATGCAGACATTTCATTCAGCTGAATTACCCTCGTGAGCAATTCATTCTTAATAGGAAGGTGACTTTGCTTTCAAGCCCCTGATTTGTGTGAACTTGGTGTGAACCTGAACAGATGAAGTGCAAATATTGAACAATGAAATGTTTTCCTCGCTGGCTGAGACGAGTGAAAAAACGTGATCAAAACTTGTGAAGGGCAAAGAAATGTGTTGAAGAGACTTGTAAAGAAATCTGAACATGTCCTTGCTTCATCCTCTGCACTTACTTTTCATTTTCTCTCTTCTTCTTTTAAAAATCAGCTTCACTCAGCCATTGTCTGATTGTCAGTCAGTCAGCTAAAGAATGTAGAGCTTTGGCTTTTGCACTAGCAGATGAGGAGCTTGTCTCATAATGGATTATGTGCTGTAATTCCCAGTGAATGAGTTTCAGGGAAGACTTTTGAATAACAAGCAGAGGAGAACAAGTTGAACTGTTTTCACTTAAAGCTTTTCATCTCCATTGATGAGATCAGTGAGGTTTCAGAAGTTTTCATGAAGGAAAGGCAAAAGATACCTTACCTTATTTGATAGTGCGAGCTCAGTCCATATATACATGAGCATTGTTCCGGTTGGAGGATGCTGATTTTGGGAAAGTCTCTTGAATAATTCACGCATTTAGTACTTCTACGCAGAACTATTATAACTCATTAACATCAGGTTGCTCTAAAAACTTCCTGGAAAGCCATCAGTTAATCCAGAATGTTGCACCTGAGAAAGAGAGGCCATATTTCTTCCATATTACTTCATCTTTATTGGCTCCCAGTTAAATTTAGAATCAGTAAGTAATTTATTCACCATACAAACAGAATGTTTTTTAGCTCAAACTTGTAACAAACACCTGGTAACTGGTTTGGATTGGAACTGAATCACTTCCGCAGCATAAACAAAGCGCTCTGAAGTTCTTTTGGAATCGTACCAAAGATCTCGGTTAAGTTGTTTTGGTGCGAGTTGTTTCCTCTCGTGTCAGCCCTGCGATAGACGGGCGACCTGTCCAGGGTTTACCCCGCCCCTCTTTCGCTCTATGATAGCTGGGATACACTCCAGGCAACCCTAAAAAAGGTAGGTGGAAGACAATGGATGGATATTGTTAAATGATTCTCCTGTGGAACCAGCTCCCAGTTTGAATTTGAGAGACACACAGATCAGGCTTTAAACCTTCCTTTGTGACAAAGCTTATAGTTTGATCAGGTAACCTTGAACCCCGTCTTAGTTACCTGCTGCAATAGGCTCAGGCTGCTAGAGAGCTTCTAATGATGCATTGAGAATTTCTTTTCCCTTCAGTACCTGTGTGTTTATACACCACTACTGTATTTAGTCATTAGCAATTATTAAACTCTGGCTTGTTCTCTAATAGTGTGTCTCTTGTCCTGCCTTCCTCTGTTCCCTTTTCTTTTCCCTCACTCCAAACCAGTCGTGATGCATGGCTTCACTCCCAGGCCTGGCTCTGGTGGTGGTCAGTTTTTCCTTGTTGGGGTTTATTTCTAATGTTGTAGGGTCTTTACAGTATAAAGTGCTTTTGTGAATTGGCACTATATAAATAAAATTGAATTGAATTGAATACAGAGAGGGAGGTTCCATTCATTTTTTAATTTTTTGACAGTAAGCTGTGATGCTGTGCTGTCAGTCTGCTCCAAAGCAAATGGCTCCTTCACTTCAGGTGCATCTCTGAAAAGAAGTTAGTGAGTGATATTGTTATGATGCAGTTTGAGAGCCTGTTTAAGGTGAGTTTAGTCAATATTCTGATATATATTGTGATATATCAATACTTTTGTCCCTCAAAAGGACTCATCTCCAATCAGAGTGAACTGTCAGTAGAGTGATGTATACCCAGTAAAAAATAGGTCTGTCACTGTGTGAATTTGGGCTAGTATTTGAAGAGGTGGATAGATGCTGTGTTTGCTGAAGGCCTACTTGACGGTGATGTGAGTCAGATTGATGTCAGACTTGCTCTACAAAGATTAAAACCTTGGCCAGATTCTTTTTTTTAAATCATCTTGCTGTGTGTGTGTGTGTGTGTGTGTGTGTGTGTGTGTGTGTGTGTGTGTGTGTGTGTGGCCCGCTCTGAAATATAAACAAAGCTTTGTGTCTGGATAAGATGAAGAGCAGCTCATGTGAAGTGTAATCATTTACATCAACTGTCAATGCAAAACAAACCGCACTGCCTGCTAGTCATTATTCTTTTTCAGTCAAAGCAAAAAGCCAGAATATAAAACACTTCAGCATAATTACTTGTCATTTGAAGAGACATAATGTCATCTAAAAAACTAAATAAATAACAAGGTATTGTTAGGTTGTATTTGTAGCATTTAGTCTGTGGAATGGTGGAGTGGATTAAGACATATATGAATATTATAAAACAATCTGTTTGACTTCAAATACCGTTACACAAAAATACAGCCATGTACAGAAAAACATTTATTATTTAAAAACTTGAAATCAATTTTTAAGTTTTTAAGATGGTGAAATGGGTTTCTTTTACTTTCTTTCTAATACTTGTACGTTTAATTTATTATACAGCATTGGAAACTATATGTTTAATCATTAATGTCAATAGTCTAAATAGAAGCTTCTGCCATACTCACACCACACTGTACAAATTAGCAGCACATCCTAAATTCTCATTGGGTTACATACAGTGTAAATTTATTGTTTACAGTCCCAATAAACAGGCAAAGTGTTGTTTCTAATTGTATTTTTTATATTATTATATGGTCTGGTAATAAAATATATTACATTTTTCAATCAATATTTTTAACAATTGTGCATGACCTGTGCTAAAAGTTATAATTTACATTAACTTATGCAATTCAAAATATTGTGGAATGTGTTACTGCATTACAGCCTTGCATCACTACTCTTCTTACCCACTGTAGTATCTGGGTATTGTAGCACAGTGATGGAGCACAGGTCCTGCATCGAGCTTTGCCGACCAGTGTCGACATGTAGTTGGGGTCTACTGCCAACTGGTGGAAGTGTGAGGGGGGGAATGTTCATTGAGGGAGAACAAAAAAGCAAAACTGTCCATCTCAGGCCTTGTTTTAACTTTTTGTCCATGTTGTTTCATAATGCTTAGTGTAATGTTGACCGTGATTCACAGTTGATCGGTTCACAATCACATTCTGTACACTTTAAGCGCTTCATACATCTCATATCCATGGCCAGTTTACAATCACCAATTTAACAAACATGTTTGTTTTAGTTATGCGGCGAAACCAAAGCAGATGCAAAGGACAGCATGCAAACTCTGTACAGTTCAACCCCAGCCCACCAGGAGATTACAAACCAGGAACCTTCTCACTGCAAGGTCACATTATTACATGGTGGTGTAGTGGTTAACACTTCTTAACTCATCGTAGTGAACTCGGTTGTCATTACCTTTCCTATTAAGAGCAAACAGTCATTTGACTTAGGCGTTAGTATCATAACCACTGCCTGAAGTGCTGTTGGCTTTTCCAGAGGATTTCTTACAAGTGTTTCCCTATAACCTCCCTATTGGTTGAATTACCACAATCCTTCTCTACACAGGCAGACAGAACTAAAGACTATAAATCAAAGTTTGCCATCTGCTGTTGTGTTAAAATTTGTATGCGCCAGCCCCAGTTCCTGACTGGTGATTCATCTTCCTTTTTGTTCTGCCTTCCACCAAAAGTGTAGCTAACTTGACATTCAGTGTTGGGATTTTGTGTGAGCAGCTTGCCAGTATGTCTTATCTTTGTCTATAAAGAGATTATTGGCATTCAGGTATTTAGTCTGAATATTAGTTAGCCCTAATCTGCTCCTTATTGTTCATGCTTTGTTGTATGATAAGACAGTTTCTACTTCGTGGAGAGGCCGGAAAGGCTGTGTGACTTCTGGTAGGAAGCTAAATTTATGTCTTTGCATTGAGTAGCATCCCCGTGTAAACTCTGTTGTTAGTTTGTGTTTGAAAACTCTTAACTACAGATCAACTTAGGTGGCTGTTAATGCGAGCCAGGTCATAACGTACCGTGTGTACACTGGCTTCAAAATTCTGCCATCCTTCATTCAAATACTATAAATATGTATGTATGCATTTTATTCAGCTATCGCGGTGCAGCTTTTTGTTCAGAAAATTGCAGTTTTCACACAGTTGCTTGTTCTTTGTTTGTTTGTCGTTGCTCACTGTGTTGTGACAACCTGCTGTTGTTCTGCACACGAGTCTGTGATTCACCTTAATGGTCTGTGAATGTACAGAAGGATTTGTTCCACACCAGTGGAACTGAATGGGTATTAACACTCATTGGTGACAATGCTCTGCATCTAAATTGTTTTCCACTCTGGATCAATGCAGAAAGCAATCCTGGGAATGAGACAAACCCACAGAGGGACAGGTGCTCCAGCATGGACAACATCCAACAATTACAGCAGCTGGAGCAATGTTTGAGTTCAGTTTTAGGTTGACACAAATTTAATTTAACTTAGTGAAATTTTATCAGTGCTGAGCAGGCTGGTAGAGAGGGTTTGAAGAGCTTTTTGCTGAAAATTTGCCTCCTGCTGTGATAGAAAATGACTGAACGCAATGGGAGTGAGACACCAGACTAAAGTTAAGGAGCGGACAGCTAAAGAGTAAGTTAAAACTGTGACTTTAGAAACCATTATAAAGCTAAGAGGATCTGCAGATTTGAATTGTCACAGAGATACATCCTGAGTGAGGACAGCTAAGAATAACTGTCAAATACTATAGTGAATTTTAACCATTTAATGCACTAAAAATAATGTTAAAACAAAAGTATTATGTATAAAAATGAAGCAAAAAGGCAGTTTGCAATGATCTGCCCACTAAATCTAAATCTTTCTTTGAATAATTAAAGGCAGCTGGGTTTATAGTGGGATGTTAGACATACTGAATTGCTCCTGCAGAGGTTGTTTAATGGTGCTTGCACAGATTTAATATATGTGATAAAACACTATATTGTTACAGTGATATTGAGTGTAATGTGTTTGTAGCAGTGTGCTTGTGGTTATAACAAAGATTCTCATCAACCTCTGGGGAAGTAAAGATGCTGACTCTTAAAAAAGTCAGCCCTTCCCCAACTTCTTTAAGGTCCTTTAGCTGATGACAGAAGGGAACTGACTGAAATGTGGGAGGATGATCCTCAGTGTGTGTGACAGCACTCAGGTCAGAAGTGTGTTTGTGTGTTTAGTTTAGGGACAGGTGGATTGGAGCAGTAGATGTGCTGGGGAAAGTATTAGATAGTCTCTTCCTCAGTGGTGTGAGAATTCTGCTTCTGGGCTAGAGAGTGATAGATGGTTCCTATTAAAGTGTGGGAGGCAATTAAAAAAGAGACAAGGAGGGCCAATCCCTCTCATCTGTAATCACTCTTCCTCTCTACGGTGATGCTGCGGAGCACAGCTCTGAGCATGCGAGACAGAGTTTTGTCATCTGTTCATGCAATTAGTTTCATTTACTTTTGTTGATTTGATCAGGCATCCTTTTGCTTCGACTTCCATAAACCGTTCTGCAATGCTGCCCGTACAGAAAGTCTATGAAACAGCACACAAGAAAGCTTTTTTCAATTTGTTTTTTATAGTTTACTTCAGAAGTAGCAGTTTTTTTCTTCATCTGTTTGCTGCAGAACAGACAAGTCGTTTTATCAGCAGTTTAAGTCCCTGTAAAGTTCTGCTCCCACTAAAGTGGTTAACCCAGACTAGTACAGCTTCTTCTGTATTGACCAAGTATTTCTACTTGATCATGTCTTTGTCTCCTGTTCCCCAGCCAATAATGCTCTGCCAAATGGTGCAGCCACTCGACACGCAGGGAAAGAAATGGGAAGTGTTACCTTGGGAACAACGCAACCTCATAATCGTTGTGTTAAATCAAACTCTTCAGGCCTAGGACAGAGATTTTAAAGCACACCCATTCTTAGAAGTCCTCCCTAAAGTGTCCCATTGTGTCACTGCAGCCATAAGGTGCTGATGCATCTTCACTGCACTATCACCACCTTGGAGCATATAAAGCCATTCTTCAACATCATTAAAGAAGGTCTGTTGCTGCTGTTTGTCAGCATCTGTAAATGGCTGAGGTTACATTTTCCTGTAGTGGATAGAAGCAGAAGCAGGACCACTGCTAAGGTCTGAAAAAACAAAGAAAAAAACAGTAGATTTTAATACAGAAAGACAGGAATGCTAGCACAGTCAACATTTTTGCACATGTAGTCTCAATACTTAGACCTACAAGACCTGCTGTTTGGATTTTGATACAGAAAAAGCTTGAACTGGAGACTTTCCAGTTTACGGTGTGCTAATTAAACCCTTTCACAGCCAGCAGGCTCCTTATATGTCAGCAAACATTTTCTTTATATGGATAATTCAGATCTGGTTTGTGAAAGAATTGTAAATGCTGTTGTACATATGCTTTTCCAAAGATTTCAATGTTTGCAGAACTTTGTTTAGAAGGAGGGAGATGGGCTGTAGGATAAAGAGTCTAAAAAAAGACTGTGTACACACCTCCCATAACTGAAAATGAGATGTAGTAGAGATGAACCACTCCCTCATTTGGAGTATACAGGAGGGGCTACAAGCAGAGGAGTGGTTTTATAATCCCCGCCCTCCAAACCATCTGGGTTTAGCTAATGTCAGTGTATAGCAGTGGTTCCCAAAGTGTGGGGCGCGGCATGAAAAGGGAAAAAAAACAAAAACAACGCTTGGACACTGCTAGCACGGGGCGCCCACACAAACGCAAAGCAGGAGATGAAGCATTGCTGAATATGTTTCCAAACCAACTTCATTCTAAGCCAAAGACTAGAAAATATGGTGAAGCATATCTTCCCTTTGGTTTCACCTGCGCAAGTGCTGAGGTAGGTCTCCCTGCAGAATTAGTTTTCCCTGCATCGGGAGCAGCGCTGGGCTGTTCAAATCACGGACAAACAGTATCCCACAGTTGTTTATGTTTTTGAACCCATTTTGTAGAGGGTTTTTTTTTGACAAATGTATTGATAGCAATGTTGAACATTATTACACAGGAAAAAAAACAACTACATGTAAAATAATTACACCATGATGCCTCTGCCTTTCTAAATGCAGGGACAGTAGTGGCCTGTATATGTAAGCGTGTAAAACCTGAAGAGTCAGATTAACAGTATTTTGTCTCTATCTGCCATTCTGCAATTCATCTCATGTAAACAATAACGTGGCGCACAGTGTGACGTGAAAAAGGCACATACCTTTGACATTGCATGACAAACTCTGTATTCCTCCTTGTCCACACGTAAACGCAAAAAAAAAAAGGAGTTTTAAAAAATCTCCGTTCTCGGTGATTCGATACGCCGTTTACATGTGCCCGAAACAGCTGCGCGTTCAAAAATACCCGTGTAGGTGCGGACGGAGCGTAAAAGAGTTGGTAGTTTATTTTATTACTACCTGTAATTTATTGCAGATTATTTGTATTTGCTTAATTGTTTAATAAATGTTTGAGGTGTGAAATAAACCGCAATGGAGCAAAATATGGGTGTGTGTGGTTGAAGGATGTGTTTGTGGTGCACGCGCGGGGGTGGGGGGGCCCGAACATTTTTCTTGTTAAACAAGGGGGGCCCAGCAAAAAAAGTTTGGGAACCACTGGTGTATAGTATGCGGTGTGTTCTTCATCTCCTAAGTCCCTTTTTGAGACTGCTCTTTTTTAGTCAAGGCTAACTCTGTCTTTCATTAATTGAAAGCACTGACACTTCAACTCCAGGTCTTTCTCTGTTAAATGAGATTCTATAAATACAACACATTTTTGCCCTGGCTTAATGCTTTGCGATGATAATAATTTAAGAATCCATTACCCTTGCTTTTAAATTGTTGGCAGGGAGAGAGTGAGAGGGCTCAGGTATTTTAAATTTCAGTGGCTTACAAAGTCTAAAAACACACAGAGCAGTTTGTTGATCAGTTGCAGAATTATGGTGTTGGTCTTGATGCTGAGCAGATAGTTAGTTGTATCGTATTTCACAATCAAACCCTGAAAGCTTTGTCCCTAATGGGCTCCCTCTCTTGGGTTTTATTCTCAGAACAATATAGCATAGCAGCATGTGTGGGCACAAGTTTCTCGTGCTGAGTTCATTGGCTGTTCCTGTTTTAGTCATATAAAACATCTTGTTAGAGTAAGGTCAGAGGTCATTGTGCACTCTTCTTTTAACTATAAACATTTGTAGCCACAATATTAATTATTTTTGCACTTTACTTGTTACATATGCACAGCCATAGTCAGTATAATCATCGCAATGTAATTTTAGGGCTTTTCTTATTGCTGAATTTTGTGCAATACCTTTGTAGCACAGGAGGCAGTTAGTAATTTGTGATCATTAGACTTTTGGTGGATGAAAGAAATCAAAAGTTTAAGTTGGGGAATGATAGCAGTCTTTTTTGTCTTGTTAATAATTTAAATTGACCATAAAATGTTAAATTGTGCAGAGAAAAATATTGTTTCTAAACAGCAGTCTGACACTTAAAGATATGTAATCTGTAATGAAAGAAAAAAAACAACACAAATGACTAAAAGATTGATCTAAAGTGACAGCTGTTTACTATTATTTGAGAAACACTGATCTTAGCGCTGTTTTGAGTTTTTGTCTTTATTAAATACTGAATGTTTGTTTCTCTTTATCCTTTTCTTCCTGATTGGCTGAACTGTCCTTCATGTCCTTGCTCCTGCTGGGTCTCCTTCTTTGTCACCTTCCCACCTCCAATCGTGGGTTTCCTCTGGGCTCCATTGCCTCCCCTTGGGCTCTTTCGGCTGTCTGTCTTAGGTAAGTGCACTGTTTTTAATGTATTACTCACAGTCTGCCTCCTCTGGTGTAAGAGCTCTTTAGGATGCTCTTCCACAGATAGAGGCTTCCACTCACGGCAGAGGTCTAGCAGAGATTTAGCATTTGACCCGATGCGGCTTGATTGGGCTGGATTAAGCTGGACAGTTAGCCCAGAGCCCACCAAGACCTCCCTATTCATTCCCTGAAACAAGCTTGTGGAGACATGCTCCACTAAGGACCTATAATGCTTTCTAGCCGTGTTTGCACTTCAAGGTTAGACCTCACTTTTTTTTTTCATGTAGCCAGAAAATGAGTTTTCTCAATTTTTAGCAAAGCGTCTAAGGACACATGAAAAAATATAACATGTAGTCTGGTATGAAAGCAGGGTAGAGCCAACATATCATCTGTAAGAGACACAACATGAAATGGCAAACACAATAATCCCACCGTGACCTGACTGCATCAGATATTCTTCTGATGTGTACATGGTATAAAAGCCTTGTAGCTGTTACAAATTGTATTTGCTAAGTTTGTGAGTATAATCTGTCCATTGATATAGAAATGAAAAGTAAAAGAATTCAAGTGAAAAAAAGAAGTGGAACAAATCTGGGGTATTTTAGGAGGAATGTAGTGCAACAGGACTAAAATCGGTGTTTTAGCATTTTTGGGGGATTAGAGTCTTTTCACACCCACGTGGCTCATACCTAGATTTATTTTTTAAAGCCTCGTTTGTTTCAAAAGTCTTTTAATAAGTTTCCATGTAGCTGTTTAAACACTTCAGAGGCAGCGTCACAAAAGCAAAGTGTGACTGTAGGATTGTTGAATACGTGTGTTACTGGAACTGGAACAAACAATGCCTTGAAGTGGTTTTCAGTGTTGAGGCAGTCCCGGGTTTCCTGTGACATGACCCAGCCCTCCTGCTGTCTGAGTTCTGAAACTTGTATACGCTCAGAGATGGCTGAGCATTCACGTTATTCATCTTATGTTTTCTAGGTCATGTAATTTTTTTTTTCCACTTTCTGTTTAACTATTGACAGCAAGGCCAAGGATACTCACTGCTCCCCCTGGTGGTGAATTAAATCTTTGACAGAAATCACCCAGACTGCATCTCAGGGGCTTCCACCTTCTCTGCATATGTGTTTATATTACTGCTGTGACACTAACACTTTGTGTCTGCTCTCTGGATAGATGCTGTATTTTATTTTCATATGATTATTGTTTTATACAGTACAGTAATTGTTCTCAACCAAAAAACCTCAGAGATTTACTTGCTATCTATTGTTGGACTCCTCGTGTGCAAACAGTGCCAGGGCCCACCCACGTCTGCCTCTCTTCTAGGCAATAGCAGTGTGGAGGATTTTGTCACTCAGACTCACAGGCACAGCTTGATGTTAGTATGTGTGTGTTTTTTGTTTTTAATGATACTGAGGCAGCTCCATTCCACCTCGTGCTCTACCAGACTGGTCCACTAGATGGTATAGCATAGTCAAGAGTGAAACACTTGCTGCTAGGAGGCGATAAGGGAAGGCGTTCTTGGACTGTGTGTGCTGTGTGTCTTAGGGTTTCATCAGATTAAGCACTTCTATTCATGAGACGGAGGGTAAACATTTACCTTTGTCAATCCTCCCCCGTGACGCCTCTCATTGCCACGGCTTAGGGGTGAATTCGGTTCAAAGTCAAATATCGGTTTCGTGTGGTTGAGGAGTGTAAGCAGTTTTGTACGTGTCACTATGAGTTTCTGAACTTGTCAGTGTAGATATCCACCTAGTTACACCTGTCAGTTGTCTGTCTGCCCCTGTGTTTGCTGACATTATCCCCAATGAGGCTCCACTCCTGAAATCAGCTGTGACAGTGATTGCTGGGTGGGAAGATCATGAGAACTGACAAAGTCTTGATGGTTAACTGCAGAAAATAACTGCGGATGTTGTCTTTAAAGATAGTAGGTTGCAGGGATTAGTCAGTGTTTCAGCTGTAAATCGGTGGAATCAAATCAACGCTGCTTGTTTATTTACTTGTAATTTACTTCTGTCAGTTATAATTTGCCAGCCAGCTACGTGACATTCAGGACATTAGTTTGGCCACAACACAATAAGCAGCTTCCTTTTCATGACAGCTGGTGTCATAAGTGGACTATGGGCAGAGGTAGGAATGTCTTAAGTTATCACTCTTATCTACCAGCTTGCATAGTGGATGTCGTTTGTAACTGACACTGTTTGCCTCAAGTGCTAACCTGTCGTTGACTTTTTTAGATTAATGCTTTAAATAACCATCTCTGTTTAGTTTATCAAGTACACTTGGGTGAACGCCCCCCCCACCCCCCCCCCCCCCAAAAGAAAAGACTGGCATCTTAAATTGGCTTCAGGAAAACTTACATCATAGCCAAAGCACAATTTTGGTATTAAAAACGGTGTAAAAAACAGTCTCGCTCTCTCTCTCTGTCACTTCCTGTGTTCCAGGCCACGAGATTTTCAAGGTTGTTAATTTGCACAAAACCCCAAACGAAGTTCAAGGCAGTGTTGTTCAGTCTAATCAGTGTTCGTGTTCCCAGTCAGAGTCACAGCTAATTATGATAACAATGAGTAGCTGTACCAGTGCCTCTGCCTGCTAAAGGTCATTTACTCTAATGGTTCCAGTCATAGGAGAGTCGATATTATCAGTGGATAAATCTGCAGATGTGAAGGGAAAAACATAAAAAGATTCTACAGTTAAAAAGGTTGAAAGTTTTGAAGCAATGGGAGCTTTCTACCACACGGTTTCTTTTCCTTTTTCCAATCCTTATCAAATGCAAAATAGCAGAACTACAGTTAACATGAATAAATGTAAGATTTTCATTAGTATCTTCTACATTATACCACCGAGGCTTGTTGCATTTGTACCTTAACTTGTACATAAAAGTATTACAATAATGTTTAAACCTGCACTTATACTGTTTATGATAGGGAACAATCGGATGAATGTGTATAATAGAAAAAGCATTTCCTATAGTGATTAATCCATGGGGAATTGGATGCGAGCCTTGGGACTTTCATCATATTTGTGAAGCAATGTATCACATTACAAATGGATCCTCTATGCCGTATAGAAATAAACAAACCCAACAAAGTGAATCTGATGTTAGACTTGGTATGTTGTTTTTTAAAACTCTGGGCACAGCCAGTTTTCCTAATCCACTTTTCACCTGATTTGTGGATTTGGACACCTCCTACATACAGTGTGCCTCAGGCTTTCTGTAGGAGGTGCTGTGGGAGTTTTCAGATGAAGTTGTGGTCATTGCTGCGAGCGATTCGCGGAAACTCTAATACTCAGAGTGAGAACTGCACTCATATCTTTAGTTATGAAGTTCAACGTGAAGTGGGCAAGACACTGAAGGGTTTGCTTTGGTTCCTCCAGGATGAGCTGAAGCTTTTCGGCAGCTGCATATTTGAGGGAACATTTGACACTAATTGCACTGGAGATGTTTTTTGTTGAACACTCAAACGGTGTTTAAAAATACCTAAGGTTTTTATCATGTAGCTATAGAGTCAGTCAGAAGTAACACGTTTTTCAAGCTGAAAAAATAAGCATCTGTAAAAACAAACAGTATAAAAATCAACAGCTACATTTCAGAATCCATAAATACAGTGTCGGGTTACTGATTAAACCGAGCTAAAAGTGAGTCACAGTTGTTCACCTTTTTTAAGGTTATAAAATTCATGCAGAATTGTTTGTAGAAGTAGAAATTGCTGGTAAGAAGAAAGTCGACCTTTTGTCAACTCTAAAGTTCAAAGTATCAGCACTTAATAATAGGAAGAATTATCTGCTTCTTACTTGTTCTTGAAATTGGGTACATGTAACCTCAGATGAACCATACCATGACCTGTTACACCAAGTTATTATTTATTTAACAAAAGTTTAGCCAAAATGCAAAAGCAGCATGTGGGTTTAAAAGTTTTCTTTATGACATTGTTCATTTTTCATGTTGTTGTGAACAGATTTGGTCCAGTTCTTCCTTACAGAATTGTTTTGGTTCATTTCTGGGCATTCAGTTCTCCACCACAGCATTTCTGGACTTTGTTTGGACCATTGCAGCACCTTGAGTCTGGTCTTTTTCAGCCTGTTGCACATTTGCTTCTGTGCTTGAGATCATTGCCCTGATGCATGCATTCCCATTCTTATATTTTGCTTGTTCTTATTGTGTTGTATTTTACACACCTCAGTTGCTTGTGAAGCTTGCACACAAGAATTTCACTCGCATGTGCTGTACCAATAAAAGTGATTTGATTTGATTTTGATTTGAATTTGAACTAATTTTGACCGAGCTCTAGCTGTCAGACAAATGGCCTCACATTTGACTTGAGAATACTTTGCTGAACAGTTGATGTTCGACTCAGTGACCTCCTGCAGTCCTCTTGCTGCAAAGCAAGCCCAGATCATCAACCCTCCACCACTGATGTGAGGTGTCTGCTGTGATATGATGTGTTTGATTTTTGTCACACCGTGGATTATGGCCAAAACATCTCCACTTCTGTCCTCTTCCAAAGAACATTTTCCAGAAGTATTGTGGTTTGTTTAGACATGACTCTGCAAACCTAAGTCTTGCTGATCTTTTTAGAAATAAGAGGCTTTCTTCTGGCATCGTTTCCAAACAAGCAATACTTACTGTTTTTTTAATTGCACTGTCATGAACTTTAGCATTCTACATGCGTCTGATTCGGAGCACCTGGATGTTCCTTACCCTCATTTTATCTCCTGATATTTAAAACTTTAGAATTTAAACAGGGTCCTTTCTTCTCTCTCCATGACTGTATCGTTATTGAACTAGTACCTCTGTATGCACTGGGGCATTCGCTGTGAACTGTAGCAGCTTGAGTAATGTTTGAGCAGTCATTATCTAGAAAACCAACAACAGACACTGGCTTGCACAAAGCACTCTGGGCACAGCCAGGAGTTTAATGTGATCCTTTGGCTTAGTTACTGAATACTGTTAAATATTGAATTTTGTCAAATTTGAAGAAAGTATTGTTGTTTGGTATGTTGGAGAAATTTGTCTGCCAGCTTGTGCAATATGATGTATATATTAATAGCAGCGTTCCAAGCTCAGTTTGGATGAAGGCCCCATCAAGTAAAGCAATTTTTTTTTAAATCAGAGGGGGTGAAAAGTTAAGTCAGCAGAGAAGATTAACCAGAACTGTGTAGCTATACTAATGCACATGAAAATGCAGCCTATCAGATGATATTGTGATAAATATGGTTCAGTAAGGAGCAATGTGGCCTTTGCATTCTGTAAAAAGCAGAGCTGATGTTAATTTGCTCCCTAAATATACAATTTCTTTCACAATGTGCTTATTGTTCTCTCTTCTTCTGGGAATTAAATTTTGCATCTTTATATTAAAAAAGTTGTGAAATTTCACTTCTTAATTTAAATTAATGAAATGAAGCAGATTAAATAAAGCACATTAAATTAAATGCTGACTCTAAGTATGGGTTTGGCAGTGCGAATTAGTCTAGTATCTCCATGATTGTTAAATCACTTTTATTGTTGAAAAAGAGGAGAGAAGAGAAAGACCGATCCCTGCAGTGAGTGCAAAAAAAAAAAAGACTTGACAGTTCTCAAAGCTGTTCTGTATCCTGCCCTAGATTTTCATAATTGTTTAAGTTAGTTTCATAGCTACACGAGCTAGTCGAGTGAAGTTTTCTGCTGGTGAATACACTGCAGCACACAGTAGATTTTCAAGAGTTATATTATGGTCACAATAAAAACTCTGCTTTTTGTTCCTGCCTTTGCTTCACATCTCTTTGTATGCTTCTTGTTCTATAAATTGTTTATCTTGTGTGTTTACCTTGGGAAGATCTGCGGTCATGTTGGAAGCAGCTAATGGGAATCCAGGTGAGATGAAAAATAAAATGTTACTCTGCACCACTCTCAAAGAAATTGCTTATCTTTATTGCACTGTCTACCCATGCGTTGCATGCTATCTGCGAGACGCTGAGCGGCCCTTGAAATTTGTAGTTTCATAAAACTTACCTCATTTTTTTGCATTGTTTTCTCGAGTCTTGAGATAACCAGTCATAACAGAGGGCTCTTAGGTGCTTCATAGCTGCATTTCTCTTTCTTTATCACTACCTTCTCTGGATTTGGAGGAGTATGATTTACTGAGAGCTAAAATGCAGAATACTGCTATGTGTGGAATGTACAGTTGTTCACATTACAATGGCACAGATCCTTCTAATGTGGACAAAAATGAAGAGCACCTTGAATTTAAGTGTTGCCATAGAAGTCTGTCTGCTACTACAGAATATAATGGAGGACTCAGCTGTGTAGCCTGGATATGAGTAATTGCTTATTCTGTCGAGAGCAGATCTGACAAATCAAATATATATCAAATATATTCAGTTTTAATGATCAAGTCTAATTATTATTTAGCTGTCATTAACTGAGAGTAGATTCAGTTATAATCAACGCACAATAGAGCAGTATTTATCTATTATGAGCTTCTGTTGGCAAATAAGCTGGACACTTAACAGGTGACCTTTGTATGTTGCAACTTGTATCTTGTATCCAAAAGTGAGGTAAGCCAGTACAAGTGATAGCTGCTCATTTCTTCCTTTGTTTCCAAAGACCCAGACTTTGTTACAATCTTTTCTTCTTAAGCAAAAGTTTTTCAGGCTTTCTGAAAGTCTTTTACAGTTTTTCTTTGGTCACTTGCTGTGTTTGTCACTCTTTTTTTTTACTCCAGCCCTTGTACCTGACCACTTGTCTTTTTTTGTTTTTTTTTGTAAACCATTTAAAATTGACCTATGAATCAGTTAAGGATAAAAAAAAAAGGTACTTAACTTAAAGGACGAGCCAAACATAAAAGACAACTTGGCAGCCTGTCACAAAAACACATAATCTCTTCCCAGCCCGTTAGTTAAATCTAAGAACATTGCCAAAGATAACACAGGTTGGCAGGCATAAAATAGTTTTTGTGCACCAGCAAGGTGAATCCCAGAGAGCTATAGCCACAAACTTTGGTATATTTCAACATGGTGTGATGTGTATCCTTGAAAACCTCAAGGATACTGGAGATGTGGAGGACAAAAGAAGACATGGGAGGCCAAGTAACCTATCTGCAACAGATGGACAGTATCTGAAGGCCAGGTCCTTAAGCAATAGGAAAAATATCCATCAAAGACTTGACGGTCAGGTCTTTAAGAGGTGTATCTGGCCCTTCAGTTGAGCCATCTACTGCTCCACAAAGCCACATCAGAAAGGATTTCAGTGGTAGGGGTGGCTATCAAGAAACTAGTTTTAAGGAAGTGAAATATGGAAAAGGCTATTGACAAACAATAGCAACAAGTCAATCTGTCAATCTTCTCAGGAGAGAAGTAGTAAACAGTGAGTGTCTACAGCCATCTACAACACACGGTGGAGGCTCTGTCATGGTTGCTGTGGATCTTGTCAAAATTAATGGAATTATGAATGTAAAAAAACGTACAGTCAGATTTTTGATCCACCATGCTATGGAAGAATACACTAGCAATGCAAACAATACATGGGTTGAAAAATACAGAATGGAGAAACGTCAGTCCTTCCCAAAACCTAGACCGCAACATCAGCTGTTTGGGAACATGTGGATAGAGAACGGAGCAAAAGGCAGTAAACGTCCAGGGAAGAGCTTTGAATGTCCTTCAAGCAGCCTGGAGAACTACTGCTGAAGAGGTGACAAGAAAGCTTCCCTACGAGAGCTCAGGCTGTGTTGAAGAATAAAGGTGGTCATACTAAATATTTCAACTTTCAACCTTGTTGGAATTGTGCAAACTCTATTTTTGGCTTATAAACTGTCTTTCCTTGTGTTTTAATAAATTACTGCCCCTACAGTATATTTGTAAATGCCATGCAGCTATTGCATTAAGATATTAATATGGACCACACAACCCACTTTAAGTGAGAGAGCGGACTCTATTGATGCATGATGTTTTATTTGACTTCTAAATAATCTTTGGCCAAGTGAAGAGGGTAGTTTTCCGGAGAGGGAAACAGCCAAAGCTTTCAGCAGAGCTGTTACAGAATTGATGTTAATTAGCTACAGCTGATATAATCTCCTGCCTGTGACTTTTAATTTTGCTGACAATCAATTCAATCCAAAATGGAAAACTGACAAAATCAGACTCTTTTCTTCTGCTGTATTTTAATTACATGGGACTGGACAATTAGCGCCACCAAATGCTTATCTTAGTGCACCCAGTTCCTAGACAGTTATGTGTAGAAATGCGCATTAATTAACATTTTCTTCATAGATTTTCTGGAAATCTTGATCCGATTTTCTACTTTTGAATAAAATGAAAAAACAAATCTTTTAAATGTTTCAGAAATCTTATAAAGTCTGAATAAGCTAAATAAATACTGTCTTTCTAACAGTGAATATTGGATGACAGCTTGTTTCAGAATGCTGCATTTCATCGTGATCTTCCACTGATGCTTAGAAGATTGTATTCCATCAAACTGTTTTAGTTATGTCCAAGAAAACTCCTTAAAACTAAAGTATTTCAGTAGATGGGGTTGCTTGGGTTGATGGTCATTCCTACAGTACAGAAATAATCCAACACCTGATTATCTGCTGAAGAAGCTCAACAAGTTTGGCTTGCAGCTGCAATGTCCACATTGGTGCAGGTGTATCAAATTTAAATTGGCAGAAATTGGCTTACTGCACGGCTTAGCTGCATTCAGTCAGGCTATCAGTGCACTTTATTTGCATCAGGTGGCACTTTGGTTACATCAACTTTGTCTTTCCTGTTATTATTATTATTATTATTATTATTGTTATCCTTGTTTTCCTTCTCTTCCTCTGATAAAATTCAGCACTGCGTAATGAAGTGGTTTCAGATTTGGGTTTAATTTCCTAAGAAATTCGTTTCTCTGCCTGCAGAACCTGCTAGTATGTTACAGTGTGCAGAATAATGAAATCACCGTAATAAGATTAAGCGTTTCAATAATTCATGCTTTGTGTCTGTTCTTCCTGAAACTGATGAAATACCCTTCTGCCCCCCTAAACTCTCACTTATCTACAGCAACCAAAGCGTGTAGACCAAACACAGCTCGAGTCCAATCATTGGGTAACGTTTCTATTCTGGCAGCTGCTAAAAAAATACACTCTTATGTTTGTCTGATTAGGAGGAAAGCTTTTCTCCCAGTGTCTTTAGATGTTATGGAAAGCCTGTTGGTTTAATGATTGCAGATTTGTCCTGAAGTCTGGGGTGAATCCAGAGGAGTGTTTGTGCATATACCTGCAATGCTGGGAGGAGAGGACACCATGAGCCATGCTGGATGTTGATCCAGAATTGATTCTATCAGCAGGTGATGAAGTGAGCTGGTTGGTCTTTACTATTTATATGACAACAAGCACACTTAACCATACACATGAACACACTGAAACACATAAACTCCATTTTTATTTCTGCCTCACAAATATTCATGCATATGAAACTGAATAAACAGGTATCATGCTGTTTTGCAACTCTATATAAGAGGGGAACAAAAAAATCGATAAATTGTGTCTCTCAGACAGCCCACTGTTTCTGTCTCCTGCTGTGTTCCAGGAAATAACGGCTAGAAATCATAAAGTTTCTTAGCAAAGTCAGTGTAAAAGTAAAAGAGATATTTTTGCCCACAGAGAGTTGGATATGTCTTCACATATTGCAAAGTGGTGTTTAGCAGGAGCAGGAAATGAGAAAACAATTTCCCATGAATTAGTATGCTGGAGTGGACGCCGCTTTGGCTGTTATTTACTCAATTGTAATCTATGTGTGGAGTATATTGAGAGCACACAGCGGGACGTTTAGCACATCATTTATACTTTGCATGCTGGGTGGCGAGTGTGTTTGGGAAGGAGTCAAAAACCGTTCAAAGGATCATAGAGAGTGTACAAATCCTGCTCCTCGTGGACCGGTAGTGGTTCAGTTCCAGCTCAGTTACTTTCAAAAGCCATCAGCCCTCTAATGAAGTGATGCACATTGGAATTGCAGCCATTCAGTACATACTCCCATAGTGACCCAATGAGTTTCACACTCTCACCTATCCTCACACTATCTAATTTTCAAACCCAACTCTATATTCCACTCTATTTATATATTTTTGGTCCACACTGAGGTATGGATGCTCTACCGTTCACTTGCGGTCTTTAGAAGATTAAGAGAACCACAGGGGACGGCCCTAAAACGAGCTTGAAACAAGTGCATCAACTACTCAAGCCATTGCCGTCTTGTCTCTTGAGGGCTGTGAGTCGGCTTTTGAACTAAATGCTATGATTAGATTGGTCCTTTGTTCCTGCACAAGCCCTGCCCACCCGTACCCCGAGGATTCACGCATTCTCACATCGACTAAAAGCGTTGCCTTTGGGTGCCAGTGTGTCATTTGAGCAAAGCTGTTTGGTAAAGTGTGGTTTGTCGTGGAACCCTGCAGAGAGGGTGATGATTGAGGCTGATGGGAAGCAGAGAATAGGAGCGAGTGGCTCTGCCCTGCAGGGCTGCATATTGACTCAGTATTCATCGACAACATCATTAGAATGGATAGATGAGAAGCCCCGGGAACAGAAATCTCTTCAGGTTTCGTAGCTATACACAGATTTTTAGAGGCCAGTGAAAGTTATATAGTGGGGAGTCTTAATGCTATTAAAGATTAACTTACACCTTCAGTGTAAACATGTTATTGTCCAGTCATTCATCCTTCACATGGGCAGAATCTAGTTTTGTCTAGTTGTATATGGCTTCATTTTCATTATCTGTCTTGGGTGGACCAAAGAAACCTTAAGAGGAAGTTGTCTTGTCTAACCTGAACTATATTGCCTTTTCAATACTCGGGAAGATAGGACCTTCTTCGTGTGTCCACTTTATCACTCCTGTCCCAAGCACATCTTATTAAAAGTGTAGTCAACATGCCGATATCTGTTTTTCTCTGCACAATTAATTTAACCAAGAGGACAGTTAAAGTTATCAGCTCATTAACTGATTTGAAACAAAGCGCAGTCACTATACATTGGAAAATGCTGCAAGTCTGAGTGAAGGAACCAGCTGGGCCTTCCTGAATTTTAAGGTGTCAGACTGGTTGGTGATGTATGTGACGTATTGAGGGTTAGATTTTAAATTGGTTCAATATTTTTTGAGCTAGCTTTTAAATAAGACACACATTCTTCGATTTCTGAAAGCTAATTTTGGCCATAGTGAGAGTGCATTTATCATGGTTAAGCATGCACCATCCTTGTGACTGGGTGGTAATCAAAACAAATGCTCATACCTGAGATTCATTATTAAATTGCAAATCAGCTTCTTTTTTTTTTACCTTGTTTTAAAACATGTTTATTTTTTTGTTTTTTTAATGAATCTGCGTTTTTGTTGTTGCTAATTAGGACATTTAAGCATAATTTAAATCAGGAAAACCTTGAGAATTAACTAAAATCACCAATGATCCTACAAGTAAAGATTTGAACCTTTGTTGTTTTTTTTGGTTTTTTTTGGTGTTTTGGCAGCAGACGTGAAACAATCACACAGCGCGTTTAGAAGGAAGTGCTACCCCTGAGCGAAGCACCTGTTCTACAGTTTTTGCCAAACCTTCTCGTACATGTGTAATAATATACAACAAACCTGCTATATGAATATATTCATTCATCCATATCTTTTTCTTGTGCCTCCTGGGTGTATACCGGGTGGGCAGGAGAAAACAACGGGCAGATTTCAGTGACGAGGGGCAAACATGACACATTTTTATTCGCAGGATGCAATTCCCAAGCTGTCGTATGAGCTGTTATTGTTGTTTTCAGTCTTGTTGCAACATGGCACCCAAGGTGAAATTCCAGCCTGTATAGATGTGTAAAGTTTGGCGTGAGTGTGCTGTGTTTCACATCCCAGGGCATGTGTGTCCTGTTATAAAAGGATAATATCTGTTTATTTGTACTGTCTTCATGAAGGTGAGGAAATATGTGACAACCAACCTCAGGTTGTAGTCAAAGGATCATGTAAAAAGGCCACATTGCTCTTTTATTGGTTTACTTTGGTTTGGTTTTCAGTAGAATCTGTAAAAATCTCATGTTTTTTGCAGAATCGTGTTGTTTGCATTCACTGAACATAAAAATGTTTATGAAAATATCCCTGAAATACACAGAACACACAGTCTGACTTGTGGAAGATCAGAGCAGTTATTTCATTTTGACAGAATTTAAGCATTATTCTTGTTTAATGTAATTCTGGATTAAAATATCTCATTGATTTGGACTTTTAACCCTCAGGCGTAAAAGACTGATGGGGTATTGTCATCACCCTGCAGGCCGGGTGGGCGGGCGGTGTAGACAACCAAGAATGAGGCACCGTAGGAGTTTGAAATTGATACAATAGGTGCATCTACTAAAATGTCAGAGGAGTTCAAGTCACAGTGACCTTGACCTGAAGGTCAGAGGTCAAGTCACATAGGTTTAAGGCAGGGGTTCCCAATCCCAGTCCACGAGGGCCGGTGTCCCTGCAGGTTTTAGATGTGTCCTTGATCCATCACAGCTGATTTAAATGGATAAATTACCTTCTCAACATGTCCTGAAGTTCTCCAGAGGCCTGGTAATGAACTAATCATGTGATTCAGGTGTGTTGACCCAGGATGAGATCTAAAACCTGCAGGGACACCGGCCCTCATGGACTGAGATTGGGGACCCCTGGTTTAAGGCATCTACTAAAACGCTCAAACAGTTTGAAACTCTGTGACCTCAAGGTCAGAGGTCAAGTTTTCTGAAAATCTTGTGAATGCATTAACTTGAAACCTTTGTGTCATAGGTATGTCTACTAGGAGGCTGAGGGGTAGCACTGGTGGTGTCCAGTTTTTTGTATTACAATATAGTTCTTACCAACACTTAAGTATGTGAAAGTACAAAGCAAAGCAAATTACAGGTGTCACATCTCTGCCACGAATATGATTATAGTTTATCTGAATGTTACTGAAAATTAAATACAGTAGACATTAAATGCAGCTAAATTAACTTGTTAGGCTGTTTTGCGATATCAAATGCCACAATATGTGATCCCGGAACTGGCATTGAGGTTTAGCTGCTGCTCTCTCTGCTACTCACTTATGGTATTCAGTACGGATGATTCAATAGTTGAGCACATGTCTTGTTCAAAGCCAGGTGTTTGTCATGAAGCTCACATATATTGTGTGACTTGACGTCAGATTCTGGCACTCCAAAATTGAATAATCTCAGAAAATCACTTTTCACTAGCTTCATGCAGTTCTAAGTTGTTTCCAAGTCATTATTGTAGCTGCGTTTGCTTTTCTTTGTGGCAGTTTCTGCCAAATGCTGCTGAAATCTGCATAGCTTGTGACTTGCAGTGACTCACAATTTTTCCCATGGGGTGTGGGGTACGCAGCAGAAGTGACAGGTTAACCTGCACTTGACCCATGATGACAGCATTTGTTGCTTTCTTTCCAGCCACTGGATGTAAGACACACTTTTAAGTGTATATCCTGCAGTGTTGATTTTTGAAGACTGTTCCCAATCAGAATGTGGGAAATTATCTCAATATGGGGGGCACAAGGGATAAAAACGCAGTCTAGCATAAAATGGGACACCTATGGGCACTGTAGGTCTATAGTTATTGTTGTAAGTGTGGTAAGTTCTTTTTTGTGTGTATGTGGAGCAGTTTATTTATATCTCTATTACACTTGCCTGAAATCTCTGTGGCCTATTGGAAGTCTCACATTCAGAACAAGAAATAGTTATCTGAAAAGTTCAGTAGTTCAAGCAATACATCTGGGCCATGTACTGAAATGCCTGAAGATCTTAAGCACAGTTGTTCACAAGTTTTCCAAGACTTTTTAACTGTGATATGTATTAGTAGTGAAATTTTACAGCCAAATCCACTTATGTGACCCAGATGCAACAGCAATCCGTGTATTTGAAGTATGAAGTAGCGCAAAATTGAAACAGCACTGATGTTTAATTTGAAATTGTTTTCAATGTGTGCAATATAAAAGGCTCAGATAATGGTAAACTTTGTTAGTGTATTTTCCCCTGATAATCACCATAGAAAATAGGCAAAAAACAAGAATTGGCATGAGTTTTCTCAAGCTGGAGACTGGTGTGAGATGAAAAAGTTCATGTTGAAAGCTTAATTTGTGTCATGATTGCATGGAGAATCCATTAGTAAGATGTGATGTCTGTTCTCTTTAAAGTCTTTGAATCACTTCTGTAAACAGTCATTTTGCAAATATCAAGTGAAAACAATACATCACATAAAATGAAACACCAGTTTTTATTGGTGTTGTAATTTGTTTTTGTTGGCATTTCACATTTGGTGAAAAGCACGAGGCAAAGGTTGCTAGCAGCTTGTCAGATATAAGTTGACAAGAAATGAAAAGTTACCAGAGATGTTGCTTGATATCTTGGGTAGCGATGACTGTTTTCAGTTGGGTGTGTATTTGTATGCAATGCTCTTCCTTCTTTTTTAGTTTTATTTTATTTTAGTTTTTCACTGCCTTCAAGGGGGAGGTTAAGGCCTCTGCCAGATGAGGTTTGGCTGCTGACAGGCAAGGCTGTCTTAATCCACAACTACTTGTTCTAATGAGCAAATGACAATGATCCATGAAAAATCCCCGTCAATTTAGAAAAATTCTTTTTATCCAAGGGGACCAATGAATAACTCCTAGCAGGCTGATGGCGCTCTGCATGTGCACAGCATGATTTCTTTGTTCTTTGTTCTCTCAAAAGTCTGTTTTTTGGCTTTATTGTTGCATATAAATACAAAATGAAATTCCTTTTAAACTATTTGTTTGTTTACTCTGAAAACATATGCTTTTCAAAACAATAGCAACCCTCTGAAAGCAGTTTTTGTTTAAATTTTGGTACTTTGGATTTTATGGTGAATTACACACAGAATTCATACAGCTTCTGAATTACATTTAACCAGTGCAGCGCCTGTTCGAAACGTGCCCATCTGGAACGTCCCAATTACTTAGTGTTGCTTTCTCAGTTTTCTAAATAGTGGGGAAAAAAACTGTATATCCAAGTAAACCTACTATTTCATTATTGAGTTTTTAGTCAGCTACAGTGTTAGTTTTCACTGTTGATGTTTTGTGCTTCGTTAATAGTAGGTAGTTAGTTGAAATTGACAAATTGGTATAATATAGATGACTATATGAATATGGTATAATATATAAAAACTGGGTGCTGAAATTGCAGGTGCAAATTTAGAGCTTGGAAAGAAAATGTTGGATTCTTTGTGTCTAAAGTGACTATTCTGCATCTAATACCAAGCTCAAAACACCAAAGTAGGGATGTGTCACAGATTAGTAAAACAAGGGAGTGAGACGCATTCAAATTGTAAAGTGAAACCACTTCACAGTGAGCAGAAAACTTGCCCAAAGGCAAATTTGGTTCCCAATTAAACCTTTCAGCATTAAAGCAAGGCATTGGAAGTTTTTTAAGTCATTAAGTGGTTTGTACTGGGATCGCCTTACTGAATACAAAAATGCAGATAGTGAAAAAAAATGGGACTATAATTCAAACGATAAATAATAAATAAATAATTTAAAGTGTAAACATAATTAGTGAACAAGTAGCAAAGTGACAGCTTAATGTAATACATTCATAAAAAACACGAGTAAAATTACAGATTTGAAAAGTAGTAAAAACTGTAATAATAATAATCATGATAATGAAATCTTTACATTTTATTCATTATTATATGGATTTTGTTTGTTACTTTGATCATTAATTAGTTTTCCCAAATATGATACTTTAAGCTAACAATCTGATAATATGCACACCACTGCTGACTTTTTGAAGATCACTGGTTTTACTTAAGTATAAGACTTAAAACTTGATTTTAACTTGGATTAATTTGATTGCTAGAGTATGTGGTTGTCACAATTCATGGCAGATATATTTTTCTGTCATTGTGAAGCAAGACAAATAATTGGAAAAACTAAAAATCACTTGTATTTATTTACATTCTGTCAATGTTCTACAAGACAAGAACATATAAATCTTCCTAATTACATCATTAGCTGAACACTTTGTGTATCCATGCCCCCAACAGCAGCAGAGCATGCATTTAAAAATGAAGTAACTACTACTAATGGAACATTTTCTCCTTCTTGAGTAATCCTGATACACAGCATCATGCCTCAGTGGGGGACACATGTAAACATGGTGGTGTTGTTTTGCTGTTGCTGCTGGCATTTTTGTTTTAAGAGCTGGTGCAACGCAGTTACTGGTGTGATAAGCTGTTTAGTTTTATTTAATTTCTGTGCTATGGAATTTTAGATCATAGAGTCTTTTAAAGCTATAGATCATTTGTTGGGGAATCTGTGCTTTGAGTAGGTGTAGCTCCCTTTAAAATGTATCATTGTAATCAAGGGTGGTGATTTGAGTTTTTTGGGAACCGCTTATCCAATAAAACTCCAAAATCCACACTAGACTGGCTTTGGTCCCCAGCAATACAGACTGACAAGTGTGAAATTAATTGGACGAATCGTTTAAAAAAAACAAAGACAAGGACGAATCCAGAGAGCGTAATTTTATTTATAGTGGGATTGATGCATGTGGAATTTCAGGGTAAAAAGAAATAAGGGTATTAAGCAATGTCAAATAAGCTATCACGCTGAGTTGTAACATTTTGAAGCGTGACGGAAGTTGATATAATTTGTTCATGTCCATGTGGTAGCAATGATAGGCTGGTAAATTTTCTAAAAGGAAATGCTTTTCTCACCCTCAGGCCACCCGTGGCTCTCTGAGGCATGTCCACATTTTGTGGACTGCACTAAACAATTGTAAAAGAGAAATCATCACAAGGCCACAATATGATGTTTTGAGGCATTTGTCATGACATCAGTGTTCTCTAAATATATTTGACACACTTGTAAGTGGTGGTATAATCTGATCTTTGCCAGTCATCTAACACTAAACAGATCTTATAAGAGTCATAAATCAACATTTGATTCTCCCAACTTCCCTTTTCAACACGGGGAACTTAAAATAGTACAGATAAGCGCTGCCACTATATTAGATACACTATCTACAATGTTATCTTAATCAGCTTAATGCAGTTGGGGCAGTGAATTTTTAAGGATTTTGCTGTCACTGAAGAATACTGTATATTTCTTGCATATTCTTCTTCACAGTCTCAGAGCCACGTCCAGTCTTTTCCCTCTGTCCCTCAGTTGCCATGGTAAAAATTACAGATGAATTGCCTGACCTTTTCTTGCCCGTGGAAAATTAGCACTTACACCAAGGAGTCCTTAACAATGGCTCTCACTGTTTTCTTGACTATTGAGTGAAGGCCAAGTGCTTGAGTGTTTTGATGGTTTGATTGATGAGAGGAAGTCTAGACAAGAAAATGGCTTCCTGATTGGCTCTGTCTTGGACGGCTTTTTGGTCTCATTTGGTACAATTCGCCATCACTTGCCTTCCTTTTTTACCATCTATTGACATATGCATGTGAGTAATGCTCAGCAACAGTAATCCTTTCAAGAGAGAGAGAAAAAAAAACATGCATTAGGTCATCATTTATGCTTCGGTTCACACTTCTGCACACTTGTGCATACTGAACACCATAACCATGTACAGGAATTATTCAGCAAAGTTAACCTGCAATGCCAATTTACCTAAATAATGTAATTGTGTACAATTTAAGACAAATAAAAAGGAATGGAAGCAAATGGAAAACATATCAAAATTTTAAACTGAGAAAAAAATATAAAATCGGTGTGAAATAGCTGGCAACACATAAAACACATGACGAAATAGTTGGGACAGAGCCATGTTCAAGACTGTGTAGCATTTCCTCTTCTTTTAACAGCAGTCCATGAATGTCTGGGAACTGAGGAAATCGGCTGTTGGACCTTTGGGTGAAGAACATTGTTTCACTCTTGTCTGACAAAGAAATCCAGCTGCTTAACAGTCCTGGGTCTTCTTTGACATATTTTTCATTTCGTGATGCGCCAAATGTTGGACTGCAAACATGCCAGTTCAACACCTATTATGAAGCCATGCTGTTAGAATAGATGGAGGATGTGGGTTAGCATCATCTTGTTGAAACTGAGGCCTTACCTGAAAAAGATGAAGAGGTTTAGAGCAATGGGCTCTAAAACCTGTATATACTTTTCAGCATTGAGCTCTGATGGACCCCTCACCATCAAAGATGCTGAGAGCTGATAACTGGACGGTCCTCCTCTTTAGTCTGGAGGCATCCATGATTTCTAACCACGATTTCAAATTACGGTTCAACCGACCACAGAGCAGTTTTCCACTTTGCCTTAGTCCATGGCCCACAGAAAAAGGTAAGGTTTCTGGATTATCTCTACCTCATTTGGCTTCTTCGTTGCATGATAGAGTTTTAACCTGTATTTGTAGATGGGATGGTGAGCCGTGTTTACAGATAATGGAAGTGTTCCTGAGCCCATGCTGCGATTTCCATGACAGAATCATGCCTGTTTTCAGGAGATCACAGCTATCAAGTACTGATTTTTCGGGCTTCTCCCTTGCACACAAACATTTCCCCATTTTCATGGAATCTTTTGATAATACTGTGTACTGGAAATGCCCATGCAGATATTCAAAGTCTTTGCAGTTTTACATTGAAGAACATTATTCTAAAATTATTCCACAATTTGCAAATATAGCTTTTTGCAGATTGCTGAACGTCTACCCCTCTAAGATGTTCTTTTTTTAATTTCATGTTACTGACCTGGCCCAGGGTGTACCCCACATTTTGCCTTATGGTAGCTGGGACAGGCTCCAGCCCACCCATGACCCTGACAAGGATTAGTGGAACACGATGGATAGATGGATGGACCTGACTTGTTGTCACTTAACCGAATTAGGTACAAAATATTTCTACCTAAAATATTTCTTTTTAGCACCATTTTCCAACCAGTTATTGTCACTGTACCAACTTTTTGAGATGTGTTTGCTTCCATAAAATTAAAAATCAGCTATTATTATATTAAAATACCTCAGTTTATCCATTTCATATGTTTTCTGTTCAGTTGTAAATAAAATATGTGTTTGTGAGATCTGCAAGTCATTGCTTTAGCTACATTTTACACAGTGCTCCAACTTTTGGGGAAGTTAGTTTGAAATGTCAATAAAAATAAAAATTGTAGTTACCCTGATGGTCATGTAGGACTGTAATGACTGAAGCCTGTGTTGTGTATGAAATTCATTACCTTTAAACTAATTTTATGTACTCTAGACTTTTATCTAAAACTATTATGGCACTAAGCTCGTCAGCAAAGAATCAGTATTTAAAGTGATTTGTGCGTGAAATATTTTATATATCTCTTGAGTGTTTGTGCATCCTAACTTGCCGCCACATGGCTCTGTCTAGACAGAAAACTTAAGTGGCACCAGTATGGATGAGAAAATGCTGTTGACATTGTTTACTGGCAAGGGCAATGCTCTGCAAATATTGAAAAAGATTATAGAAAGAGGCAGTGTTAGGCTGTGCGTAAAACAGATTTACTGCTGTAACATTAGTTGGACTACTTGTTATTCAAATTTACAACAAAAGTCCAGTGCTTATATACCCCGTGGTATTATACAACCTTTTACTATACTGTACGTGCTGTGAGACAAACGGTTACTAAACACAGTTAATAAGAGTGCCAGTAGACAACAGGGTAATGTTAGAGTTGCTAATGGTTTTTTTTCCTTGCTTAAAGCTGTGTGTGATGAGGAAGTGTCTCATTTTCCAAGTCAGTTTTAGGCCTCTCTGGGTGTGATAAACAGCTGCACTCTATGCAAGCCTTATGTTAATTACAGGGCATGAGTGATTGTATTCATTGAAATTGTTGCCTCAAGTTTTATTAGAAGGCAACATTACAGACAACATAGCCCCTTCTTGTAATAAAGTGTAATGCTTTATCCCATTCACTTTTAAAACATATAAAAGAAACATTTAAGCCTTGGATATCTCTTCATACATTATTCATGGACCACACTTCTTTATTTACTCGCTATCAACCCACTCACATGCACTGATAGTCACTGTGCCACCATGCATACATTGACATGAAACCGTGTTTTCTGTCTGTTTTGCTCCATGTACAAACTAAAAGAAAGCAAGTGTACAGAATATCTGTTTTTTTAACATTACTTTTTAGTAAAAGGCGTCAAGCCCCCATTTACAAAACAAGGGGAATAAACCTCTGCCATCATGCTGTTTAATAAATTATAGTTAGCTATCTAACTGACCTTCCGCAACATCGAAATTGAGAACAGAAGAAAACTTTTTGTTTTGGATTTTCTTGTGGAAAAGTTGTACTATCAGTCTAAAAGTACACAAGGAAAAAGTCAAACTTCTACAGTGGCCACAGAGATATAAAACAGACCCCTTCAATAGAAAACTCTGGGTTGGAGCGTGTTTTTCTTTTCTCCACACAGAGATACAGAAACCCCGTTTTCAAAGAAAGGGAAGCTTATGGACAATGCTGCCAGGAGCAGAGATGGACAGGGAGACAACTGGATAATGAGAGGGTTTTCACCATTTACTCCTTATTAGTGTGCATTCCCAAATAACACAGCTGTTTGTTAATATGTATTATTACTGAATTTTTATTTTTCATTGAGTTGCATCAATGAAACATCCAATGAAGCTGGAGGTTTGACAGGGGCATTTTGCATCAATGCCTGTCTACACTAAGCATTGTTTTATTGGATCAAATTGCAACTGTGTGTGTGTGTGTGTGTGTGTGTGTGTGTGTGTGTTCTCATTAAATCAAGCATGACAATTGTTTTTCTACAACATTTCCTCTGCATTCCCCAAAATATTGTAAATGCTCAAATGAGCGTTCCATTTCGATTTAAACATTAATGTGCAGCAATGGAAGCATGATCTGTTTGCTCAATAAATGTATAAAAATTAACTGCTTGGTCATAATATCACAATTAGTTGTAATTTCACAGTTGGTTTCAGGTTTGCTAAATGCTTCCAGAAACTGCTTTATCCAATTAGGAGTATAAATTAATTATAGGTATAAATTTATTGTCACACAATTAACAAAAGAAAAAAAGTCAAATTATTGAAATCAAAGAGTTGGAAAACGGAATGTTTGATACATGTTTCTTCAAAATAATTATTTAACTGGTTATTAGAATACTTAGCTACTAATTTTGTGTTTACCTCCTCAGCATCACACAGCTACACACCAGGTGTTCTTTGCATCATTGCTAAGACACAATGGGTTAACACTAGGGATGTACTGATACCGCTGTATTCATTTCCGATCCAGTAGATGTGTCGGCTTAAGGTATCTGCCAATACCGAGTACTGATCTGATAGCAATGTTGAATTATTAAGCTGTAATCCTCGCTGTGAGGAAAAAAACGGGGATCATTCTTGTAAGCGTTAGGCAAGATCAGGCTGGACTTTGACATTGCTTTGTTAGTTTTGTAAAAAATAATGTAGCAAATAAATCTATCAAATAAACACATCTGAGAATATAAATAAAGGGAAGACAGAGAAGAAAATAAGGCAGTCTGAAACATTTGAAGAATGCGTAAATGGACATAAGTTTGAATTTTTATTGCACGAAAGAACAAGAACATGGCTGTAAAGTGCAAAACGCCATTGCTGACATGACATCTGCCAAGTAGCATGCTGCTAAGACAAAGCTTAGAGCAAAGAACCCTTAAATTTCAATAGGTAACAAAAGCAGGGATGAGCAGAAATATTATATAGAAATACTTCTGGGGTTGTAGCCTTCATCTCTATCACTCTATCACTACCTCTACTTTTAAGATTAGCCTTCAAACTTTCCTTTTTGCTAAAGCATATAGTTGGGGCTGGATCAGGTGACCCTGAATCCTCCCATAGTTATGCTGCAATAGGTGTAGGCTGCTGGGGGATTCCCATGATGCATTGAGTATTTCCTTTTCAGTCACCTTCCTCACTCACTATGTGTTAATAGACCTCTCTGCTGAATCACACGTGTTATTAATCTCTGGCTCTCTTTCACAGCATGTCTTTCATCCTGTCTTCCTTCTCTCACCCCAACCGGTCGCAGCAGATGGCCCCGCCCCTCCCTGAGCCTGGTTCTTTGAGTTTTTCCTTCCCACTGTCGCCAAAGTGCTTGCTCATAAGGGGTCATATGATTGTTGGGTTTTTTCTCTGTATGTATTAGTGTAGGGTCTACCTTACAATATAAAGCACCTTGAGGCATCTGTTGTTGTCATTTGGCGCTATATAAATAAAATTGAATTAAAGTGAATTGAATCTCTACCCTGATACATGTTTAGACAGTACATTTGTTGTGGCCATTTCTCTGAAATTTCACTTTGGCCTTTTTTTTTAACCTTACAGCCAGCTCTCTGGTTATATTTCTAGTAACAATAAAATGAAACTCTTGTGTATTCCTTTTTTAGGATGTGGATTTATGTCAGTGTGTGAGCGTCTAAACCTAATGTTTGTATTGTTAACTGGTCATCTGGACATGTTTTAATGTAACACCAGGAGAAAATAGGTCATGTTACACATGTGAAGTAATACTGGGGATTAAAAGTGAAGGTAAAAAGTAAGTGAAAATGAAACATTTTAGCCAAACATTCTGGCACTTTGCAGCTCTATAAAAGACCATGTTATCTTGACGTCTCTGAAATTGCAACAGCACCTGCTAATCTCTGCAATGCCATGGATATCTGCCATAAAATGGCAGTTTGTGATGCCCTTAAATGACAGGACAGCAAAGCTGCAACCATTAGAAGCTCCATTAGCTGTAGGATTTTTAAAAAATATATGCCTACATTAAAATGTATACCAGGAAGGCTATGCATTATGCGTTTACATTGCAAAGTATTTTAATGTAACATAATCTATTTAAGTATTGCAAGCAAGAAACTGCAAAGTAGAATAGGCTGAAAGTGATTAATGGATGGAAACAGAACTTTTGTTAAAAAGAGAAAACCCAGCAGGCAGGCAGTGAGTGATGTGTCTTTCTAAACTATCATTTAAGTACACTAAAACAACAGAGAAACGGAGGAATAAAGGCCCATCTGTTCCTAATACACGCTTATGTTCATAATTAATAACCATGGTTTGAGGATTTAGGGTACTTTTCATTTCTTAATGTACTGTTGTGAATGCGGGTCTTGACAGAGAAGAACTGTCAGTCCAGAGCCTCTTCATCATTTAGCGTGAGTATGGGGAAATTTGGACAAGTATTACTGAACATGGCACAATGATTAATTAACAGCTCTCTTAATTGACCGGTTCTCCTAAAAATACACCATGAGCTCCTGGACCTGGACTCGTGATATTTGAAGTTAGATTCTGGAGGCAGGGATAACTAAAAGGCTAAATTAATGCAACGGATTGGGTGATATTTGTGGTTCAAGCCCATTTCATGCTTTGTCTCTCATGATATTGTGAATGTTACAGTGTTGCAGGAATATAGTGGTACTGTTTTTATTGTGATGCGCGTTTCTAGCAGCTGCACCTTCTCGGCCCTGCAGCTTTTACCTGCTACTTAGTATGGCTGTCACATTTGAGGACTGTTTCTAACCTTGCCCCTAGTGACTGCAAGGCCAAATAAGATATTATTAAAGCACCAAACCAAAGGACTGCTTATGAACCACAGCTGGAACGGTAAAAAAATGTATTCTAAACTTTGGCAAACAGTGAAACCAAACATCAAAGAAAAACTCCTTATATTTCTTTTTTAAATTACTCTTCGAAACCTGTTTCTGATTCCATTTTAAATATTCCAGGCAGTTACGATGCTCATATTTTTGGCATTATAGCAGGATTTGAGACTGCATATGAGGGGAAAACATGCACAGGTATGGCTGAAGACAATGGGATAGGGAAATGCCAAGGGAGGATTTGGAATCAGAAATGAATGTTGAATATTTGGCTGGAATTCCTTTCTGAAGGGATTTGTTTTTCATTACTGTTTTGGTTGTCGACTCTCCAGCCTTGCTCACTGCAGGTAGAATTCATTTGCGGCATTTTATACACACATCTGTGAAAAGACAGAGAAAGGAAAGACTAAACAGGAGAGAAGGTGAGATGTCTGTTTCTGAAATGAGAACTTATCACTGGTGTTTGATGAGGTGGCTGCACATTGGAAGGAGGGGGTGATTTCCATGACTGATGAGCCATCGACTGTGTCTGAGTGGAAATTACTTTAGCGCCCACTTTAGTTATTATGATTTTGCTCCCTAAACCTCCAAGTGGCTTTTAGACGTTTCATTTGTTTGTTTTTTCTTCTTTTTTCTTTCTTCTCATTTTGTTTTAATAAGTTAAATTATTTTTACGGTGTTACAACTTTCAAGTACTAAGGTCGCCAAGTGCAGTTTGAAACAACTGCAAGCACAGCTTTAGAGTCTTGTGTCTTTTTGGGTCATTATATGGCAACATGGTGGGTCAGTGGTTAGCACTATTGTGTAAACAGCAGGGTCCTGGGTTTGTACCTGAGATGGTCCTCTGTGTGGTGTCTACATGTTCTATCTATTATCTATTATCACAAAGATGAAATATACCAAGATACATTATCATGAAAGTATTGTTAAACTGTTGAAATGTTTAGCTATATGCGATACATTGTGATTTACTGCAGTTTATCACCTTTGTTCAACTGCAAATGATGTCTCCAAAGATAAACTTTGTCAACATCTATTCTGTATGACACAATAAACTTCTCACTCTTTTTCTCACTTCACTCAATCTTATTATGATAAAATGAGATTGTGAAGCTGACACAACATTGACCAACCCTGGCATTAAAGTCTGTCATAAACCTGGCAAACTGAACTGTTTGTGTTATAGTCTAGTTCGTCTTAACTGAATGCAATGCATGTGGGGACTACTGTGCTATCGCAGGTATTTTGAAGGTGAGAAAACAGTTGCTAGTCCTCTGTGAGATGATTTGGTACAGTCACATATGAATCCACAGCCTGAAACTTCCACGCATTGCACGTCTGCACTACAGTCTGCGAAAAAGCGTAGTGATGGTGTCACATATCTGCGTTCCAGTGTCTTGAGCGTGTGCCAAGAGCCCTCGTCTTCCACAACTTTGTGTGGATGGAGGTTTTTGTACATATAATAGGTGATGGATTGCATTATATAAGTGATAGAGTTATGTTAGACACTGGGACTGTTGTGGAGGGCTGCAGCAATAGGCTGTTTACCTTGTTGGAGCTGACCTGTACAACAGTCCCAGTTTCTCATGTGGGCCCTTGGGAAAATGAATTGCCCACTCGTGTTTTAGGCTAATTTACCAATCGTTTGACATCAGTAGACTTGTTATGCTGCATGTGCTATTTATAGACCAACAGAGAAGTGTTGAAATGACTGACAGCTCGTGTGCTGACTCTTCTTTATGACTTTGAAGCTTGTTTTTGGACGCTTGTAAAAAATGTAAGTAAATGCGTTCAGGGGCAGTAATTTTCCTTGCCTGGCCTTAAAGTAAAAGACAAAGCTGTGTGTATAATTGACCAAGGACGGCTATATAAACACTATTATTCTAAGTCAAAAATACAAATGATATTATGTTGGTACTGTGAAAGATGTTTCCTAATTTCTTTTAGTTTGTGAGTGGAGTAGATCTAATTGTGTAAAAGATTTGTTCAAGGTGACAGCTTACAAGAAATTGAGCATTATGAGGTTGAAAATCTTGGAGGTGACTCTGCATAATGTGCAGCAGAATTCGAAGAAAGCCAAGAGTCTTTTGTCTTTGTCACAATTTTTGAATGTGATTGAGGAAGTAAGTGGTTGGAAAACTTAAAAGTAAAATTATGTAGCAGAACAATTCAATTATGACTTCAGTGAAAAGCCTGGCAAATCAAAGCATTATATAATATATTAAAACTATTCTGTGGGTTTTACAGCTTTGGCAGAATTAAAGCATGATTGGATGGAAAACATGAGTATAGATTTGGTGTTATATAGGCAGGGGCTGCGATTAAACCCATGAGAATTCCATCCACAGACATTGAAGTGAACCATGTGGTATGCTGAAAGTCAAACTCTAGCAGCACTAACCCAGCGCTTGTGCACCATGAATTATTCTTCACATACTGTATTGTATTTTTAGCTGATTGTTACTGAGTGTGCCGCTTGCCTTTAATATTTTCTCAGCTGGAGTAATTAACTTATTTTCCCCCTACTCTGCCAATGCCACGCTTTTATCCCATACTGTTAGGAAAACATACAATCAGCCAAAGGCTCTAATCCACTGAGCTGTCTCACAGACTCCAATAAGATCTGTAATGGTGAGTCTGAGCCTTTTTATTGTATGCTCTGCATTACACTCTATTGTGGTCTTTAGTGTTTTTCTAGCATTTTCCTCTTACTCATGCCAAACATTTTTGGAAAAGATAGTTATCCTCTGGTGATTTTCAGGTTTAAACTGCTGTTTCATGAGTGTATGCACAATAAAGATTACAATAGCCCCTAAAAGCAATAAAACAACTAGGGTTTATTGAATGGTAGTAATGTATGGAACAAAGATGGTGCGCCTTGATTTTCATAGACATGCTACTCATGCAACACAAGTAGTAACAAGGAGTTGTTCTGAAAGATTGTAGCACGATGAACAGCCTTTCAAAGACGGGGGCAAACTGGCACAGAATGGCCAGTCTTAGATTTGTATTTTGAGTTTAAAAGGTGGCAGACAAAAGGTTAAGTATGAGATTTTAGCTCTGGTTTTATTTGTGCTTGCCTGAACATATTCTGAAGGAGAAAAGCCCATTTATGCTGTTATGTACTTTACAGTGCATATGACCATTTCTCATATTTTCCTTTTCACCTTTTAAAAGTGCTAAATGCTTAAAGTAACACCCTTTACTTGAGCTCTTACCACTTCTGTCCAGGCATGTGTCAAGCCATTATCTATACTGCAGCGTTAACTGGCTCTTTAGCTCGGGGAGAAAGAAAATCCACAAATGGATCACAGTTCATTGGCTGAAACTGTCTCCTGGCATGTTCTCTGGGGTGTGGAGTTTAGAAATGTGTAGAAATGTTGCTCCACTCCTCACCCACTGGGGAGAACATCTTCCTGTACCCCAGTGGTGTCCTGTATTTTCAGGCAATGGCTGTGAGCTGACCTGGTTTAGCTCTCCCTCAGAGAGGAAATGTCAGCTCCAAAAAAGCTGGCAGGAACAAAAGCTCAGTTTGTTAGGTTTCCTTGATGAATTTGTGATGACTATACTCTCTCCGAGCTAAAGGGTATTAATATTTATGTCTAGAGGTACAGCTCAATGCTGGCAGGCTGAAAGAGCTCAAATGGCTTTGTGTTTTAGTTACTGAATGATATAATCACATTTACAAAAGCAGCTACATTCAAGTTATTAATTTCAAATTAATGCACGTCTGTAGCATGTGTCATGAATGAGTCGTGATGTTCACTATTATTTTAGAATTCCAGTTATGACATTTTAGCCATTTTATAGACCAGAGGCTAGAATTTAGCTTTGACAATGATGGCCTGTTTTTAGTTCAGTTACTTTGGACCCAACTGAAATAGTGTAATAACCTTAAGTTGCAGGTTTTTGATATAATCTAAGTAATCACTTTGGTGGTTTCATAACTTTTCACTGAACGTGCTCTTCATACTGTTCCAGGTAACCCCAGCTTTACTTTTGTGTTGAGTGCAATTGTTAGCTCACAAAGACATTAAACTGAATAGCAAATCTTATACCTGTTAGTTTTCATTGTGATTTTGAATATGTTGGTATTCAGAGTCTGCAAAGGATAAGAGTAAACCAAATTGGTTGCGGTAACATCATAATAAAGACAAGCTACATGGGTAATCCAATCTTTAAGTGATGACGTATGAATCCTGCTTCCGTGTCCAAACTACTCTGCGTTTATATTAAGGCTCTTGTGTTTTTAACATGTTTTAATGCTTTGTATCTTCTTCTAATTAATCTGAACAAGCCCCTAAAACAGTCAGTGATCACTGTCGGCCTCTCTCGGTTTTCATTACCACGATTCCTTTTAAAGCTCAGTTTTTCAAACTTTACTATATAACTACAGCCCAGCCCATGCAGCAATAAATGAATGACTAACCTCGTATTGTGGATGGATTATCTCAGTTGTTCTCCTGACTGAAGTTTGGTCCATTTACAGCATCCTGCCATGTCATTGCATTTGTCCCTAACCATCGGGAACCGTCGCGTTAACTTTTATAGAGTGGAAAAAAGTTAGCATTCATCCTCCAGCTTCACTGTGTTTATATAATGCTCTGTAGCTAGTGTTCATGTAGCACATCATTATATACCAGCCAGTCCAACTTCAGTAACCCTAAAAACACCACTGCTGTTTAGTTTTCTGTCTTCATTTATGTTGGAAGTGATAGCAGAGCTGTACGTTTTGATTTTTCAGAAATCGCTCAGTCATGGTATGTCATGTTTAGATGGAAACTAAGGAGATAACTCCCTGCTAACTTCTAACTCCGTTAAACTTCATAAATTCTGTTGTTATGGATGTTATGCCCTGCATGTTAAACTTAATTGTTACACCTGGTAAAGCAACAACGCTGATCATTTTATTAAAGATAAAAGAATTTAGACAGTTTTTAACTCACAGTGATGCCGCAGTGTTCGTCTGACTTTGGGACCTGAAGCTGACGGAGTTTGGACCCGGAAACAGCTAATGACGTCAGACTTGGATAGCCACTAAATTCTTGAAATAAGTGTAAAATTGATTGGTATTGGAAATGTACTGCAAGCCTAGAGAGTTTTGTTGTTCCTAAGAAATTATGCCACAAATATATAACAGTATTTCATTGCAATGAAAACATCCCATTTATCTTTTTTTACTGGAAGGATTACTGCAGAAACCTCTTGTGTTGAAGGCATAAAGTTCTCTAATTAACTGTAAGACGCAAACACTTAAACAGAGTTCATATAATCATGACCAGAGACCTTGTGTTTTTCAATGGGTTTGCATAAAACGAATGTGGAAACATAAAAGCACTATCTGCCGAGGATAGTTTAACACAGGATTGGTTCCATAATAGCATGCCGAGTCTTGTCATTTTATCTGATGGCACCTCAGCATGGTGATGTAACATCTATTTTGGAGACAGAAAGAATTGCACCTAAGGTACAAACACACTTCCCCTTTGATGTTCTCACATGCCAGTATGATGATTACCCCCTGACACTCTGGTAAACAAATTTAGGGGTTGTTTATGAAGTGTAAGATTACACCAAACAGAATTCACAGCTTCTTCAGCATATCTACAGTAGATCTTAACATCACTGGAACTTTGTGAAAGTTTACGAAAACCCCAATGAATTGGAGGATTTTACTCTTGGAGAAAGGCGTAGAATGAGGTTCATATCTGGTCAGGTAATGATAAAGATTCACTGCCCTACTACAGAGTTATTTGAAGCATAGCTTTTCTTCTATAAAACTACAAAAAATGTCAAAATATGTTTGGGATGTAACAGGAATATATATGCCAAGAAGGAACTCACTTGCATGATTTGCAATGTCTTGTCTCTGACTACGATAATAATAATCCTACATAGAGAGAGAGATAAAGACTAAACAACAAATAAATAATTTCCTGCTTTTAATAGCTAGATTCTTACTTCCTTTCTCAAACTGTATTAAATATGTATTAGGAAATGAGAAATTTGTTTTGAATGACTTTAGTGACCACATTGGAAATGTCCTCATGCTGTCACCAGAAATAATAGACTTAAAACGTGCCATTATGAGAATATAAGGACAATATTTTGGTCCTTTATGTGGTAGTGCAGGACAGCCACAAAAATGATTATGCCCAGCTCATCCTAAAGCAATTTCTTTGCATCTGTTAACTATTATTTGTTGTTTGACAAGGTAGGTATGTGAGGTTCTTCTGCTAGTCAGTGTTTGTTCTTTAGCTCTGTCTTCTAGAGGATGTAATAAGAGGGAGGAGAGACTATTCTGTGAAAAAGAAAACAGAGAAATCTAGAATTTAAAGACATTACCACAACTTGATTCTTGAGTTGTTTTTTTCTAACTTAATCTTTGGTTAGTTTCTGCAGACCTCATAGACTGAAGTGCAGGCTTCTATTCATCATTTCATTCATTCATTTAATTTAGCTTCGTCTGATTCTTAAGATATGTGGAGACTGTGAAATCTATTGTAGGACTTTATTCAGACTGGAAATGAAAATATCTATTTTTAGAGTTTTAATTGCTTGGAATTAATAGCAATGCAATGGTAATGATATTCATGGATATAATAACTGATGGTTAAGGACGTTTTACAGTGTTGGGGATGAAGTCAACAGAGTGAAAATACTTTTCTTGTTCTTTTTAGTCTTGTTCTTTGGCCCCGTTTCAGTCTCATGTCTCTGTTCTGTCTCTTTTCTGTTGCCTACTCGTAGAAGTCATGACGTTTAAAGAGCCATCGCAGTGCAAAATCTCAATAGCAGTAATCCATTGCCTGTCTAATAGACCGGGCACACCCCCCTCTTTTAAAATGCCTACAATGCTTTTAACAGGAGGCATTTTCATATTTGCAGTGTCCTTAATCACAGCCTGTACCTACAGGCTGGGTACTTTGTCCTTTTGAATTGATGGTACTTGTGTAGTCGCTGATATTTTTGTTGCAAAATTCTGTTGTAAAAGAAGAAATATGTCCCATGGAAACGGTTGGCTTTTTGGGACATATTGGGCCAGTACGTATTTCATCTTCTTTCAATCTGTGCCTTCTAATAAAGGTTTACATACTCATACACACATATATAAATTAAAAATACTTTAGCCTTTTTCATAACTTAAAGGATGAGTGTGTATCTTTTTGTTGTTGCTGTTGAATAAAAGATAAGCAATGATGTGCTACTTTAATCTTTGGATTGTGTTCAAGAATATTGTGTCATCTCCGTCTGTTGACCGTGTTTCCATGATGATTACAGATATTGTTTAAATAGCTTGGTTTAAAAAGTTGGGTTTCCAGGGGATGATGATGATGTTTTCTTTTTTAAAGGACATTAATAAAAACAAACAAATGTAAGGTCAGGGAAAAAGTTTCTTTAAGGTGTACTCTATTAACTACTGTAAAATTCAGAGATCGTTGTTAGCAAGTATCAAAATGAACATTAACACAGTGACATTCTTCCCCTCATGATTCAGTAGAACCGTCCTTAGAAGCAGGAAGTTGAAATAATTCTTTATGAATTTATCATTGTCATCACTTTGGCCTGCTTCACTTTTCAACGTTGCTTTAGTTTGACGCTTGCTTACTTTCTTAATGTCTTCTATAGCATGTCATTCTGGATGCACTTTGACTGAACCATTGCTACACTTTGATTCTTTTATTTTTCAGACATTCTGTTGTTGATTTGCTTCTTCATGATTCTGTAGCACGACCCAGTTTCAACCAAGCTTTAGCTTTTGGACAAGATGGCCTCTCATTTCACCCAAGAATACTTTGATGGACTTTAAGTGCAGGTTGTCTCAATGACTCCAAGGTAACTGGGTCCTGTGGCTGCAGAAAATCCCTACATCATCATGCCTAAACCCCTATCTCAGACAGTTAGCATTGGTTGTTTGTGCTTATATGCTGTGTTTTGGGGTTTGTTTGGGTTTTTTCTTTTTGCCAAATGTGGTACTGTGCATTATGAGCAAACTTTGTCATTTTGTTCTCATCTGTCAAACTACTTTTCCAGAGCTGGTCATACATTGTTAAAGGAAAGAAAAGAAACCCTCAAAACTCAAAACATTTTCAAGTTTTCTCAACTTTCCACTTTTGTTATTGACCTAAGATTTTAGTCTTTAGACAAACATTCTGGCTGTTTGAATTTTTCTAGCTTGAATAACTAAAACTTTCCTATAAGGTTAACAATAAAATTCTGTCCTCAATATCATGTATTTCTCATTGAATAAAAGAAGAAATTCTTTTTGGGTAAAAAAGAAAACATGCTCCTCAAACTCAGGAGCTTTTATGTGTTAGGTAAGTAAACTATCCACTATGCTATGAAAGCAAATAGACATTTCTCATGACAGACAGTTATTAATGTTGCTACGGTTGTAATTAAGGAATGCAGATTAAATATATATCTATTTTCAAGTTAATTCAAAAGTTAATTAAAAAAAAAAATTCAGCTCTTTAGTGTTCCTTAAAAGAAAATGTATCAGCTTTGAAAACACATATTATAGGTTTAAAGTTTTAACTGGAATGAAGATTAGGACTGGAAAGCATTTGTTTGTTGCCAGCAGTGTTGGGAAGGTTTTAAATGCATTCCACTACAGATTACAAAATACATGCCCCAAAATGTATTTTGTAACCTATATAGAATACGTTACTCAATGATAGTAACGTATTCTGAATACTTTGGATTACTTAGTATATTATCGTGCTTTTTACAACTACATGAATGCACTATTGCTGTGTGATTTATTACTATTACTGAAGGTTACTCGCCATACCAATACCAACTAGAGTTTTTAAATTATATAATTTATAAACATAAAATCAATAACAGTAGGGTGGACATTAGGAAAGGCTGCACTTTTTGCAGCGATCTCATATAGAAAACTATTTCTGTATCAGTAATATGTTTTCTTTTTGTCTGCTTTCAGAACTGCACATGATTATTTGCCGCTAGCGGGTTGTAATGCAGCCTTCATTAAATACTAATAAATCACACAGCAATAGTACAGAAGATACTGAAGTGGCACATAACCCAGGTAGCTACCACAACTAAAACAATGTAGTTGCAGTAGGCTAACATTAGTTTTTAAAAAAGAACTTACTTCCAGCTGAGAGCAGCTTGTTTGCTGCCAAACAGAGTTTGTATTGCCCGGTCAGATTTTGCCCCTCCCTTTGTTCTTTAAATGTGAAGTGGTGTCAGAGTTTCCAAGTAAGAAATGCATTCCTGCCCGTGCAATGCTGGCTCTGGCTCCACTGTGTAACTGACGCCACCATCATTAACAGGACGTTTACATTAGAGCAGGGGTCTCAAACTTAAATGAGCTATGGGCCAGTGCTGGCACTGTCATCTCATTGGAGAGCCACTTTAGTCTTCAAGTAGAAAAAAAAAAGACTTCTTCTAAAACAACACGCTTTGCACAAGGCAAAGCAAAGATTTTAACTTATAAGGAGAAGAAGAGCAACGCTTACATGCCAGGAATACTGACTGCGTCCTCTATTAAGGGTTTGACAGATTAATTTTAGCAAAGTTCATTAATGTTAGTCAGTTTTAACTAGAATTGTTATTTTCTAGCACGCACAGCCTTTTTTTCACAGTTGGATAAAAGCCACGTTCACCACTGAGTGCCTTTGGCTGATGGGGAGATGGATCACCTCACTTTTGTTGATACCAGTTTTATTATCTTGAAAGCCTGTAGTGGATAGCCTCATTTTAATGTACAAGGCAGTGTTTAATTAAATGAGGGGAAAAATAAAAAGGGGGGTTAATTGAACCCTTAGTAATGTGATGTTAACTTAATGTTCTTTCTGCAGGACTGACTTGTGCAGTCTTTCACAAAATGCTTCCTTTTTCAAAAGTAATATATTCAGATTTTCACCTCTTAACATACAGTTCTTTCTTCTCCATATTTAATAAATCACACTAGAAGTATCACATTTAAGCACGTGCACAGGTACCCCAGGTAGTGCTCACTTGCTCTTACTTGGTATGTGCCCTCCTTGCGAACATTTTTGTCTGTTTTTAAAAAAAATGATGTTAGTTAAAGATTTTAATTTTGGCCCTTGGCATCATTTTCTATTTAAAAGCATGTAATAATTCTGCCCTTGTCCTGGTCCCTCCTACTACATTCCTGTTGCTATTAGGGGACCCCGAGGAGCAGTATGCCATCACTGACCTGCCTTTACAGTAATTGGTGGCAGTCAGGTAACAATAGTAATTGCCCTGGTTTTGTTCATTCTTGTGTCACTTTTGTGAAATTAAAATACTACTTGTATGTTATAATTATGTTATAATACTTAAAAAATCACCATACTGACATCAAGTATAAGCAGTGTTAGTCACCATTAGCTTATAAAAAGAAAACTAGTGTTATTTCAAATGTACAAGTAAACTCCATTAGACTCTTTGTCTGACAACAGAAAGAACGATGTAATTGTTAGTCAATTCAAATATTCAGATGTCAGAAACTGGAGGCAAAGATATCAACTTGTACTGAATTTCCGGGAATTTTAATAGAACTTTTCATCTTTTTCATTGCTAATGGATGTAGACAAAAACATCTTTTGGATTTTTTATGAACTCACAAGCATGCACTGTGTCTGATGAAAAGACAATGTACACATCTGGTCACGGTGCGTGCACAAATGAATTACTTGATTTGTGCTGTGGGCACGCCACAGAAAAACAACTTTCTCTCTGAATGGACTGTTCAGCAACACAAGCAAGATGAAAGAATACATTAAAACCTGTGAGACATGAACAAGTAACACGACGTGTGTGTCTGAACTGCTGCACAGTAAAAACAATAAACAACAAAAACAGTCAAAGATGAAGAAGTCAGTTTGTGCATGATTTCCAGACTGGTTTGGGTAATTGGTCCAGCAGCTGACTGAAACATTACAAGCATTCACAGACAAAGTACAAGTGCAAAAATACAAGGTCAGCTTGAAGTGTCAGTCACTTATTTATCTAGCCTATATACATTTTTTGCCTTTAACATCAACCTATACATTGTTTTAATACAGATCAGTATTGATTTCAATTTGCAGCACAATGCCAAGAAAGGACAACTTGTTTCCTATTCTTATAATAAATTTAGAAAAAAATAGGAAAGCACCATTGTCTCTATATAAACTGATTGAAATCTTGATTATTAATGTGTTGATTTTTTTAATCTGATAGACTTCTACATGAGTTTTGTAAGTAAATAAAAGGTGTGCTATGATATCAGTTTTGTAGAGCATGGCTGTGCTGGCTATGATGACACTGCATGTTAGCAAACTATTTCCTGTGTAGCTAAAACACTGTGAACACCTGATTTTTGTCCAAATTAATGGTAAGATTGTCATCTCTCAGCTTTGCTGTCATTGCAGCATATAATGAGCTTCACAGGACAGCCTGCGCTGCAGATTTTTCTCTTTTCCCATGTGTTGAAATTCCTGTTGTCACAGGTTAAAAACAAGTTCTCCTCTGTAATGACAGTGCTACCAGCTGTTAAATCTGAATTGTCCACCAGCGGCTGGACAGTCCCCCAAAGTAGCTTATATTTATGCACTTCACTTCACATTGATTCACACTTAGCAGAAAGTTAGTTTAATTACAACCATAAGTAGATTAACTTTTAAGATACGTGATAAACATATGCCCCCCTCTGCAGGATAAGTACACAAATCAATTGTTTATGCTCTGATAGTTGCTCAGTCTTCTGGTACATACAAGGTACCTCTCAGTGGAGTCAACTAATTGATTTTTCCCCCATTAAGCCCTCTGCAAGGACCAGCAGCAGGGTTTAACAATTAAAACACATCCAGGAGAATGAGGAGTCACAACCTGCATCCTGTTCATCCTTATTCAGTTTGTACTATATTGTGCATGAATAACTGGCTTTACATCCAGTGTCCTAGGATAAGGAGACGCAAAACAGATGCAAGAAGTGAGATTAACATGTTTTAACACAGTAAAGATAACACTGGTTTTTATTTTTTGTGTTTTTTTATTTTGTTGTTGCCTTAATCACTCCTTCTTTTAGGGAAGCGAGCATTACATACACTTTAGAAATGAGCAAACCTAATGATTCAACTAAATGTAATGCAATTTAAATGCAATGCACAGTTAAATATTCCTGTTGTAACGTCCTGTTTTAACGTCTATATCAGCAGTAACAGATTTGTCTTAACTATTAAGTGAAATTCTTCATGGATTTGAAAAAGTTAACACAATCTGAGACACCCTTAAGCGAGTTAGTGAGTTGGCAGGCATTGCTTCTTTTTTTTCCTAAAGCCAGGATGTTTTTTGGAACAACTGGCTGCTTGTCTGTGTGCATTATTATAATAAGTCATATCAGCATCCAGAGGGGAAAAAACCCTCATTTAGTACACTGGTGAAAATGCAAAGTCAATTCAAATTTTATTCAGCTCTTGAATGAGAATAAACATTAGCACCTTTATTTGTTGTCAGAAACATCAGGTTGAGATAAAGCTGAGTCACCTGCTTGGTTTTAGATACATATGAAATAAGCTGAGTCACAAGTTACCACCTTTGTGAGTATTTCTGACTTGAAATAACCCCTAGTCTGTTTGTATTTATTTATTTAATCAGATTTATCCCTCAGTAGTTTACATGTGTGCTTTGACTTGTTTACCTGTTTGATCATTTTTTGCACAATGTTGCACATCCCTAAGTTTTCACAAATGTCCTAGGTACTGGCTTGGTACTACTGCTGGCAGCTTTTTATTCAACAATTTTGAAGGAAAAACACACCAGTAATTAAATATAACCATACTGCAGTTAGACTTAATCATCGTTCATTACGCGAAGGGTTAATACAGCATTTAACACCAGAAAGACACATTTTGCCAACAACATTTCAGTTTTAACATGTTACACTGCCTTTAAAAAATCTGGTTAGAGCATTTCTAAAGGTCCCAAGTTTTCCCCACCCAGCCCCATTTGTAGCTCAAAAATACTTCAAATATGTTTACTCCATAACACCTGTTTACCTTTGTTATTTTGCCTGGTTTCAAATGGGCTGGTTTAGTGTTTGTTGGGAATACCTGCAGGTTGTTCAGGATGCTGCTGCAAGGCTTCTGACTAAGTATGTACTCAGATGTCAGGCTGTTGCCGACCCAGCTGCATTGGCTCCACATCTAATCGAGTCTGTTTTAAGATTCTGGTTTTGACTTTTAGATCTCTGCATGGACAGGCACCAGCATACATCAGAGAACTTTTATATCCATACGTCCTCAACAGTTCCCTGGGGTCATGTGATCGGCCTGCTGGCTGTACTGCATACAAGACTGAAAACTAAAGGAGACAGAGCTCTTGCAATGGTGACCCCCAGACTCCCTCTGAGCTTAAGATCTGTGGTTGTTGTTCGGCACACAGCTAAAATCTCATTTTTTTTTAAAATTTTTAATGTTTTAGCAATTTGTTGTGAAGCACTTTGAACTTTTTCTTGAAAGATGCTTTACAATTAAATTTTACTTACTTTATTAGCTTTAATTGGCATGTGCTGCTGCCACCCTTGTCCCAATATAGCTGGTAATCTTGAATTGCAGTCAAGAATGTTTACATGACATGATATTATAATTTCTTAAATTATTAGCATCACGCTCATTCATTGATTACATGTATGTTATCTGCAAATAAGCAAAGCTCAACAGAAAAGATATGACGAAAAGTCAGCAACCCCAATTGTTTAAAATCGAGCACATTTTCCAAAATGCATCGTCATCATTATCACCCTTTGGAATTTGCTATGACTTATAGAAACTGAAACCGCAGTCACATTCAAAACTTAAGTAATCTCCTGGACGCCAGGTTGCAGGAAAACTTGTGTTCACTCTTGGAGCCAACAACAAAACATTTGGCGTGCTTTGCTCATAGCTGATACATTCTGCAGTTAACAGAAGCTGCTCTAGCGAGGAAATAAATCTGGCGAACTGCGAGGCAGCTGCTCATTTGGAACTTAAGAGGGCGGATATGTTCACCCGCCAGGGCGTAGTGCTTATCCGATCGACATCACCACGGACTGAATGGCTTATTCCGACACAGTCTTTTTGATATATGAAGAAAAAGGAAAAATCAGCAGATGGCTTTTGCTCATTTTGTTGCCCTGTACAAGCACTGGGGACACCTTAAAACAATAATTAAGTGAAATTTGCATAGTGTGTCCTTTTTGCTGAAATTATGGTCATGCATTAAAGCTTGAAAAGTTATTATTTCAGCTATTGCAGACTTCACTTTTAGTTGTAATGACTGAAAACAGATCTGAAGACATATTCAGTTTTGGAGGGTGGAGCCTGTTGAAAAGCTTATGACAGCTGGAATGGGACAAACACGTTTTCACAGTCTAAGGAGCTTGGAAAGCATTGTACATGGTGGCCTTTGGCTGTTTACCCAGTTGTATGTGGCATTTTTACATCTAAAAGTATGTGCAAGTTCGCTGATGTGTGAAGCATGGATGTGTGAAGCATGGTTAGACACCAGGGACAATGGCAGAGGAAACGGTATCGACCCAAACGGCTTTATTCTTTGAGGTGCCAGAAAGTGTTGTTATTTGAAGTCGCAACAGTGCCATAAATGACAGAACTAAGATGGAGCCAAAATGCACACAAGTCCCTGCATAGGTCTTGTTACACTTTCAGGACTTGAATCGTGGGAACAAACTTCCCGAGTGTCACTGCCTGCTGCGCATTTGCACTGGGGCTCCAAATGATAACACCCAGCCCTGACATAAAATTCCCTACACTGAGTCACTCATCAATTATACATGAGTCACTTTTGTGCTGTCTGAATGGAACATCTTCTTTCTTGGCTGTTTAATTCATTAAAACGAATGTGCAGCTCTGCAGACACCATCTCTGCTTGACAGTTTGGGAATGCTAATTTCAGTTTGTTTATTCAACAGTGGAATAAATGATTAATAAGTTTTGTTTTGTTTTGAGTTTTTTTTTTCCTCCTTATACTGGTTTGGATATAATGACCTAATTTTACATAGTGTGACAGTAAAAGCACAGCCGAGAAACACGCTATGGATACATCTCAGGAGGTTATCTTTCTTACTAGAGTTGGCCCTTTTATTTCAAACCGCTGTCTATGACATTAGTAGATATTTGAAGCGAGGAACGAGTCTACTGACAGGCTGAGAGGCTGCTGTTTTTGAATTCAGTGCTATATTCAGCACACCTTACTCAGTGATGAAATAATCAGGGGTGCTTGTCACTCACTGTTAGCCTTTCACACTGGAAGCTCTACAACACCAGTAGGGGGAGGATGGTCATGCGCAGTTTTGACGTTCATTAGATTTGATGGCTCTTTGAAAATGTTGTTACTCATTGTGTGTTAGTGTGCTATTTGGAGGGTTTATTTCCTGCTTGTTTGTTTTCACCTCAAAATGTCCAGAACCCTCCAGAGTCCATGAAGCACCGAGCAGAAGTGATGTGTGTCATGAAAAGACTTGCTATTACTCTTCATTGCAAAACATAGTTACGCGACACATCGATGTGCTGCACACATGGTTTAAAGTTCAGATCTCAGTCTAAGTGTGCACACGTTCATTTTGTATTGTATTTTGTGTGATGTGTTTTTGTATTTTTTTTTTTTTTTTTTGCTGTTCCATTTATTCTTAAAGGCTTAAACCATGTTTATCGGGTTATTATGTGTTTATTTTCCTCAAATGCTTAATCATAGTTGACACAAACAGTCTCGAAATAGGCTTTAGTGCAGCAGTACCCAACGGACGGAGCGCCACGGACCAGTTTATGTCCGACAATATTTTCATGGACCGGCCTTTAAGGTGTCACGGATAAATACAACAAAATAAAACCAGTACCGGTACCCCCCCCCCCCCCCCCCCCCCCCCCCCAAAAAAAAGATTTATTCATAACACACGGGAAAAGACCCAGGGAAACCGACCGAAACGATAAATAAATTAATGCTAAAAACCCTGAAACCCATAAGTTTCACACCCGAGCCTCAACTCTCACGTCCCGGTACCAAACGACTCACGGACTGGTACCGGTCCGTAGCCCGGGGGTTGGGGACCGCTGCTTTAGGTGGATCATCGGCAGACCTTGGTGAGGTAAGAAGATGCTAGATAAAATGGTAAAAAAGAAAGACATTGTTTTATTCAAGGTCAATTTTTAAAGTAGAATTTTGTGGGTGCTCAATTTGAACTTGGCCAAAGCTTGATGAGGTAAAACCAAACTCCTTGTGTCAAAAACTCCTCTAGTTGCTTGATATTTGATAGTTTTTTCTTTTCTTCGATCCTTATTTTGTCAGAAAAAAGAGATCTCAACAGCCCCACCTATCATTCAGTTTTTCTTTTTATGGGAAGCAGCCAGTCAGAATCAAATTTAGTTTAAACAGTTACTTAAAGGGAAAGAAGCTAAAACAGCTTCTTTCACACATCTGTAGATGCTTCCACGTCCAATACAAAATAAATGAGTTTTTCTTTTTTAAACAGTGAATCAGGCAAAACCTACTGTAATACAGTCCAAGAACAAAAATATAGAGTTATAACTTCTAACAATAGCACGTCTCGTGAAAGGTTCTAGGCATTCACATATACACAGAAACTCTTATCTACAAAACTTCTCTGAAAATTCTACAAAAAGAACACTATACAAACTCATCCAGGAACAGAAAACATTCTGAAAGAATTTCCTGTGGCCATATGAGTGAAAAGTAAACTGTTGGGAAGACTTAAGGCAAAAAATCTGGCCTAAACTAGTCCCAGTATAATGTTGTGAGGAAGCTCTACAGCTTTAGGGTCACGAGGAGTTGCCCTAACCCCTACAGTAAATGAATTTTATTTGATTTCACTATGAGGATCTCACAATACCTCACAATATTGAGATTTTATCTCAATCCCAGACACACTGTCCTACTATTGGAAATATTCACTGTTTTACTAAATGTATATTATTAAATGTGCAGTCCTGTGAGTTTCAAATATAATATTTACTTTTGTTGGAATAACCTTTTTTAGAAATCCCCAATGCATCAAATTGGGCAGGGACATTGACAAAATACATATTTTGGCTTACTTGCTTTTAGGACTTGGGTATTAGCTGAAGTCCAAATAACTGTCTGTGTTTAGTTTAAATTACAGTTGGTTCAGGTAGAGTGCATAAGTATTTGAAATTGGGCCTTTCTCAAAGACATCACTGCATTTTACAAACTTTGCTAACAAGATATGTTTAATGTGTTCAAAGCACATTATATTAACAACAGGTTTAGGGAAGCTGTTTAGTACTTTCCTTAAATAAGCTTCTGTGCACAACCCAAAGACTAAATGTCAAGCTGCAACAGTTCTGCTGATAAATCCCACTGCTTCCATTTATCTCAAGTCTGGATATACGCCTCTATAAATAACTCTCAAGCTGATTTTGTGTTTACAACCTGTAATCCTGTGAACACTAAGTACCTGTGGGTTAATGTAGAAGTAGTAAATCTTTCACAGAGACAAATCAATGAGAGCAATGCAGAGGATTCTGCAGTATAAGAAAGTATTGAGTGCAAAGACTTTTGCCTTTTTTGTGCCTAATTATAATCAGAGTTAGAGGTGGACTGGAGCTGTTCCCAGCATGCACAGGATCAAGATAATTTATGGCATCAATGAGAACTTTTCATACATATTTACTATGTAACTTTGATTTTTATCGGGGAAAGTTTCTCAGGGTGTCCTGAGGTTTTGTTTTTGCTGATGACAAAAACAAGACAAAAGATTACAGATTATCAAAGACCTGTGTGATAGACAAAAATAATCGATAATAAATACTGCTGCGCAAAAATGACTTGATGCAAAAACACAGCGTCCTTATGGCCTTTTATGTTGTATATACACAGAGTGGCAACAGTCAAAACCCTTGACTGTTGCCACTCTGTTTTTGTGTTGTTATGTTCACTACCTTGTAATGCTGAGGAAAATGGTTGGGATGAAGCCATCAGAACAGACTTAATAGTTTGCCAAAGTAATCAGAAACATCCACACACAGCTCTGTTTGCCTTTTACATTATATTTGCTTCATTCTGTATAGACTCATTACAATTTTAAATGAGAACGTGGGCCCAAGAAAAATGAAGCGCCAATAACTCTAGCAAATCTTTTCATGACATAATATTGCATTAAAGTTTCTTATTGACTTTCAGTGTTGTTCTCTTTAACTCCTGAACACAATAGTTCCCTGACTTTAACCAGAATTTCATTAATATAGCGCTTCTATGGTCTTTCTTTAAAGGTAATCAGGTGATCTGCTTTTAAGCCTACAGATTTGATAGACCTTGAAGGATATACACTCACCAGCTATTTTATTGAACAGGTATACTGTCACTACAAATATCTTAGCACTCAATCACATGGCAGCAACTTAATGCATTTAGACATGTAGATGTGGTCAAGATTACCTGCTTAAGTTCAAACCAAGCATCAGAATGGGGAAGAAAGGTGATTTAAGTCACTTTGAACATGGCATGGTTGTTGGTGAAAGATGGGTTGGTCTGAGTAGTTCAGAAACTGCTGGGCGACTGGAATTTCTTTAAAAAGGTAATCTTGAGTGACAGTTCTCTGCCTGACCTTTTTAATGCCAGAGGTCAGAGGAGACCAGACTGCTTTGAGCTGATAGGAAGGCAATAGAAACTCAAATAACCACTCATTATAACCAAGATATGCAGACGAGAATCTCTGAATGCACAACTGATCAAACCTTGAAGCAGATGGGCTAGAGCAGGGGTAGGCAACTCCAGGGCTCGAGTGCCGATGTCCTGCAGATGTTAAATGTGTCCTTGATCCAACACAGCTGATTTAAATGGATAAATTACCTCCTCAACATGTCTTGAAGTTTTCCAGAGGCCTGGTAATGAACTAATCATTTGATTCAGGTGTGTTGACCCAGGGTGAGATCTAAAACCTGTACATGGACACCGGCACTCGGGGCCTGGAGTTGCCCACCCCTGGGCTAGAGCAATAGACTACATATGTTGCCACTCCTGAATGCTTCCAATGCACCATGTGACAAAACGCAAATCATCTGAAATTGGTGCGTTGAACGTGACAGCGAGGTCATTGTAATCACCAGATCTCAATCCAATATGGATGTGGTACAATGGGGGATATGAACCACGGATGTGCAGCTGACAAATCTGCTGCAACTGTGTGATTCTGTCATGTTAATATGGATTGAAATCTCTGAGGCATGTTTCCAGCACCTTGTTGAATCTATGCCACAAAGAATAGGGGGTCTAACCGGTATTAGCCAGTATCTAATAAAGTGGCCTAAAAATGCCTTTTTAAGCAACAGGTAATTGTTTTGGGAACAAAAAAAAAATCAGTGTTCTTTCATTCATGAAAATTAACAGTTTCCACCAATTTCTGAAAACTGTTATTCAATTAAAACCAAAATATAAAAATGCTTTTCTTCTATTTAGTTGCACTTTCTGCCTGGATGAGTCATTTTTAGACACAGCAGGGGGGATCTGTGCCAGGGTATGTTGCCATCCCATGACTGTAACTGAAAAAAATCTATTAAATATAATGAATTTTGTTGAAAAAAATCAGTATTATTACAGATCATACATAGTCTATCCTCAAAGTGCCTCTACCTTTTAGTTCTTCCATCGTAAAAGAAATGGTGCAGTTACAGAACACTTAGTTTGTGCACTTAAAACACACAGAAAAAGCTTCCCATTGGGGCAGACTCATGTTTTCTTGACTGTGAGTGAGAGAGAATCTTTTCCAACACACATTTCAACACAAAGTTCACCCTTTACCAATTTGTTTGTACGAGTTTTAAAATCCAGCCTGTTGTTTTTGTCCCAGCAGAGAAATATTCCCTGCATTCCGATTGATTAAGTTAGTTTGCCAGAATGGAAAAATAAATAAATACGTAGATAAATCGTCCTCAGAATTGGGGAATCTAAGAAGTAGTAAGGGGAAAAGTTTCTGTTCAATTTGCTCTATAATGTATTTTAGGGTTATGCTTTTTTAATAAGTCCTGCTAAAGTGTATATGTGTTAGAAATGGTGGATGAGCTCTGTGTGCAAAATAAATACCATTTGCTTTTAATCATTTGTTTTGAATTTAAAAAGAAAAAAGTATTTTACTAAGAGGCCAATGTCATCTCTATTTTTAATTAAGCACAATTTTTGTGTTACTCTTTGTCTAAATCTGGTAGTTTCGGTGTTGTAGACCTGTTAATATAATTAGATTTAATTAGCTCCCCTACCAACGCTACCTTAGATCTTGTATCTTTTAAATCTTTTAGGATGTCAACCTTTTAAAGAACCTGGTTCGTCATTTTGCTGAAAGCTTTTATGAACATTGCTGGTGTAGTATGTATCAGTTCCCAGATGGGTGAACATTTTTAATTAATTCTTATCTCTAAATTAATTAGACTGTCCAAGGAGAAATGAGAAACGAATGGGGTTAGGTGGGGGTTAGGTCCAAAGAGAGTTTATTCCCTGTTTCCTCTGCAGTGTATTAGTGGGCTGGAGTCTACACTGACAGCTCTACATAATGAGGGCAGGCGGGGGTGTTTACTTCACTCCAGCCCCAAGGCTTTCATCCACTGTCAGGTCAGTGGCCATCATGTTAGCCAGGATGAATACCCAGACCATAGCACTGTGTTGTTTGCTGGATTATTTATTTTATTTATTTTTTGAGCCAGATGTCAAAGTCGCTGCACAGAACTGTTGAGACATAGCTGTTACTTTACATGGGTTCATTCGCTGCTTAGGGCCTGCCATCAATCATACTACACAACACGAGGCCTGACCAAATCTGAATACCAAGGAGAGAAAATAAATTGTAAAATGATCATGAATCTAACTGAAGTGAATAGGGGAGAATGCTCCCAGACTATTTTATATAATTAATTCATGATTTAGGGCTGTTTTATTGATTCAATGAGGCACAACCAGAGTGGAGAGCTCAGTCTTTGTGTCTTGCATCCTCCTTTCCCCCCTCCCCAGTTCCCTTTCCTTCATTTCTGTGAAAGAGTTTTGGGGTTCTGCCAAGCTGACACAGTTTATTCCGGTCTGAGTCATAAAGACAGTGGACATTTTCCTGCCAGTTTTCAGCAAAAAGCATGGCACCCTAGGCGAAATTACTCAAAAAGACCCACTGAAATCAATAGGATCTTGCATTCTTGCTTAAATGATAAACTAAACTGGCCTGCTGCTATTTCTCTAAATAAACAGATGCTCTTTGTCCACTTTAGATACATTTATTCCAGGGATTTCTGTTATTTAAATCTAAAAGTGACAAATATATAATATATGACAAATATAAATAAAGAAATGAATGAATGAATGAATGAATAAATACAGATGTATTTTTTTTCCTAATTCAACATACAGTAGCCTCTGCAGAACACATACTTGTCTGCTGTTTGCCATGCATTTAAACATGTGTGGGGATTGTGTTTATTTCCATTATTCAAGGAAAATCTATTAAATGTTGTCTGTGAAGGTTCTCAGTCATCCAGGTCATCGTAGTCTAAGGAGCTTGGAAAGGAAAGCCTCAGTAAATCACATGATAGAGACGGACTAGTTTTCACAATGGGTTCGTCCGAAACATTGGCTGATTGTGACCCACACCTGTTTTCACACCTTGGCTTGTGTGATTAGGTAGAAGATCAATAGGGGGTCCATGACCCTCTTGGGGGGACACTCCCACAGGGCTTAAATCTGGGGCTCTCCACCATTTGACCCTAGAACTGAAGAAGCTTCTTGGATGAGAGGTGAAACGTCTTCGAGGAAATATGTCTGTGAAGGTTCTCAGTCATCCAGGTCATTGTAGGTTTCAAGCAACTTAAAGAGTCCAGACGCTTTTCTTTCCAAGTTCCTTAGACTCTATTAAATGTTTGTTTTGTTTTTTACACAAGAGCTACACTCTATTTAACATTACAGGCCTATAAACTACAACCATAAACCTTGACTTTGATTACAAGAGAGTATCTTCTTTTGCAAAGCTTTGCTTGGACGAAGACTTTTTGAAGGTTATACATGATTTTAGTAAAACATGTTGTACCCATATTGCACATCTGCTACCGTCAAATTTATACACAGCTATTTACCTGCAACTAAAACACCATTAACATGATATCTTAGAGCAACTATTTTGTTTATTTAGCTCTATATAGTATTTTTAGGTGGAAATTGAAAATTCTATGCTAATCCAGTTTACGCACAGGGGGTGCTGGGGTCTATACTATACATCAACAGGGTTAACAGGGAGATAGAAACCATCAACATTTACATTCATACCTATGACCAATTTAGAATCACATAGATAATATGCATCCCTTTGGCCTGTGGGAGGAAACCCATGCAGACACAGGGACAACATACAAACTCCACACAGTAAGGGCTCAGCTGTTCTGTGGTTTCAACTCAGGATCTTCTTGCACCACCATGCTGCCCAGAAATTTTATTGACCAACTGTTTGATTGTTTTTAATTTTACTCTAAAAGAAGACAACTTTATAGCTCTTTAAATTTAAGGTTGCTGTTGTGGATGCCGTTTCGTTTTTAGCACTTCTGTTATTTTGGGCTCAACTTTATCTCGTGTGACTTGCCGTCACTTCTGGCTATATTATAATTTGCAATAAAAATGTCAGCAGACATTTGTTGATAGAAAAACATGTAATAAGAGAAATGCAAAAGTATGACTATGGAAAAAAGTAAGCCCAGCTTTTTTACCCAGGGACTTACTAAATAACTCACAGACTCACTCTCGAGGCGGGGGATAAGATCTCACTGGCTCGGTGTGACTGGAGGGCGACACTTGTAGATCTGTGGTGTGTTTCAACTGTTAAATGTTAATAATTTCTATACTTGGATAAGACATCAAAAAATGTATATAGCCCTAAAAAGCAGCAGAAATGTAACCGTACAGAAGAACATGACTTTGTTATTGTTTGCTTCAGCAGGATCGTGTGTGCGTGAACCAATTTGATTGCTTTCAATTTTAATTTGAATCATTGTGCCCTGATAACACAAGGAAACAACTGAATAACTGCTCATTTGACTCCAGTGCTGCATGTATATTTGTGGCATCATTGTTAGAAAAACTCAACACAAAGAAGATGACAGTTATATCCAATGAAATGACTGCAATATTTTTACATTAAAACCATCATTCATACTTAATGACTGACTGAAACAATTACTCCTGATCAGTTTCTATATCTATGTGTAGGCCCCAGTTATGAAGCTTGAAATGTACATTTTATCTTGAAGAAGCCTACTAAACCTTGGGTTTAAGTAGATCATCTGTATGCTCTAACAATATAACATTATTTGTTGTCACTTGTGCATTCTTCCTCAATATTATCAAGCATCAAAGCACAATGAAAACAACGTTTTGAAACCAAATCACATGAGACAAGTGTTAAGATGGTGTTTTGTGCTTCAAACCAAATGTAAATGAGATCTGTCGAAAGGCTGCGGAAAGCATTTTTCCCATCTAAAAGAGTACAACACAGGGTAGTTCAGACCACACGCTCATGCACAGCTTTGAAGTGCTTTGAGGATTAGACTAGATTTCAGCATGGTAGGCTGGTGCCAGATCAGTTTACTAGATGTTCGTCTGAAGACGGGGGCGAGCATCTGCCAGCAAAAGCTTTGAAAAGGGGGCTCAAGTTAATGACTTGGCCTCCAGTGGTTTATCTTATTTTTCATTTCTTGCTGTCTTACATGAACACTTTCATCTCCTAATGTTTTCTATGCAATGTATGCATTCCCAAAGGATGGTACTTAAACAAGTAGGAGTTCATTTGTTGCTAACACAACAGGATTTTAATTTCCCCCTCCCAAATAGAATTTAAATTGTGCTTGGTGCTCTGAGAGTGCAGTGTGAAAATGACAGCTCCTCCTTTTGTCCCTCGTCATCTGGCTTTGTCTTTGAGGAGTATTGGAGTCTTTGAGGAGCCCCAAAGAGCTAGAGCTCTGCTGCGTCTTCCCTTATGTTGTTTCCTTGCATTTTCTTTCCATTCACATTCTGGTATACGTGTCCATTTCTTTGTTCACCACATGTTCATGTTCATCATGAGTCAGATTTAGATAGATCTGGAAATATTTCTAATACGGCAGAGGTCTGTCTCACCATCTTTGCCAATCAAGAGAACATAATAGCTGCACTTCCTTCTCATTCATGGCAACCACCTCGATTTACCGGCCTCGAAATTTATCTTCATTGCCTGTTCTGTTTCTGAGGCAGCTGTTTGCTGTGTATAGGTAGGGCTGTGGAGCTGCACATCAAGCTGTGCTAATTTCATAGACCATTTGGTATGTTATGTATATAAACAAGAATGTACTCTTCTTTCATCTTTTTATGCTCATAGCATCAGTATTAATATGTGTGTTCACAGTGTAGCTGCTAGTTTTGTATAACCAGATTTTATTTTCAAATCTTTTCAAATTTGTCTGATTTTTATTATTTGATTGAATGTATTGTTTGCATAGATTTACTTTAATATGAGTGAACAATAAACCAGAAATTTATTCAATTTATCTTTGTATTGACTGAGCCGCAGCTTTTCTTTAATCTTAACGTGTAGGTCACGGGTCAAGTCTTGCAGCTTCATTTTTGCTACTGAAAAAAACCTATTAAAGCATTTGACTATGGAGCAGCTATGACTGCAAAATGTATGTGGAGATGGCTCATATTTTAACTTCTCTAAGCAAATGTGAAACCTTTCTTTGCCACTGAGTTCATCAGACTCATTCCTACCTGAAGTCTAATGAATTTACATGCCATCCATGTAACATTGGAATATTTTTATACCCTTGGTGAAGTCCTTCACACAGGATTTAGCATGTTGCATACTTTGCATATTTTTATGGAAAATACCAAGGATACTTTTTGCAGAAAAATGGTTAGCAGATGTGTTTTGGTTTTTTTTTTGAAAAAGCATTAGCAGAAAGTTTTTGTTTTTTTTGTCTAATACACAAAAGTAACTTAAATTTACTTGCTATGTCTTTGTTTGCTTTTTAAACTAAAAGTTATTGTAATTCCTTCCAGAGATGGAGCTTATTTACAATAAATATGTATAACCATGTTAGCAACCCAACAAAGTTGGCATTTATTGACTATTGTCTATCCCATCTGTCCTTTGTCATTTTCACATTTTCACTTACTGTGCACAGCGATTGTCAAAAAAACAAGCATGGACATTAGCTGGTTTGGTTTACTGTTTAACTACATGAATTTACTCTTTGTGTGAACACATAGCAGGGTAAGTACAGTTTTTTTTTTTACTCTCTGGTGAACCCTTCACTACTTGATGCCTGCCTACATCAAAGGTTAAGACGTCCATCATTGAATTCACGTTTCTGCCAGTGCTGTGTCACAACTGTCTTCCACTGTTTCTGTTTCAAGACGCAGTTTTATGTTTAAAGACTTTGGAATTTCAAACCCACTTTTAACTGCTGTCAAGTTGGTTGTGGTTATCTTTGGTTTAGTGTCAGTGTGTATGACACGTGTCAGAGTTCTGCTTCTTTGCGCCGCCTCACCTTTGTAGCCTAGCTATTCAGGTCCACTGCTGGATGTTTTTGATGTAAGAGGAAGATGTGCAAATAGTTTTGTTATTGATGCTGGTCTTTTGTCTAGTCCATGATAATGACATCAGTGAAAAGAACTTATTCTTCGCTGTTGCCCAATTTGGCAATTTTCAAACAAAGCGATCTGGATCAGCACCAAAACCTAATAAGTTCTTCCTGTGCCAATGCTCTGCCTCTCAATCATCTTTCATGAAATTCAGGTCAATGTTCGTTATGTAATTTCCTTGAGAGACAGCGGAGAAAAATAGACAAATAGGCAGTCCAGAAAACAGCAGTGATCGCATACCTCTGGCTTCTTGGCACAGAAAATAAAAGTAATAAAAAGAGATATACTTTCCAAGTCAGTTGGTGCATTATGCCATCACATTGATGAGAAAGTGGAGATTAATTTCTTAGCACACAACCACACATGGTTACAATTTGCCCAGAGGCTGCTCCTCCCATTGCTTCTTCTTCTCATTCTCCTTTCCAGTTTTTCAGATCATTTACTAATTTTAGTTACTTTTTTTCAGCATTGTTTTGTTGAAGTCCCTGCTGCAACCAAAGTCCAAATAGGAGGGAAATGAAATGAGAGTGAGAGCAGTTAATAAAATATTCATATTTTCATCTGAGTAGTTTAGAGTAATAGGCTTAATAACCAGCAGTGTGGCGCAATGAGTGGTCTAAAGACATTTTTTTCCACCACTCAGGGTTAATAGGCTTGGTTGCTTTGTTGATTGGAAGTTGTTGGGTCTAATATTAATGTACCTCCTCTCTTCTGCATGTTTTTGATTAAAAATAGAAAACTGCAGTGTGACATTTGTGTGAATCAGTAGTTAATCAGATATCACAGGTTGCACATACCTTATATTTTGTAGCCAGCTGAGCCTTTCTTTCGATTCAAGAACATTCACTAACTATTCACCTTTAAAGATATTTTTAGGCTACACTGCAAACACAGCATTTCAAAACGTTGCCATAGATTTTCTGGGCATTCCAGGTAAGGGGCCTGAACCAAAAGCTGCAGCATGTGTTCCTTAAAGTAGCTCATGGCGGATTTTCATGTCTGCCTTGGCTTATAATCATGCTGCAGAAGTATGACTTGTTTTGGTTTTTTTGACTGACTGCATGCAATTTGCATCCAGAATTTGCTACCAATCCATTCTTCCTTGCTGTATATGCAAAGCGCTGCTGTACCGGAGGGTGCCACTCAACTCCAAAGCAGTGATATGAAAGTTTTCTTCATCTTCCTGATCTTGTCTTGACTTTGACTGTTCTCCTTTGCTTTGCATTTTATAATGACATTTCAGACAGCAGATATTGCAAACTGAAAGCACTTTTATGTCTTTTATTCTTCCCGTGCTTTGTAAACTAACTGATAGCTTTTTTTTTTCCAGTTCTGCAGACAGTTGCTTAGAGCACTCCGTGGTTGTTGAGTGTTACCACAAGGTTTATTATTATACATAAGTAACATAATGTATATAAAGGTAGCGAGCACAACTTTTGTTGTTGACAAGTAAAATGAGTGTATGGAAGCATTCTGAAGCGAAGCAGAGAAATGAAAACCTGTGGCAGTAATATAGACATAATTAAATTGGCTGTCCAATTTGCATGCATGTTATCACACAAATAAATGAATTTAGGAATCAGAGGCAAATGTGACGTATAAGCAACTCATAGTTTGAGTCTAGTGTTTGGCAAAAATCAAAATTTGGGTCATAAAAGTGAGGAAAATCTTTTTGAAACTCTTTGTTTTATAGTAAACTATAGTTTCAAAGGTGTTTGAGACTCACATCAACAGTAAATATTAGAACAGCAAAACTTAAACAGGTGTCCTTCCACTGAGAGTTGAATTTTAAGAAAACAGTACGTGTGCTGAAAAGTAAACTAATCCAAAAGCTCTGCTCTACAGCATCTACATCAGACAAAGCAGGTTTACTGGTACTGACTACACAGTTCATTAGTGAATAAGTAAAAATTTTCTGTCACTGTGACATCTCCCAAGCTGGATGGAAACACGTTGTTCCTGACAAGTACAATGACAGCTACAATCCTACTTTTCATGAGTGACAAATCTCAGATCACAAGAAACTTGCTCACAAAAGAAAGGAGCACCAGAGGAGTGCTGCCTCTGACTGTTCCAGCTCTTTTCTACTTGGGAAGAAAATGAAAGTTCTGAGCTTTTGAGTATCTTTAGACTTCCACATTGTTGTGAATATTCATGTGGTATTATCAAAATGAAAACATCACATTTAACTAACTTCAGTTTGATCCTTAACAGTGTGACTTTCACACACTGCTTGTATTGCCTTGATTTCCCAGTTCACTGTTGATTGCAAGCAACTCCGGAATTATTTGGCCGCTCATTATTTTACACAACATAGTCATTACGGCCATAGTTCATAAGTCCCTGACACTACTTCAGAGCCACTCATAAGCGCTATTGGCATCATAAACAACTGTTAAGCAGGCCATGGCATATCCCCTCCATTACCGCAGCACTCTTCGAACCACTTGTTCCTAATAAATAATGCAACCATCACTAATGACAAAAAGTAAAATTCCAGAACCACAGCAACAAATAAATAAACGTGAACCCCGTTTCCAAAAAGTTAAAGTGCTGTGTAAAATGTAAATAAAAACAAAATGCAATCATTTGCAAATCTCGTAAGACAATATTTTATTCACAGTAGACGTAGAAAACATATAAAATGTTTAAACTTAGAAAAAGTTTGATTTTAATAAAAATTAGCAGCTCATTTTGAAAACAGCAACACGTGTTGGGAAAGGCCCATGTTTAACATTATGTAGCGTCCTCTCTTCTTTGAACAGCAGGATGTAAACTGAGGAAATCAGCTACTCAACTTTTGGGAGAGTCGTGTTGTTGCATTCATGTCTGACACAGGATTCTAGCTAGTCGTCTTTAATCTTCACCACTTGTTTTTATTTGATGAAAGGTCTGGACTGCAGGTAGGCTTTTTCACCACATGGACTCTTCCGCTACCAAACCCTGCTGTTGTAATAGACACAGTACGTGTAAAAGCTTTGGTCCCAACAAGAAAGCTGTGTTTTAGGATTATACTCACATGTATCTTCTTCTTTACACAATACAGTTTTAACTTGAGCATTTGAGGATGAGGATGGCCCTGTGATTTCGGTGAGTGTTCCTGAGCGCATTCAGTGATTTCCATGTCAGTAATCATACCTGTTTTTAATGCAGTGCAGCCTCAGGGCCCTATGATCGCAGGCGTTCAATGCTGATTTTCAGCCTTGTCTCTTGCACACAGAGATTTCTTCAGATTCTCTTTCGATGATATTAGTACTTAGATGATAAGATACCTAAATTCTGCAAATTTTGCAGAATGATGAAACCCTGCATTGCTAAGATGCTCTTTATATACACAGTTATGTTACTGAACTATTTCAGATTAACCTAATTAGTTGTAAACTATTCCTCCAGCTGTTTCTCTTTAGTGCCATTTGCTTTTCCAGTCTTTTGTTGTCCCTATCTTGATCTTGCAGCCAGTTAATTATATAGGTTAGGCTGAGAGAAGGGTGTCAGTAGTTGGGGTGTTATCCTTTCCCATGTATTTCTGACTCTCCAAACACTGTGCCTTTATCTGGTGTAGAAACATCAAATTTTTCGTAGCTGTAATGGTGTATGAACCATTGTTACACTGTGAGTCTGTCTGTCGACCGGCGTTCTGCTCGTCTTAGTAAATTATGCTCCCGATGAAACATGAGTTTTGTAGCAGGAACTACCACAAAGGCAATTGTGAGCACTTTGGCAGGTGATTATGTCTGTCTAGCAACAGATTTTGTCAACACAACGGCATCACTGTGCATCTGTGCCAGATGTAATTACAGAGATCGGTGCGTGGTTGAGATCAAAATGAAGGGCGTGTTTGATGAGTGCTTTCCAAAAACTCATTGGGTTCATGGTTGGTGTGATCCCATTGCAGCATGGTCTCTGGTTAAATGTGTCGTTATTTGGTTCAATTTTGTGTTTGTGTGATTGTTTTTATTTTCTGGTAATCACTATTTTGAACTATAAAAAAAAAGGATTTATTTTCTTTTTTCTCATCCTGTATAGAGTCCACAGTCTACAGTTTGTTTCCTCATTTTTGCCTTTTTCTATAGAAGTTTGGCTGAAGTTAATTAGATTGAAAGTAATTGAAAATAGATTGAATCAAATTCCCAGTCACTTTTTTTAGACCTTTTCTTTGCAGAGATATTATGCCAGTAAGTGGAGAAACACGGTTGTTCAAAGGTTGTTTCGTGTTTTATAATAAAGTTCAGAATGAAAATACAATAACTGCTGCAAAAAAATCAAGAAAAGTAGTTAAATAATATGATTTTTTTTAGGGGGAATTAACTACTTTGAGATTTTTATAGGAGTTTATCCTCATAGATCAGTTTATACATATATATTTTAAGAACTGTGTATACAATACAAAAATTCAATTTAGTAAAACTAAAGTAAAAAGCATTAGAATAAGTGGGACCTAAGTTAGTCTTTCATTCAATGTGACACTCTAAGAGAGCAGCCTTTAGTGTGAACTTTAAAGCCAGTTTTCCTCTGTAACCAAATGACATATGCCTGACCAGCAACTATTGTCTGCCCAGTTAAGTATAAACATTGACCCTGTTTATAAGTTTTATTCCACAAAACACAGTTACATCACCTTTTTTATCAAGAGCATTAAATGTGTTCTGCGGTAATTAATCTTGCTCTCCGAGCACTCTGAAGTAATTATAGCTCATGTTCCCCGCAGAACTGCTTCACTTCAGTTTGAAGGCTGTTTAGCATTAACTGCAGACCTCAGGTCCTGCCACAACAATTCAGTAAAGGCCGTTTTCCCCAGACTGAGCTGGGGCCAGTCCCAAAGATTTAGATTTTTGTGTTTTCCTTTTGCCCTGATGAACTCAGATGTGTCTCTGGGATCAAACGTTGGACTGAAATAAGCTCTGGACTTATATTTATTTTAGTTCCTTAATTATAGTGTAAATTATAGTGTTATAGTATAAAATAAATATATCTATCTATATGTTTCAGATTGTTGACAAGGTGATGGAGAGTTGGAGAGACAAACCATGACATGTACTTTGAGCTCTGCACATCATTCACACAGCCATGCATTCACTGTAAAGGAGTGATTAGTGGAATTTTCCTGTCTGCATTTTTTACAGACAGATTTACCAACTGCTCCTTCTGTATAAAATCCAAAGTACGCCCAAACGTTAGATCTAGTCTCCTCGGAAGGCTGAAAAATCCCCAGAGTGCTTTCACCGCCTTTGGCCTTGTTTTCACAGACAAAATAAACCCGTGTTGCGTGCTGCACTTCCACAGCTGTGTCTGGGAGACTGCTGATGATACTGGTTGGGCTACGACAGTGTATACCATTAGTCATTTGAAGTGAGAAAACTGAATTTGGTTTTAATGCAAATTAAAATTTGAAATGAACTTTCATAACTGTTTCCTCCTAGGTCTGTATTTTAGACTAGGTATTTTCAGAAGCCTATTTCCAGTCACCTTGACTTTTCATTCTTAAATGTTTCCTCACGTGGAATTTTAAATACTGGACTAAACAACATTACTAAATCAAACTTGTTTTAATCCGTCGAGTTAAGATCCAGGGAAAAAAATACAGGAGCATCTGAAAGACTGAGAGTTTTAAAGGTAACACAGCAGGGAAGGCACTAACTTATTGTACTGTTGGACTCTTAAGTAGAAATAATCACTTCTCTGTTTTTGTATTAAGTTTAAATTTAAAAGTAATATCACTGACTGGGGAAATCGTTCAGTTTATGGAACTTCGTTCCCTCCAGCAGCAACATATTTTGAGACAGTACGGTTATTTTATTTTTTTAAATGCTTGTAAAATGTGCTCCTCAACCCATGGTCTAGAGCTTCCCACCCCTCACCCCCAGCAAGCATTACTGACTAAGAGAAAGTCAGCAAATCGCCACATGTTGAACCACAGAATTCTAACATGACACAGTGCTGACCTTTGTTAAACTTTATAAATTTGGTAGATATAGCAGATTATTTTACAATAGGATATTCAAATTCTTTATTGTACAATATTTGGAAACCCAAAAGGTTGTGATACTTTTAAAAAATAGAGCCTTTCCATTAGAAAATGCCAGTTGTTGCTTTTAACTACACATACTGATTCGTAATGTGAGATTATAATGAAAAGATTGCATACATAAAGCCGTCCACTCACTGCTGTATCAACTTTGAAATGAGCTTCTGTCTTGCTAGTGCTGCTGCAAAAGCTAATGATGAAAAACATCATATTATGTTAAAAATACAGACTCATGGCACATTGCATTCATCAAGCGTCATCAAAACTGGTACTTAGGACCAGAATAAATGGCTGCATCAGTGAATGAAGAGAATATTATTTTGCACAGAAAATCATCAAGAACAAATGCATGGTGATCGTCATGAATATGAATTAAGTCATTTTCTGTTCTGCATGTGTATGTTAACTCAGACTGAGTGACCAAATAAATAAAGATGAGACTTGGTTAATATTTACTATTCTGAAAGTAAACCACTGAAGCCCCAATTACATTAAAATATTTAAGATATTAAACTATGAAATTTGTATTTATCCATCCATCTTCTAACACTTACAGTTGGATTACAGTGAAAGCAGGCTAAGCAAGTACGAAATCATTAGGAATTATACATATATATTGCTGCAAATACTAATAATGTGATTATAAATAATGAACCCTAAAACATTGCTATTGGTTTTCCATAATATCTTCACAGAGGTTTGTGTTGTATTATACATGGTAGTAAAAAGGTGTTATGTTTCAGTGAACCCTGCAGAAACCTTGCACTCGCTCTATTAAAGCTCCAGAGGACTGTGTTGGAAAGGTTTAAGTGAGTCATGCTGTGTTATTGCCCATCTCTCTGTCTTGTATTATACCACCAAGTCCATCTATCTCATTTCTGTACCTTTCAAAGTGTAACAGGGAACTGGAGCCTTTCCCAGCACACACAGTGAAAGGCAGAGTTGTCATCTGTCAGCTCTAACACATCAAATTTAGGACATAGTCTGACATAACTCAACAGACCAATCTTATATGTTTGCAAAAGCTTCTCCTTCTTTGGATAGCTGCTCTACCAGCTGCATTAGACATAAAACTTTGGACAGCACCTTGATCTCTTTAGCTCTGTCAAAATGTCACCCTTGGATAGTTCCTTAGTTTACTGTTGTCAAAGTAAAAGAAGCACGGACCGCGCTCTGCACCGTGCTTTCTGCTGGTCAACACTTGATAGATTTCATGGTATCGATGTTTTAAAAGTGACAGATTATTTATTTATGTGTTTATTTATGCACTGTCATAACCAATGCAGATAAATAATGCAGCAGACTCTGATGTAAAACCCAAGACTATCACCGTGCAATTCAAAAGATTTATTTAACAGAAACTCAGGAATAACAACAAGGATGTGCAACTGGGGAGAAACTGGGAAGCTTTGGTTCACAGTACAGGAGGAGACTTCTGTCAGAAAGTAGAAGTAGGTTAATCCGTACTGCTGGTATCAACCTCTAGCCTTAGGAATTCAGGATTGAATCAGATTCTTACGTGCATAGCTATGGGAAGCCTGCAGCAGAGGGAGTAACTGGCCAGTTTCCCAGGGCGCATGTGATGGAGGAGAGTGGACAGGCAGGTGAGTTTTGGAGGTAAGTGAAAACACAATCTTTTATTCTCAGGAACAGACCAGCTTGGGATATCAGGTGAGTAATTTCCATAAGCAGAAAGCACTTTATGAGAAGCATTCTCTAAGGAGCAGAGTAAAGAATGACATTAACACTGGGAACTCACTCGGAACTTAAACTCTCAACAACTCTCAACAAAGAGCCTGATCACTGCGATGACAGATGGTGAAGACTGGAAGCTCAAACCAACCATAAACGCTGGTAGGCGATGATGTGACGAGGAACAGGCGTACCAGCTGAACTGCAGGAAAACTGTAACCTGCACAGCTTTACCTGAGCGCAATGGAAAGAGGAAAAGGCCATGACAGTGACCTAAAAATGCATTTACACAGAGAATTACTGAGAGAACTTAGAGATTTCTTATTGGTACAACTTGATTAGATCAACAGAATAAATTATAAGGTTCATTCCCACACAATTATTATTTTTTTCTTATTCATGCCAATTAAGTTATTTATTACCTTTTTGCAGGATACCATATTTCACACTCGCGTTACCAAATTGTATTGAAATAGCAGTAACTGCCTGTTAAACTGCATAAATAGCTTAGCTCAAACCTCTGATTAAACCAGTATGAACCAGATTTTGTGATTTCAGCACTAGCTTAGTCATGAGGTAGTACTGTGGGAGCATACACTGAGAGGAAGTTATTAGTGAATGCCAAGATACAGTCTGTGTATCCACACTTAAACTTATTTAGCTAAAAATAAATGTGTATTCTGGATTTCGTCATGATATTAAAGTATAATATTCAATGCAAGAATAACTTGAGCAGATTCATATTCCAAAAAGTAAGTGTGTGTGTTTTTGTCTTTATCTGTGAGTTGTTGTTCTGAACATCATAGCTACTTGAAACACATGTATGATCAAATTGAGATAGTGAAACAATCAGCTAGTCTCCAAACTGTCTGAGGCTCAATTCCATGGACAGGTGTGCATCTGTGTGTCAGCTTTCTTTTTCTGTCACCTGTTCTTACACTGTTGAGCAGATACTTGCTAATCAGAAAAATATGTCAGTCATAATATGTGGAAGCCAAACAATAGTCAGAGACTGCCTTTGTCTGTGTTTCTGATCTGTTTTTTTTAACCCGCTGTCTAGACACATCCTGCACATTGGCTCATCCATCATTCACCATGCTCCTTTCTTTTATTTTAGTGCTCATTGCTGTCATGTTTATTGTATGATAGCTCGCGAGTTGCGGAAATTCTTTCGAGTATAGCTTTCCTTTAATGATGGAGTTTTTGAAAAGTAGGTTGCTTTCCAGTAAGCCTTCTCTTGATTAATATACTTACGCCTGCAATTAATGGTACGACCACCTTGAGTCAAAGTCTTTGTTTTTTTATTCTTAAAGCTGTTGGTTGAGAGTATTATTAAATTAATTGTGTCATATTTATAATAGATGATTATTAATTGGGCCGTGTCTCCTCGGTCATTAGCTTTCTTCTGTTGCCACTGTGCTGTCAGCTGGAGTTCTCTGTGACACAAATATCAGACCACCCTCATTTAACACAGTGACTTATGAAGAGAATATTACTCCTGTCTGCCTTTCTTGTCTCAGTTGCTCCCCACCCACTAAATGAGCACTAATGCACACTGTACAGCACATTCTGGAAATTAATTGAGTTTGACTGCAACAGTTTGTGGTGTGATGAATGTGTGGTTTTATCACCCATCTCCCTTCACAGACTGCCTAACGTCTCATTTTTGGTCTGCGATTAAAAACCCCGATACTATCTGCTGTGTCTGTGTAACAGAGAAGCTGAATCATGCACAAGAGCGTATTCTCTCAGTCTAAATATACAGTGAGGATGTAGGGTCAAATGGATTAAAGTGATTGAAGCTCGAACCAGGTAAACAAAATGGCGAAGCCATTATTAAAGCCATTATTAAAGCCTTCTGCAGTTTCCTCATTTCACGACTCGAGTACTTATTGAACAAGAAGTCATAAAAAGGATGTTTTAAGTAACTAATAATATTTGAGTGGGCGTAACAGAGTGTAAATGGGTGTGATCGTCCGGTGAAGTATGATAAACACTATTATATCATCCTGTTTTGTTTTGCTTTGTTTTTTCCTTCGTCCTATGATGGATGGCCTTGTGGCATTTCACTGATACCACACCAGGATTAGATTACACAACGTGGATGTTTTGTAACGTCCACAATGTCAAATTAGGTTATGTCAATAAATAAAATGTCAGCAGGCTAAAAGGATTTAGATTCCATCCCCACAGATGTTTGATGAAAAAGTTGGCACGGTCTATTAAAAGATCAGTACAACAGCATTCAGTAAAGTCACAATTTATATTGTCAGTATAATCTATAATAAAAGTCTTACTAAAACCGCTTCCCAGACGTCTGTTCAGGGTAAAAGTGGATAAACTTTTAGCCCAAATGCAAATTAATTTTTAATTAAATTGCTGCAATTTGGGTGTTTCTTACTTTAGTTTGGGGTGTTACTGCTATTTATCTTTTAAATTATTGTTTATTTTTATTGATTTATTTATTTCATGATTAGGTAACTTAACACTGACTGATTCAAGAGTAAAAGGCGACTAATTCAGTGTTGTGTCAAGATATAACAGACAGCAAAACATGGTTTAAAATTGGATCTATGTGCACTTTTTTAATAGCAACCTGTGACAAAAACAGATCATTTGTTCTCATCTCTGTAGTTAAATCTAGACAAATGACCAAGATAACACAGTTTTATGGGCAAAAAAGCTATTAGCCACATCTCAGTGTGGTGTGCAGTGTATTAAAAACAATCGAGGGAACTGGTCAGGTGGGGAACAAAAGAATAAGAAGTAAGCAGTACATGAATAATATATGAAAGTTTGACCTTAAGAAATATAAAAACAAAGACCAAGCACAGTTCCTGAGAGATGAATCTCAGTTGCTCTGTCTGCTGTTTCTTGAAGTTGCCTTAGAATTGATCCCCATGAACGAGATGTTATTAGGAAACTATCATGTGTTTGGGTGGGCTTGTTTAGCTCCAAAAGGGCAGGAAATCACAAAAAAAGTTCAATGGGAAGATTCATTTTTGGTTGGTTCTCAGGAGGATGTAATCAGATTATTACATGGTTTTATATTAGGCAGGTTAGAACAGGTAGTGATTCTTACTTTGACTAATATTACTAGTAATAGAGGAACTTACACACTCTGACATATAGTGGATAGAAGCAGAGGTGTGCAGAGAGAAGTACTTCTACTGGCCATATTCCCCATTTTTTAATCTTTTCAAATTTCATGGATAATTTTAGATTGATTTGGGGTTGTTGGTGAAGCTTATACTGGCTTTTAGATAAGAGACTTTTAACCTTTTTGTTCTTTCTTTCAGCGTGGGTTTTCACAGCCTGTGAGACAAGCAGTAAGTGAAATGGCATTGTTTCAAATGGCATGTCTAAAACATCACAAGGTACATGAGAGACAGTGAGAGAAGGTAACTTATTCTAACTACCTCTGCCAAGGAATTTGTTTTTGGTAACCTGTGCATGGGTTCATATCCATTCTGTTATTCTGTCTGTAAACACAATATCTCTAAAAAAAATTCTGATTCTATGAAACTTTGTAGGGGTAGGGTCATGTTAACAATACATTACAATGTGCTCTACATCCACCAAGGTGTTCAAGGTCAAACTAATTATTTATTGGTCAAAAACTGACAAAAGAAACTGTGATTCTTAGATGTGCAAATGTAAGATTCTAGTTTATAAGTTTTAAGGCATTTTGTCAATTTTCGACAAATAAATGATTAAGTTTGCCTTGAAGACCTTGGCGGATGTAAGATAAATTTTAATGAACTGGTAACATAACCACTCTACAACCCTATAAAGTTTTTTGGGGGTTTTTTGTCTATAGTGCTTACAGAAAAAATGGCACAAGCACACTCTAATGTAACCTCTATGGTGGAGTTAACAATTTGAGTACATGTACACTGTTTCTGATTAGGTATTGTGTTTGTTTTGTTTTTTTAAAAACAGAATAAACTTGTGATCATTTTTTTATTTCATGGATGCTACATATGTTCTATATCCACATAAATAATAAATATTTATAATCCAGATTATGTCAGATATAGTATATTAAATGGGTTTTTGGGGGGGCACATAAGACAACCCTACACTTTAACTTTACTGCACTAAAAAATTCTTAAAGTAAATTTAAAAAGAACCAAGAAAATAACATGAATGTATACAAAATGCAGTACTGTTCCCTCACAATTTTGCTACTGCCCAGAGACTGATCTGAGTTAGTGAAGATTTGCGCTTTCGGAGTGCTACTTATCTTTCTATTGGTAAGCTGTAACAGTCATGTATTTTCTGTGGGGTACCTAAACATCCATCCATCGATCTTCTTCCGCTTATCCAGGGCCGGGTCGTGGGGGCAGAAGCTTAAGCAGAGAAGCCCAGACCTCCCTCTCCCTCTCGCCTTGGTGTTCCCAGGCCAGCCGAGAGATATGATCTCTCCAGCGTGTCCTGGGTCTGCACCGGGGCCTCCTCCCGGTGGGACATGCCCGGAACACCTCACCCAGGAGGCCCCCAGAAGGCATCCCTGTCAGATGCCCGAACCACCTCAGCTGGCTCCTTTCGATGTGGAGGAGTAGCGGCTCTACTCTGAGCCCCTCTCGGATAGCTGAGCTTCTCACCCTATCTCTAAGGGAGAGGCCAGCCACCCTTCGGAGGAAGCTCATTTCTGCCGCTTGTATCCACGATCTCGTTCTTTCGGTCACTACCCACAGCTCGTGACCATAGGTGAGGGTAGGGATGTAGATCGACCTTTAAATTGAGAGCTTCGCTTTTACACTCAGCTCTCTCTTCACCACAACAGACCGGTGCAGCGTCCGCAGCACCAATCTGTCTGTCGATCTCCCACTCCCTTCTCCCGTCACTCGTGAACAAGACCTTGAGATAGGCTTAATAATTTAATATTAAATATGCATATTTTTCAAATTTCGCCATTTTTTTGGCTCATGAGGTTTTGGGTGATTAGGAATTAAATATGCTAAAGTCAAACAATTACTAGCAGGAAGTTACAGTCATGCGTTGTGTGTCTTTTGTATTTAAAATTATTATTGTTGATATAGTGACTAACAAACAGACATCTTTCAGCGTACTGTCATTCATTAATAATTATTCATCAGTTGGGGGTCAGGCTCAGTTGTCCAAAGAGCGGGCTGCCTTGGCTGAGGTTTGTGCTCTCTGGTGCTTCTTGTCTTTCCATTGGTAAGCCCCATAGTCATCTGTTTTAGTTTTGAAACATTAAACAACATAATATTAAAATGCACAAGAAAAAAAGACGTTTTTCCATTATTTGGCTCATAAGGATTTACGTTATTAGGGATTAAATATGCTAAGGTCAAACAATATCTAAAAGGCTATTACAATTTGTTGTTCTCTCATGTTTAAAATCAGTTTATTGTGGATATTGTGACTAAGAAACATGCACCATTTAGAGTATTGTGATTAATAATTATTCATCAGTCAGGGGTCTGACTCAGTTGTCTGTGGGCTGTATCTGTACTGAAAGAAATAGGTAAACACTATTGTATGTTTGCTAATTTCCTTTTATTACGTTTTCAAAGGGAATTTTATGATTTATTACATACTTGAATCATTGAATTGATCTTTGGAACCCACATGCCATTAGTGAATTTATTTATTTATTTTATAACAAAGCACGCTACGTTTTTAAAATTATTCTCTCATGACAGGTATTTTTATTATAGCATATTAGCCCCTAGCCAGGGAGCCAGGCCATCAATTTCTGACTCTGTTCCCTGTCTCAGAGGTCTTTGGGTGCCAGTGATAGGAAGTCAGGTGTATGTCAGAGCTCTGTGACAGACGGAGCTAGGCAAATTGATGGGTATGGAGCCAGAGCACTCACACCACCCTCCCAGTGGCAACAGCAACCTCGGGGCTCACTCGGTGTTATCAGTACCTCAGATCAGCCACAGTAGCAGTCAATAAGCTCATTTCTAGAGGGACCTGTTCCCGTGTCCACACCATGGCAGTCCTTAAAAGCCCACAGAAGACTTAGATTCAGTCTACAGCTTGTAATCATTACGTTTAAGAATTTTCTACATTATCCCTATATATATTTACATTACATAAATAAAATAGGTTATTTAATTTGACTGAATTGTTGAACTACCAATAATCACCAGTATTCAGCAGTGAATGCAGATATTTCCAGCAAATTACGGGTTCAACAACAAGTGGAAGCATCTGTATGCGACTGTATGGTGAAAAAAGAAAGGTAAAGCATTGGCACTACTGCAGGATACAACAAAATGGGAACCATACTGATTTATAATGTACCGACGTATCTAATTAGGTATTTAATGATGATCACTTGTGGTCATCGTAAATGTTATTAAAGATAATCCTCGATTTTAAAGAAAGAATGCCATATTTTAATGCATTCTTCATTGCCCATGCTCCTGTTCTCCACCAAGTGTCGTGAAATTCACTTTGTTAGTTTAGGTGTAACCTCACTGACAGAGTAACAGATACAAAAAATATAAAACACATCTCTGTCTCAGTGTCTGCATAAAGTTATGTGAAATGCAGAGATGTCACCCAGCAGTAAGACAGCTAGATACAGGGAAAGGCTGAGGCCAAAGATCTAGGATATCATGCTCATTACCTCCAACCAGGAGGACTGAAACAGTGAACATAGCCTGGAGCCATGAAATAATCTGTTTCACACTGACAGTAAATTTATTTTTCAGTGTCGAGTGAGACATGAAAAATCGTGCATCAACTTAAAGTTCAACTGAAATTAAACTGCGTTTCATGGTCTGGTAGATACTCGAGTGCTTCTAAATGATGTCTTTTATTTATTTGATTTTGATTTTGTTTTTGTTTTGTTTTGGGTTTTTTTGGTGGGGGGGGGGCAGTCTGCTGAAGGAGGCAGAGGTAGCTTTTGGTAAGTGTCTTGATGCATGCTCAATCATCCAGGTAAGTTGATTCTGTTCACCTGGACGTAGCGTTTTCAGTGGGAGAAACGTTTGAGCGCGGAGTCAAGGAGGCCATTTATATGAAAAGGGAAAGACCATCTCTGAATCGAGGAGGGGGCCTAAGGGTACATCTTTCACCATCTTACAATGCTGTGATTACAGCCATTCCCCAACTCGCTGTGAATAGTACTCATGGCCATTGATCAGTGGTCTTTGATCACTGAGCTTTGATCGGTGGTTGTTGATCAATGGTCATGAGAATTTGCATCTGGACCTCCCAGCCCATTGTTCTGTCAGTGGTGCTGGTTTCAGTCACTATGCAAATGTACGGTTTATAAGATTGAGGAAACCTGCAGTCAGCTGAGACTGAAGAAGTCACTTAGGCTACGTTCACACTGCAGGTCTTAATGCTTAATTCCGATTTTTTGATATAAATCACTTTCGCCTGCAGTGTGAACATAGCCTTGGATGAGTGACGAAATGTTTCTCCCACTGAAAACGCTACGTCCAGATGAACAGAATCAACTTTTGGGGATTTTATTACAAATTTAACAGAAAATCAAATATCTCAAGTAGGCAGTACTTTATAAAAAGTCAGGCCCTAGAGTGCAGCGTGTACAAAACACACACATGTTGTGACTGATAGTTAATCAGCTGAGAAGTTGAGTCGAATCGGGTTCATCCTCATAATTCAACCACATGAGCAATCTTAGCTTATTTCTGAATGTAGTTGGTCAAGAATGGGCTCACGTTCAAAGTAAGCCTGTATCCAGTTGTGTCAAATGTTCCTTTTGCTGTTTCATTTTCTGTGTCTTTGCTTTCCTTAGTTTTTAGAGAAATCAACAGAGTCTGTCAGTGTGAAGCTGCAGGGAGGCATCTCACTGTGTGGGGACAAGGAGAGGAACTGAGGACAAGTTGAGTTCAAGATTGCCTAAAACTATAACAAATTAAAATAATTTAAATTGGTATGTTCACACCTTTGCGTTTAATATTCTAGTCTACATTAATTGAAACAGTTTGCAGGCTTAAGTAGCATTGGTGATGCAAATTTGAGAGGAAACAGCTTGAAGCCATTCTACCCTGAAGGCTTTGCCGCTCCTGGTCAAAGACTGCAAAGTACAATATTGACAAAAACATGCTGCAGCAGGCATGTCAAACTGACACAACAATCATTTATCTCTTACAGTATTTAGCAGAGGGAGGCCAAGGTGAGGTAAACCCAGTGATTTACGTAGCTGTTGGAGCAGATGAGTCTCTTAATGAGGAGAACTGAGAGCGTCATCCATCAGCGTCAGACAATGTCATGCATCTGCAGAGAGGGAACAAGGCAGTCGGGAGGAAAACATGGTCTGTTCTGCTTGTCAAATAAGCTTTCAGGGGAATTGTTAGTGTGTATGTGCGTTGTTTGTCATTCAATACGACATGCATGTATGTGTTTCTGTGAATATGTGTGCAGGCTGCTGTTTCTGTTTTGTAAAAATCCCAAAGTAAGCAGTTGTTTCAGAAATATTTCACATGTTGTCACGTGGGGTACAAAAATCAATGTAGAAAAATCTTCTGTAATCTAATCAGAAGCACAAGTTTTCCAGAAATTAGACTGATCCACTGAAAACAGTATAATCTTTTATGCACCTCTGTTGGTGCAGAAGAGGCTGATTTCCCCCCTTAAATGAGTGACTCAGGCATTGTTTATAAAATCCTCAGTATGGTCTTCTTATCAAGTACACACACACACACACACACACACACACAAATACATATCAAGTTGTACACAGTAAATGTTTCAACAAAGAAAAAGTTTACTTTTTATCTCTTACATGCTCAGTTTGAATTTGATGCTTGCCAAAGATTTAAAAACTGGGAATTTTGGATGTTTAACACTGTGTTGCATCACATCTTATGCGAACACCACTTTGCACACATTTTGGGACTAAGGAGACGGGTTATGGTTTTGAAAGTGAAATGTTTTCTCATTCTTGCCTGATGTAGTAGTTTCTTTAGCTTCACGGTAGTTCAGGACTTCTTTGTTGTTGCTTTTGGGTTTCAGATGTTTGAAATATTTTCTGTAATAGTTCTGGACAGCAAAAAGGCCATTTCACCATCCCAACACTTTAAAAAAATTTCTGTAATAACAGAGCCATACTTGTGTAACACATGAAAAAGGACTAGACAGCAATATCTATTGAACTGTGCAGCTTATGCGACCTGCACTTATTATTTATACACCATCAGCGTTCTGGCTTTTGAGCTGATAACAAACCAGCGATCCCCGTCGTTCATGGTTAAAGAAAATGTCGTTATTTATGCCTTTTCTTTGCATGGTTAATGGTGGTTTTAGCAAAAGACTGTTCACTGAAAATAGTTTTTAGAAGTGTTCTTTAGCTCATGCTGCATTTGTAATCCGCTGCTGCCTTAGGGTCCAAATATTACAGCCATTTAATGTTGGTTTTTGGCCTTTTCCCTTGTGTACATAGATTTCTTTGAATATTTCAGCAATACTGTTTAGTCTAGTCCACAAAATCTTTCGTATTTTCTTCTGAGAAACACTGTTTCCAAATATCCTGTTTGTGTGTCATCTTTACATAAACTTCGGATGCTCTTTTTAAAGTAGTGGTGTTACTGACCTACCAATTAACCTAATTATTCTTTTCCTTATCTCTATTGCATTTCACTTTTTTCCACTATTATCTCTTAAATATTCCAGTCAAGGTTTCGGGGTCCACACTCCTATGTCCTCTTGCGTCAGGTATCTGCTGAAATCTGATCTCAAATGATTTTTGGCTCCACACAGACACCGACCTTCAAAGAGCAATTTAAGCAGACAACAATAAAGGTTAATGTTATCAATTTACTTGCAGAATTGAAATAGATTAGCAACAGCTGATATGTTTGTCCTTTTAGTCTAAGAAAGTGACCATCAGCGTGGCCTAAAATTGACAAACTGCTACCTGAATTTTGCTTTGCTATTCATCAGCGAGTAAAGAGAGATAATAGCTTTGTTAGCATCAGTTTGTCCGTCCATGTGTTTTGCCTGCGTAGACGTAAAGACTTAGAATCTGCAGGACGAGATTCTTTTATTTTATTTAAAATCAATTCAAGAATAAATGCATCACGAATGCTTCTTAATCTTAGTTATAAGACCTTTTTAAAATTTTATCTTTTAATTCAACCCAAGATTTCAAGTGCTATGTAATTATACTCTAATAGTTTTTGATCATATTTTATATTTGTGGCCCTGAGCTAATTCATGCATCTTTGCAGCTACCCAGTGGATCTTATCACCTCAAAAAGATTTGATTTCATAATACTTGAGTTACATTTTTATCACATCAGGTTGGGAAAGATGCACCTGTGAGTGGGCGTTAAGGACAGAAAACTTTTAAACTAAAAACAACAGGATACAGTGTGAAGAATCAAAGCACTGTTGTCTATTATTCCTCAAATATAGCTTGCGCTCCTGTATAGCGTGCACTCTGAAATTACTTACTTGTTCTTGTGGTTTTGTTTTTTACTTCACAGCAGACTGAGAGACACGAGACATAAAAGTATCTCTGGAAAGCAAAGCCAGATGATCATGTCTTATTACTGTTACCATTTCTTTGCATCCCTGCATGTGGCGTGCAGTGAGCAGTGTACATGTACGAATACATGTGTGTTGCTTCTTTGTCATCAACGTGAACAGAGAGTGAGAGCTTTTTAAAGTCGAACACCCATCACTAAAAAAACCCGAAAAAGAAATAAGGATCCAGTTGAGCAGAAAAGTGCCACTCTGACTGGCAGTCCCAACAGTTGCTACAGTAATTAGCTCTTTTGCTCTTTCCTACACGCTGCACTTCATTCTCAGCATCTGTTACGTCCTCTTCACGCCTTCAAATCTCTCAGGTGAAGACACTGCATGATGAAATGATTGTAATAAATAGCAAAATGCTAACCACCACGCAAACAACAAGCAATTATTTTCAGTAATGCCTCACATCAGACCCATATGATTATCCTCTCAATGGAATAAGGTGCAAAAGCTCTTGTTCTGGAAACGAGGCAAAAGGAAACACTTTGCATAATATGCGTAGTACAGTGGAACAACTTAATAGAAGGAAATGGCCTGAGAAAAGAGTAATGCTGATGGATTCAATATGAGATGCATTTGTTTGAATTTAATACATTAAGGTCATTTTTAAATTGTATACCCTGTTTGTGGGTTTTGTTGTTTTCTTCCTTATCTGCTCAGCAAAAAAGCACTCTGCCATGCTTTTTAAAAATTATGTATAAATTGATTTGATAAATGCACCTCAAATGATGCCCATTTTTTAGTTTACTCTCATGTTGTATTTCTAAGTGAGTAGCGGGCTGTACTAAAGCTTTAAAATAAAGATAGAATGGTTTTGCAATCACTGGAGTGTTTGTCTGTGCTGACCTTGCCTATTGTGGCAGTTAAGAAAAATATATGAGTGCATTATACTGACTATTTGGGAGAGGAGGTACCAAATTGTCTCACTGGTGTTTTTGTCTTCAAAGCATCTTACCAGAACCTCCCTGTGTGGCTCCCACCACATCCTCTGCCCTTGTTTCTCTTATGGAGACTAAAAGCCTTCAAAATCTTAGTTTAGGAGTAAAAAAAATAAAATATGTTTGTTCCTTTTTACTTTATAGACAGTGTTGGGGAGTAACGGAATACATGTACCGCCGTTACGTATTCAGAATACAAAATATGAGTAACTGTATTCCGTTACAGTTACCGTTTAAAAAGGTGGTATTCAGAATACAGTTACTTTGGTGAAATAAATGGAATACACGGCGGTACTTCCCTGTTTCATATTGTCGCGGGTCAGGATTGTTTGGGTTTGTTTGACAGCTACGTTCTGTTGTTCCAGGCGGCAGCGTTACGGTTGCCATGGTTACAGGGTGACGCTCTCTCTCTGCGTGTTTCCTGGGTGAGAGAGCGCCTTTGTGTTGTTGTTGTTGTGCTAAGCTAATAGGCAGACTGCTACAGGCATAGCTCTAAAGAATGTAGCATCATGGGCAGTGTAGTCCGTGCTGCAGGGAGAATGGACTACCATACCCGTTATGTGTCTGTGAGCGAGGGAGGGAGAGAAAGGAAAAGTCCGAGCTGTCACGGAGCAAAAACGGGAGCTGGAAGCATGTAAATATAATAATAACCACAGCAGCCAAGAAGAGAGCCTGAGGAGCCCATTTGTAAGTAAGCTATTAAGACTCAACTGTACACTGTGTTCGTGTTTTCCTCCGGGAAAAATAAGTTCCGTTGGAGCAGCCTTTCAACGCCTCTCTCTGTCTCCCGCAAGCAAAGTTGACCCAGACAACAAAGTAAAGCTAGTTTTCGGCTACCAGCCCGACACGAACCCGACGTATTAGCCCGAGGTCCCTTTACTACGTTTCGGACCTTCAGTAACAGTAATAAATCACAGCAATAGTACATTCACGTAGTTGTAAACAGCATGATAATATATTAAGTATTCCAAAGTATTCAGAATACGTTACTGTCATTGAGGAACGTAACGGAATACGTTACAGAATACATTTTGGGGCATGTATTCAGTATTCTGTAGTGGAATACATTTTAAAAGTAACCTTCCCAACACTGTTTATAGATCCGTGTGTTAGTGCTGAGACAGGCAGTAGGAGGAGCGGTTCCCATGTCGACCGCAGTTTTGTTCATTAATTTATCAGAATAGATAAGAATCCAGAGAAAATTAAGACTTTTTATCTGCTTTCCTTCTCGCATTGTTGGCCCTCATTTTCCAAAGACCTCACAAAAAGACACCACTGTAACATATTCCCTATGTTTCAGGCTGGAGATGTGTAACACTTTTGTTTTTGTCAACAAATCCCCTGAAAGGCACAGTGTGTCACTCCATGTCATCGTATTTCTTGACTTCCCTTCTGTTTTTGTGGCTCTCACCCTGCTCGCCACTCAAGTCTACTAAAGATGTTCTTTTTGGGTCACGAAATGGGTCACAAAAATTCCGTAGTGCATTTCCTCAGAGCTGCTTTGAACTGGCGTATCAAACACTGCACTAGTGAACTTGTGGCAGTTGCTGGTGGAAGTGGAAATAAATCCCAGTGTCCACATTCATGCTAATGTACGAAGCCGTCACTCAGTGTACGTTTAGCTCCCTGAAGTAAATATTTCATGACATCAGTGGTAAAATGTGACAGAGGAAGGATTTCACAGGCTGCAGATACACAGACCTTTTAAATGATTGCTCTCGGACCTTGAATGGCATTTGTTGACATGACCAAAATTGTGCCTAAAATGAAGAAGCGTCTCCATTTAACCCTCTCATCAGATTGTGAGCAGTCATTTTTACCTTCAGGTTGCTCATCCATTAATCATTTCTTATTGGATCTTCCAGTTATTAGATGTGCACCTCAACTTGGCCTTAACTAAACAATCAGCTGCCTGCTTCCTATTTTACAGCAGCACACTCAAAACAGAGGTCATGTGACATGCATCAGCTCTAAAATGCCGATCTAGACAGAGATCATATTATTGTGTACACTGCCCTAAATGACACTCCTCATTCTTTGGAGACTGGACTTTTTCTTTCTGCCGTTTGGCACTGAAGTAACTGATTAACTGGACTAAAGCATTACAAACTAGGTTGCATGCTCCCATTGTTATGCGCATTCTTTTTGCAATTGCTTTTCACACATTTGTTCAACAAAAACAAAACTATTAAGTAAAAAACCCAACCTGATTAGAGTATACATGTTTGGTACAATTTTTTAAAATGAAAACAAATTAGGAGAGCTTATTAAATAGAAGTGAAGTGAAAATAATCTTATCATCCTGTGATCCTGTGTCCTGTGATTTTTCAGTATTTCTGTTCATAAACAAAATCACTCCCTATCAAACAGAACAACAAAAGAAAAAAAGAGGCTCTAAATTGGAGATGAAGTTGGAGAATTAAAAGTGATCCTGTCTTCTTGTTACCAGTGTCCATGTCTCCAGCATAATGTCATTCTTTTTGTTTTTTTGTTTGTCTTGGACAGACAAATTACTTGAAAGACTTCAAAATGCCTCATATAGTGACAATGATTTAGACCAGCGGTCTCCAGCCCCCGGGCCACGAACTGGTACTAGTCCAAGAGTCGTTTGGTACCGGGCCGCGAGAGTTGAGGCTCGGGTGTGAAATTCATGGTTTTCAGGGTTTTTATCAGTTTATAGCTTTATTTGTTTTTATCGTTTCCTCGGTTTCCCTGAGTCTTTCCCATGTGTTATGAATAAATCTTATTTTTTCTGGTCCCGGTACTGGTTTAATTTTGTTGTATTTATCCGCGACACCTTAAAAGCCAGTCCGTGAAAATATTGTGGGACATAAACCGGTCCGTGGCGCATAAAAGTTTGGGGACCGTGGATTTAGACTGCATCTATATGCTGGTTGTTTTCTTTAAGTAGCTAACTGAAGTACACTTGAATTGTAATTAGGCATCAATGCTTCTAATTGCAGATCTAAAAATAAGTCTTTAATAATTGTAAAGAGCGATAGCACCCTTTGTATAACTGACAGATTTAAACATTACATTCATGAGAAAAAGCTTCCAGGGTGCAGAACTTTCAGTAGGCCAGTAAAAACAGATTGCAAGCGCATATGGTTTAGTCTTCTTGAGACGCTTAAATAAAATCTACACTGGCTGCACAATGCAAGAAGCATGACAGCAGCATATGAATTCCCCCTCAAAGTCCACAGTGAGCTGCTCATTGATTTTTCTGCTGACACTAATTTAATATCTTTGACAGTTCCAATATATATATGATTATGGACATGGAAATGACCACTTAATGCTTAAGTTCGAGGATTTTCTTATTACATCTAACACTAAGATTTTGTTTGTTTTTTTTGTCACAGGGAAACTTTACTTTAATCTACATTTATTTGACAGGAGTAATATCAGTTGCTTTTTGGATTAAGATGTACAAAGCAGATGATGAAGTTCCAATATACAGTCATGGCACATTTTTTAGTTGCACCTTGCTACTACTGGTTTGGATCCCCTTTTGCCTTCGGAATGGCCTTAATTTTTCATTGCATAGATTCAAGAAGGTGCTGGAAACATTCCTCAGGGGTTTTAGTCCATATTGACATGATGCAGGCATACAGCAGCTGCAGATTTGTCAGTTATAAATTCATGATGTGGATCTCTCAGTCTGCCACATCCCCACGGTACTCTGCTGGATTGAGATCTGATGACTATCTAGCCCATTTGATTTCACATAGCCGTTTTCAAGAAAGCCATTTGATTTAAGCTTTGAGACATGGAAAGCTGCTGGAAACAACTATCAGACGATGGTGGTCATAAAGTTATGGTCATGAACAATAATCAGGTGAAGAAGAGATCCCTCCCACCATTATACCACCACCAACTGCTGATACAAGACAGGATGAATCCATGTTTTTATCTGAATGTTGCAGCAGAAAATTGAGACTCATCATGTCATGCAATGTTTTTCCAACTTCTATTGTTCAATTGCAGTGAGCACATGTGAACTGTAGCCTGTTTTTAGTTAACATTAGTGGCACCCGGCGTGTTCTTCTGCTGCTGTAGTCACTCTGTTTCAAGGTCCAACCTGTTGTGCTAACCTTGGTTGCAGCAAGTGGTTATTTGAGTTTCTATTGTCTTTCTATCAGCTTGAAGCAATCTAGACCTCCACCTTTGACCTCTGACACTAACACTGGATGTTTGATCTTTTTCAGACCATTCTGTGTAAAGAGATGGTTGTGTAGATCAAAAGTTCTTAAAATAATCAAATCAGCTCTAACAAGAATAAGAATAGAAGAATATTGTACAATGATTTAAACACCCAGTATTGCACATTGATTGCTATTTGCAATGATACTTTTTTTTGCTGATGAAAGCTCTACACTCACTCTACAGAGGAGTCTGATATGAGTCTGATACGAATCGAGAAGTCAGTGTAGCTCCTTTCTGTCTGATGACAGTGAAACTGAGGTCGGTTGTTGAGGTTATCCTGAACTTTTCTCTTGGTACGTGCAGCTGTTTTTTGCTGCTCTTAGCTGTCGTCAGTGAAACTTTCTTTAAAGTCGTTCTAGAGTTACTGGACACTTACCAAATAAACTCTCGTATTCTCCTGGAACTCATAGAAAGGACTCGCTAGCAGGACACTTACAAGGTTTACACCGGTTTATTTACAGGGTTCCTTAGTGCAGAGAAAGAAAACAAAAAGCAATGCCTTAAGCCACGGTTTCTGAGAGTGGACAGAGGAGCTGCAGGTATGTCCGTGGGCACATGCACACGCTTTCACAGTCACTGGAGGAACACTGGAGAGATCTGCACAGAAACAGAGGTTAGAGCTGAGAGCACACTGACAGCAAGCATGAACTGGACAAAAGCCAGAGCATAATACCTCTTGCTGATGCAAGGATGTGGCAATGACTGAGGGATTGCTTCAGCCTTAAATAGCCAGTCTGATGACCACATGAGGAGCAGGTGAGTTCATCAGCAGGTCTTCAACAGGTGAGAGGGAGAGCGGAAAAGGCAGACCAGCACAGAAGGACTTGGGGACCATAGCATAATGTTAGCTTATAACCAGCTGTTGTTGTTTAGAGACGGGACTAATCTGTGGACAAATGCGACAATATTTGGAATAAAGAAGCATATTAATGCACATTTTCATGTGTTAGAGCCCTGACCTTAGAAAGAAGAGGATACTGTATACTATAGGGATGCAACGATACCAATTTTTTCAAACCGATCCGATACCGATACTTGGATCTGAGTCCTTGCCGATACCGAGTACAAAATCCGATACTTCTACCACACACAAGTTAAACTTAACCAGTAGTAAAGAAACGACCCCAGACAACTCTTTAACACAAACGAAACGTTTACTGAACGTAAGGGCAGAGACAAATACTGTACAACACATCCCTTTTTTAAACTCAAATGATATTCCAATTCCTTAACCAAATGAAATACACTGTATAAATGAAATAATTCCCTTTCAAATTATATTAAACAACCCAACTTATGTTATCACCTTTTGGTAAGTTACTCACTAATATACACTCCAAAACACGTTATATAAATCCACTAAACATACAATATTCACACATGGGCTCCACACACTCACATTCACACTTGTTGCAGGCCTGTTTGCTGCTCACGCTGGACGATGGAGAAAAATCCTCTTCTCCCCAGTAAGAGCACAAAAGTCTGACTTACAGTTCCGTTGCTCGGTAGATCGCCGTTCACCAGTCCCACACTAAATCCACTCCCTGCGGACCCGATGCTGTCTCTGCTACAGCACGTTAGCCCGTCACTGTCCAGCTCTTCGACAGTCCATAGCGGCTGCCTCCGTGGCGCAGCCAAGCAGTCCGGGCTAGCCTTTAGCCTCGGCGATCGTAGCTGGAAACACAGTTTTCCACGGTGGTGCGACCGTTGAAACAAAAAGTCACTTCACCCACACTCTGTTGCGAAGCTCCCACACGGTTAGCTTTCTAGTTACACACTCTTTTGTGCTAGTTAACCTCAGTAAAACTAGCCGAGTCTCTCACTTTGGTTCAGCTAACCTCGTGCATCTCTCCATGCCGTTCTCTTCTCCTCCTCCATTGCAACAGATACACAGGTCCCGTTTTATGCTACCTTCACGGGCCTCCAGAAAATTAGAACTCTGAACAATATTTTAACTCCCTTCAGAGTTACATACCATAAAATAATACTTTATGATTAACATAACAGTTTGATTGCTCTAATTACCTGTATTTACCTTGTGACATATTACAGGGCAAATTAAATTCAGGGTACAGTTACATCACATAACTGTGAACACCTTATGTTACCGTGGCGTTCAAGTCCATGGGAATTATGAGTATCTACGCCCAAATTCGGGCTACATTAGTATCGGTTCATGGTATCGGTTAACTTTTACGAGTACGAGTACGCACACATTTTACAGTATCGGCCCCGATACCCGATACCAGTATCGGTATCGGTGCATCCCTAGTATACTATATTACTGTATTATCCAAATGCTGGCGACTTTGTCTCTTTCATTCACATTTTCACTTCTTTGGTGTGAAAATGTGATTAAAAGATGGTTACAATCGTTCATATCTTGTGTATGAAGGTACAGAACACAAACACCTACCAGTTCACTTCTCCTCTGTTTTCATGCTTTGTATGAGACCAGTCTCTAGCCACAAACATAAAACTTAATTAGGTTGAATGGCAATGTCCCAAAGTGTCTCAACCACTGTAAAAAAACAGGGCTTCTACACATCAGCACTTGCACCTATGTATTTTTAATGGATTAATTTAATAAAAGATGTAATTAAACACTTATCAGTGTATATTTATGTGTGCAACACACTTTTTTTTTTATATTAAATAAAGTTAAAAAAAAAAGACTTACTGTACCTTTAACAGCACCCACTGACTTCCTCTCGTCAGATTTCCAGTTTAATCGCTGAGCCTGCCTTGCGAGCATTACAACTTTTAAATAAATAATCAGGCTTTTAAATCTGGTTCCTCTTGAGTTTTTACTCCCATGATGACGATACAGTTTATAGAACAGTAAATAATCTGCTTAAAGACATTGCTGAGCAAGAGAAATAAAACATCTCCTTACGAATTTTAAAACACGGCTGCTGTTTTAATAAACAGAAACTATAAATACTGTATGAACTTGCAAGCAGGTATTTTATCTGTATTTCCTCTGTCATATTATATTTTGCCCCATTCTGCAGGGAACATATTGCCACCCAAACTCCAATATTCCTTTTTCACACTTGTATATGTAACCACAGATTACATTCTCTCAATCAATTGAGTTTCCCTTTGGGCAGGACATGCGCACCCTATCAAATTTCTTCCTTTTTTATTCCGAAAAGATGATTAAATGGTCTGAGTCTCAGCTTTCAGATCAAAGCAGCTAGACCACTGCTTGTGAAAGTAATTCAGCATTCTGTGCAGTGTACTATTGGAAAACGGGGCCACCGTGCTTTGATGACTAAACCATTTCTTCCCCACTATTAATCTCACAGTATTGACTTGAAATGCAAAAAAGGTATAGCTACATAAGCACTATCAGCACCTATGTGCGTGCGAGCGAAGGCAGATACATAGACAAACGTTGATATATTATCTTCCTTTTACACAATACCTCTGCACATTTGTCACTCTTCTGATGATAGAGCTCCTACTTCTGAAGTCCTTGTTTCCACCCTGGGGTTTTGATAATATGCTTTTTCAGTGCACTTAACAAGCATCTGTATTTCTTCACCTTACATCAGTTTGCCACTTGAAACTCCTTAGAAACTCGGGGTCTTTCACATACTTCTTTCAAGAGAAAATTTTACATTGTCGGGTCATAGCTCGAAGACCTTCCAGGATAGAATCCGGGTGGCACTTCTCTTTTAATTAAGCTACAACCTTGGCTCTGAAATTAAAAAGAATTCTCTTCATCATCTTCTCTTTCACTAGCTCTTCATTACGAGTAAAGCCATACTCCTCTAAATCCTCCACAGACTAGGGATTAATGTGCTTTAAGCTATAAGAACGGTAATGATGAGCTTCTACTGTATGCAAACTTCCATACAGTTATTTCATTAAAAAATAATTTAATTACTGATTAATTGGAATTAAACATTCAACACCTGTTCCATTAATATACAAAGTAACATTTGCGTGAATGATAATCAGCTGAGACCAGAAAGAATTAAGGTGAATCTCACTAAATGAAGGTTAAGTATTTAGCATAATAACAAAATAAACTGTATTATTATTATTATATAACAAAATCTTCATTTAAATATAAATTGATGTCAGCGAAGTCTGCAGTTATGTGGGACAGTGAAAAGGTCCCTATGAACAGAGATGAACAGGAATGATTACGTTTAAGACATTTCTCTAATAGCACTGACTGTAAACTGTTTTTTGAAACTTCTTAAAGACTTAATTAACAAGTTAGCGTAAAAGGTTGATGCACAGACGATGAGAACAGGCTGTAATGTCTAAATTGATGTATATACTGTATATCGAGTTCCCCATATAGGTCAGGCTCAGGTTCACATCCTTTGTAATACTTAGAAGTAAAAAAACAACAATAAACAAACCAAAAAAAGAAGAAAACTTTGGTTTTTCAACCTTTTCTTTTTCAGTGTACTGTGAATTTTGACTTTGGTGTGTAAATGGATGAATCTAATGAGTCTTGGTGTTCTGTTCTATGGTAACTAAAGCAACAAAGACAAACCATGAAAGCCAACAAGAGGTCATCAGACAGACAGTCAGGTCTGTAAAATTAACTACTGCATTTGGTTGTGGTTGAATGTTATGCTTAATTAATCTTTGACAGATTTCTAAAATATTTGTTTTGTTGCTATTATGGCAACTGGTTTAATCAATTTGTTAAGCACTGCATCATTTCCATTTCTTCCAAAACAATTAAATTAGCATGTAGCAGAAGATATTCATCACTATCTTCTTGTTAAGTGTTGTGAAATTTGCAAACAAACCTTTCATAGGGAATAAATCTCTTACATAAATTCACAGATACATTTGTTTCCTTCTCATGCCCGTTTCTGTGGTTGTTGACTTTGATCAGTAAGAAACGGTGAGCTATTAAATGTGTGCTGTAATTTGCTGGAAAACGAACCAGCATTAAAAATATATGCCAACAGCAAACAAAGAAATAAATGATAGTATATATAGTTCTGGAGGTGGACTGTGAGCCAAAACAATGACAGAGTCAGTGGATGAATACATCAGCTGGCGAGCTCTAGTTACAATGTAACAGTCTGAATCAGTTGTCCATGTAACATTAGAGTTATGTCAGAATTCACAGGAGCCTACATACTCTGCCCAGGCTCCACCCCTCCTTCTTACTCTAACCAATCAGATTACTTATTGTAGTAAAAACACAGCTGATGTGTACAAATTCCTGTTGCACGCTACCTGCGAGAAAGGTAAGTAAGATCTCGACCTTACTCTCCTGCATACATATTAGCTAGTGATGCATACATGTGTCATAACTCAAATATAAAAAAGGCTCTACTCATTAAATGATCCTGTGTTAACACAAACGCATCCACTGACCACACTAGAAACAGGCAGTGTAAATTCATATCCAATCTGACATTAATGCTCCCTCAGGCACTTGGAGAAATAATTTCAGAGGAGTTCTTAAATTTCTGTTTAACTTTTAAAAAATAATATGAATTTAAAATAACAATGATGGTTGATGGGAAACCAGTTGTTTACATCGCTTGTAATACTTGGATGGTGACCTCATGAAGGAAACTCTTAATAGGAAATTACCATGCAGGCAGTGTTCTTATTACAAATAATGTCATATTCCCCCGTGGGTATACAACTGCAAAGCAAAAGTTAATTCAAACCCATAAAGGAAAAAATAATTGAAGTTAACACGACTGGAACAAGAGACTGGAGGAGAATCACAATTTTAGTCACAATCGTGGGACCTCTAAAGCAGCGGTTATCAGAATTTTTCCAGCATGCCCTGCTTCAAAAATTAAAAAACTTTCATGACTAATACTTAGTAACTTTTATCACGTATTAACAAATATTATGACTAAAAAATAATCTAGGGTAATTTTAGTGGAATCAAAGTCTCATTTGTTCATTTCCCATGTTTTTCTCATAGTTTTTTTCCATGATTGTTCACATACAACTTTGCTGTGACTCTGTCACGGGGAGTATTGTTTAGTGCTCGTGTATTTTTATGTTTTCTTAAAAAAAAACGTGCATGAATGCACACATGCACTGAGAGCATGTGTAATTAATATTAATACAAACCATTTTCCTGCAGGGGACTGAAATGCAAATGTTTCATGAATGCTATTGTTAAATTCAGACAAAAGGTCACAAAAATGGTGTTTAAAAAAAAGAAGCAAAAACTGCCTAAATGTGATGAAAGAAAGGGGATGAGAACAGTATTAAAATAAAAATAAATAAATAATAAATAAAAAAGCAAAAAAAAGCCCTCCAGTTTTTTTTTTACTTATTAATTTTATAAAATGCAGGTCTTTGCTGCAAAACATAACAAAGAAGATTTTGCAAATGTTCTACGACATGCAAAATTCATGTCATTGTTACACCTGAAGGAAACGTGTGGTTCACTGAGAAACACCAAATGTCGACAGGTCTTTGTTTCTTGCAGCACATTTTAGTGCTGATAAAGCAGCGATGTGACTGATTCATAAGTATTAGCTTAGCACAGATGTATAGAAATGTCAAATATAGGTTTGAGCTAACTAACTTACCAAACTAACCAAAACAGCTACCAAATAAGGATGTTCGTGCTGCACGATGTTTCAAACACAAGGATCCATTATTTTGTTTATTCTAATATAATAATATGATACATGCACACTCCTGCCAATATCTTCAACAGTAGTCAATCTGTGGTGGTAATAATGTGCCAACACAGGTAGAGAAATAGAATTTATTATCATTATTGTTTATTTTTTCATTTTTTATTTTTTTTTTACAATGAAGTAAATGTATTTGTTCGCCCTCAGTGCACTTCGGTGAGTAATATTACGAAAACCTGTTGCCAAAAACACCTTATATGGCAGCCTAATATAAATCACTGCACTGGCATCACAAGCAACAGAAATCTATACCCGCATGAGAGCAAATTTTCTTCGCCAGTTCAAAAGCTTGTGCTGTTTGATCCCACAGGTGTCAGTGTCATCACAGTGGGTGCTTCCTTTTGAGCTGAAGAAACGAGCTCAGATTACCATTTGAAACACAGACACCGGGTGGGCGGATTCAACAGGAGGCCATCCTTTTATTGTCCAGCCTCTGTAAGAGATCATTGGGCTCTAACTGCACTCCAGCTGTTTCTGTTCAGTACTGATTATAGATTGCTGTGCAGTAACACAAAAACACAGCTGACGTTGGGTTGTGAAGCTGATTTATCGAGCATACACATGCTTCTCAGTTGGCATCGTTTCTTGAGTTGGAAACTCAACTCTTTAACTTCAGTGTGTTTGTGTGCAATTGCTTTACTTGATTTATTATTGGAATTACTGCTAATAAATAGTTTTCGAACTAATCTAGGCTGCTGTATGTGGACAGCAACTAATGGTTAAAGTCTTACACCAAAATATACACCACTTTGAACCATTGATCAAAAGTTTCTTACCATATGCCTTTATTTCAGTCTCTAACCTGAAATAAAGGCTTTGAGGACCACATGAGTGCACAATTAAACCTCTCTTCATCAACAATATCCAGCAAATTTGATGTTTAAATTAAATAATCTGATAATTTCATCTGAACTGAACCTTCACTACGCTGTATGCACACTATTTACAGTTGGATCTCTCTCCAAGCTAATGCTAGTGAAGGCAAACAATGTAGCCCAGCGTGTGCTTCTGTGGTTTCAAAGCCCAGTTGTTAGGACTGGCTGACAATATATTAGCAGTTCCCCCGTCTGCCAAAAGTACAGTGAAGTAGACAGCACATACTGAAGTAATCTCAGCATGTGCTGTCACAGGAGATGAAAGGTGACATCATATCTGAGAGGGAAAACGTGTACTAAGATGGATTTGTTTCCTCCAAGGGGGGAGAAGTCCTGGGTCAGACGATGATGACACTGTCAGCTTTCAGGAGATCAGAGAACAGATCGTGCACACAGGAAATTACAATGGAAGGTGTCTGACTATTTTTAATACATTATAGAATTTTAAAAAGGTCCTGGAAGTCAAATGAATGAATATGTGGGCCTCAGAGATCATTAAAAGCATCATGTTGGAGTGTTGACTAAGAAGACATCGCCTTAAAATTTTTGGCCCTGCAGGCTGCTACTGCATTACTGACAGCATTCGTCTCTGCACTACCTTAAAATGTAATAACTGTGAGTACTCAGTAGTACCATTGTTCAGATGCTCAGTGTTATATCTGTCATGCAGGTTAATGACTGTATTACAGCTGGTTTTTAACTCTATAGTGAACCTGGAAGTTTTTGTGGACAAAGATCATCCCATGAAATTTACAAAAAAAACCCAAATTCTTTGCTTAAAGTTAAAAGTATGTAATTACCACTTTTTGATGGTGTTTGGTGTTTGATTTCTTACTGAGGTTTTTTTTTTTATATTAATGCCATAATATGCCTTTGATCAATCTGCAACACCAAATAATGGTTTCAATTAATAAAAGATATGTAGGATTATACATCGAAATAAAGATCTCCCTGAGACAGAAGCCTTTTTAATCTTGGAGCCTAATTTGGGTCTTTTCTGCTTAAAGAATAAAAACAGAAAAGAAGATGATTCTAAAAAATGTAAGGAGCATAAAAATATTGCATCTTAAGTGGTTTTATTAGTAGGATGTTCTCAGAGATTCTTAGCTGCTATCTTGTTGAACAGTATGACATTTACTGAAGCAAAGAAACTGCTGCACACCAACGCTATGTTTAAAAAGAGAGGAAATTTTTGCTTTCAATGACCTTATATGAAATAAAAAAGTACCTGGCAAATTCACAAATCTAAATACAGCATATTCATATAAAGCACAAAAAGTGTGATGCTAATTTTGTCTGAAGAAAATTATTTGATGTATTTATATCCATGAGACAAATTGTTTGAAATTGACAGGCAAAGGTGGTTAAAGTAAACGCCACAAAAGTTTAGTTTTTTTCCCCTTTTCGCTTAGAACATGCTTTATTTCCAAGCACCATGTGTATTTGCACTGTGTGTTCTTTTGTTTTCTTGGCCCATAATTTAAAGTAATAAACTGGAAAACAATTACGCCAGTCTGCAGGTCACTGCAGTCCAAACTAGAGAACAGAGAAGTCCTTAGAAATAATTTAAGAAGCAGTGAAATCAGTAAAGTGGTGTTTTGTTTGTTTGCCTGGCTTTGATCGTGGTCACTTTTGTTTTTGGGGCATGATTTTGTGCTCTTTGTGTTGTTTTTTTTGAGGACCCTGTAGGAACTTGATTTCTGCAACACCAAAGAGGAACATGAACAACTTGAAGCCTAAGTTCATTTCCATTCTTACTTGTGCTAACACCACATGTGGTTCCGTATTCACTGTGTCATCCGTGATTTGTTTTACTTTTAACTCATTATTAATGTTTGTGTTGCGGCAATTCAGAAAGAGCAGGAAATGCCTGTTGAAGCTAAATGTGCAAATGAAACTGGTCTTTGATTTCTTTTTCTTTGTACTCCCCATCTTCTCAAATCAACTTTGATGAGATGAAGGTGAGTAAAGCATCTGAGTGAAGCTAGCATTTGTTTTTTTGGTGATGGCATTGTATGCAATGTTTTTGCAAAGGATTCTGATAAAACTGGCACTTGACCTCCACATCTCAGTGCTTCTATTTCAACACGAGTCTTGTTTTTTCGTCCTCATCTTCAAATGTACATCTTCCCTTGATTTAACAGCAGCAGGACATCGTGCTACTGTATCTATAAGCTGTTTGATGATGGCTAATAAACAACAAAACTAGCAAAATACATTAAAAACTGTTCTTTTGTACATTAAAGGGAATTAAGAGTAGAGTGGCTACGCCTTCACATTGAAGTGTCCCCTTGGAAACACCAGGAGCTGGAGGATGTGACTGAGGAAAGGGAGGTGTACGCATCTCAAAGTGGATGGATGAATGGATGGACATTGCAAACTAGCACACGTTAAACTGGTAAAGAGAAATGTGCAAACAAAGAACTACTGAAAAAATGATAAAATTGTGTGTGGAGCTCTTGGAAACAAATGAAAATGAGGTCTCTAATGGGGAAAATTATTCTCCCGGGAGCACTGGGGTCAGAAAGGGACCTTTTTTATGATAAAGGGACCCATTAAACACCATTTGTTAATAATAATCCACACATCCACTTTTTTCCGCTTATCTAATTCAGGGAAGGTGGAGCCTATTCAAGCTGCTATAGGGGGAAAGAGGCGGGGTACTCTCTGGACAGGTTGCCAGTCTGTCAAAGGGCTAACAGGGAGAGACAGATAACCATTCACTCTCACATTCACACCTACAACAAGTTTAAAATAACCAATTAACCTCACCCACTAACCACATGTCCACTGTGCCACCATGTCTGATGATAATGATGATGATAATAATAATAATGATAATAATAATTTATTACTAGTTTTCAGTTTTAGTGTTTGTGTACCATCCCAATCACTACCTCTGAGATCTTGCCAATAGCTCCATTTGTCCTCTGCTCATTTTTTAACATCATTGTCCGTTTTAAATCCAGAGCCACCTTCAAGGTCATTTATTGATGAAGTTGTTTACTGATAAGTCAGCATCAGCTGCCTGGCAGTGTGTCCACTGTACACAATACGTCTGGATCAAATGCTTGCAGCAGTATATCCTTGAGACATTTATAATGTTTCCCCAGTACTTTCACATTTTTATTTCCCGAGCATGTCTGAATATTTGTCATTTTCTGACGAAAAGAGAGAATTCTAATAAATAGCACATATGAATATATGTGCACCAGCATGCCCTTCAATACATTTCTTTCTTTAAAATTTCTTCTGTGATAAAATCATGAAAGGGATTTTTCTTCATTGTTTTTTCATGAGGTTAAAATCTAAAAATATTACATCATACTTTTTTTTACCATTTGTGTGAATGTGTGTGTGAATGGGTGAATGACTGGATATGTAAAGCGCTTTGGGGTCCTTAGGGACCATAAAAGCGCTATATAAATACAGGCCATTTACCATTTACCATACTATCCATAGGATAGGTCGTAATAGCTTTAACCAACATTTTGGTAAGTCAAGCTTTGCTGTGAATATTTTTATCTGTAAGCTTGTCTGTGTGTTCTGCTATAAAATATCAGGCCATCTGTCAGAAACATTTTACAGTTGTAGTCCGCTCTTTGGTCGTGGTACGGCAGCACTCTGTGATTTTTATCATCAAACAGATTGAAATATGGGCAGCTGAGAGTAAGAATAACTTGCTTACTACAACTGGAGAGTTTGTGGCTGTGCATGGTGTGTTTCTAAATTCAGAAAGCACGTTTATTTATCGAGACTGGTGGAATGCAGTATTTTTCAGCATTTCAAAATAACTGCAGTTGTTTGGCAAGTCCATCAACAATATATATCATTACCTACATTTACACAAATCTGTAGGGGAGCAAAAGCATCCTTGAACTTTCCCTTAGGTGACAAGCCCCAATTACGATCCTTGTAACCCTAATTAAAAGATTTCGACTTGATGCTGTGGTCATCACATAGTATTTCTCACACTGTGTAATCAAATATTAGCTCATGCAAATAAACCTTTTTTCACATCAATGGTTGTATTTTTGAGGTTTTTATTAAACTTCCAAGGACTGCAATTCAATAATTTAGCAAATTAACCAAACTCAGCAAGACTCCCATTCCCAGTGGTGACCAGCCTCAGCACTGACAGCCGTATAGTCGCATTTCCATACTACCATTGCAACAGTGAAGGAGTGGAAGATTTCAGCCCATTTAGACTGGACCAGCGTTCCTGCCAAACCATCACTATGTGTTCGGGAACATCTGTCTCTCTCCTTCCCAAAATTCTGCCTCTGTGCTCTGTAGACATTTTACAAGACAAGCATATGAGTGATGGGTTAAACTTTCTATCAGCATTCTACTGTGAAAACATCAGCACTCAAGCAATTGATCAGAAATCAGACTTCCATCCTGTAGAGCAGTTTATCATGTGCATCCTGCTATTAAACGGACAGCAGCTGAAACAGCGTCTTCGAAACTCCGTGCCTGTTTAGATGCTGATGAGATGTATTTGCTGTTTTGGGGCACGTTGCACTTCGGTATTGTTTCTAAATCACAGTGCGTTCCTCTCCTGCTTGGTGTTAGTCCAACGTGTTGCAAAGCTAAAATTGTGCAGAAAGACATGCAGTGCTTTCTGCTAACCGTTGTCAGTGCACTCGTTCATGTAAAACCCCGAGGTCCAGCTCTCTTCAAAGATCATTATTTCAACATTATTTCTTTACAGCATCATCGCAGTACAAATACTTATTCACCGGGTGATGCCGTTAAACTGCTGTTTTTAATAGTGACCCTAATAGCATGTTCGCCAAGTATCTTAGGGTCCATTAAACTTGTTGTTCAAAAACATAGATCTGAGTAGCAGCAGTAAACAAAGGGATGGGTAGACATAAAAGCAAAACCATCTGCATACAAAGATGAATACAATTATTTGATCAACTGAATCATAATTTCAGGATTGTACTTTTTTTTTTTGTTCATTTAATACTCATTTAGAATAAAGGAACAACGTTAATAATTAATGTTTGTTTAACATCTGTATTTTGTCTGTGGTAAGATTCTGTGCCACTCTTCTTTTGGTTACAATTAAAACTTACAGTACTTTCAGTTTTTACTTTTAGTGTTCTGCTTACAGTTATGCCAACTCCTAAAGAATCCTCACTGTGACGATGAAGCTTTTAATAACTATAGGTGCATCTTTAACGTACCAGTCCCTGCCAAGATTTTAAAAAAGAAATGGCTTCTGTCTCTTTTATATGCCTGGCAAAATTCTGTGTTGTTCTGAAGCTCTGTATAGGAAAGACTGCTCCTCTGAGTTATGTGCAAAATTATCATTTTCTATGTCAATTTTAGTTCTTGTGATATTTTTCATCATACTTTCATTTTTTGAGAATATCTAGTCTGAATGTGCTAATTCTAGCTAAGTCTTTTGTTGCTACTGAGTTTGAGTTTTTTAATGTCTGTTTGCACTGGTCTTTTAACCTTCAAAGTCTCAAGTGTTTGAATGCCTGTTTGAATCTATGGGAGCTTCTGACAGCATTTTACTGCCACAGGGGAAAAAAAATTCCTGATGTGTGACAATTAGTGAAAAACGTGTCTCCTTTTCACCTCCGTTGCAGTTATACATACAGTGGATGGAGTCATCTGAAAAATAATTGTTTGGTACTCAGCAAAAACCTTTCATATTCCATGCCAGACGTTTTGTAACTTGAGTGTTTTCAGTTGTCCCCCCTCCTGCAGTGTTTTATGCCATGTACCTAATGAAATAACCCTGCACAGACTTACTGTTTGAGTTTAATCACACTTATATAAACAGATAATAATTTGCTCAGACAGTGTTGCAGTAATATACCAAACACCCAAAGCTTTTTTAGATAAAAAGGTCACTAAATATGAAGTGCCAAAACATCGAGGTCTTTGTTGTTCTTACAGTTTCTATTTTTAACCTAAAAAGGCCACACACTGGTGTAAATCTAATACAGGTGCCCTTCAACAAATCTCATTATTGCTTTGTCTCAACATCTCTGACCTTTACAAGTTAAACTGTATTTGCAAGAGTAAAGACAACATGAGAGGGATGGCTAGATGTAAAGGCTATAAGGTTAAACACAATGAAAGGAAATAAATAAGAAACAGTTTCTATATATTTCACATCTACCTGGTATATTTCAGTGTTGCCCTGAGAGTTCTGCACTGCTTCTAACAAATCCCTGTTCTTTCTCTTTATGTGCTCGGAGAAGATAATGATGTGTTTACACACAGCCATTCATGCTTCACACAGACTTTTCTATGAGAGGCATGTGTGTACATTGCATTCTTCTCCATATATCAAGATGTGCAGTTGATATTGATTATGTGTCCCTTATTGTGAGCATCATCATGTAGCCGTTGCTGAAGATACTGATATAGCTAGCTGAAAGATTTTCCACCTGTGAGGGATTTTCATAAGGTAGTGAGGAAGCAGAAGAGGACACAGTTTGAACCTATATATCATTGTCATAATGACTGTTATCAGAATTCTTTAGGTTAACCGTTTTCAAGCAGATCATGCCCCAAAATATCTACACATCTCCTATATAAGCACTACATATAACAGCTTTTGAATTGTGTGTGCAAGCCACACATGCATATAATGTGACACGGACATGATGCACTACACTAGATCCCAATTTATAGGTGGTCACATTGGAGTGGGCTGCTATTCCTGGCTTAAGCAGCAAGGTTGTTGCCACTGCTATACTCTGAATTGAGTGTGCTGAGAGAGTTTGCCAGCTCATAGGTTTGCAAGGTGCCTTCACTGTCAGCATAACAAATAATCTGGCTGGACACTGTTTGGAGTGCACAGCCACATTTTTCTTTCAGACGTTCTTTCCTTTTTACTCAACCAGGTGTGGATATTAAAAAAAAGAAAGAAAAAAAGATAAAAAAGACATTCAGTTTACCAGCACTGACCTGAGAGAACTTTTGATGTTCTGTAGGTCTAAAGAACAAGTTCTAGATTAGAGCAGTTTTTCTCACTTCTCTTGTGAGAAGCACAAAACTTTGGTAAGAGCTGCTGCCAGATAATGTACTTTACAATCACAGGCCTCTACCTGAAAAATAATGGATCATTGTGTGAGTAGCTTTTGAGGTCATGTTAACCTGCTGCTCTTTGGAGTCACGCTGTATCTAACATGTTTTAAGCATTTCTAATCCATCTGCTTATATGCTCAATTACATTAATAAACAGTTTTTGCACACTATTGTAACAGCTCCAGTCTGTTCTTCACTTAGTGCAGGCTTATATGACTGAAAAAATGTATTTCATATGTATTTAAGCTCTGTGTCCCTAGAGGGATCGGCAGGCTGACAGGGGAGGTCATGCAGGAGCTTCTGTGGACTAGCATATTCGCAGAAAACATTGTGATGTGTAGCGAGAGTGAGGAGCACTGGAGAAACCCTGGAGAGGTGGAGGTCTGCTCTGAAGACAAGATAAATGAATGTCAGTAGAAGCAAGACAGAATACATGCTTATGAATGAGAAGGAGGCTGGTGCTGATGACCTGAGATCAACCATTCAAACCAATGGACTGAGCAGAAGAGAGGTGAAGAAGAGAGTGCAGGCAGAATGGAGTGGGTGAAGATGAGTGTCAGGAGTGATTAGTAACAGAAGGATAGCAGCAAGAGTGAAAGAGGATGTCTACAAGGTGTTAGTGAGACCTGCTATGATGTTGATGAGACAACAGGAGACAAGAGGTTGAGGTGGCAGAGTTGTAGATGCTACGATTTTCATTGGGAGGGACCGGGATGGACCAGATTAGAAATGGGTATATCAGAGGGACACCTCAGGTTGAGCAGTTTGGAGACAAAGTTATAGAGGCAAGATTGAGATGGTTTAGATTGTTCAAAGGAGGGATAGTGGATATACTGGGCAATGGAGGTAGAAGATGGAGCCGCCAGAAAGTAGAAGAAAACAAGGATTCAAGGATGAAGTAAAGAAGTCCAGAGGGTTGCTGTGACAGAGGAGGAGGATAGGAGTAGGGTGGGATCGAGGCAGATCATGCCCAATGCAGAGCCCCAACGGGGCAGCCAGAAGGAGAAGAAAAGAAGAGAAAGAGGAAGTTTAAATTTTTGATCATTGATCAACAATGATCGTCTAGATTTTCATGAAATTTGGCACCCATGGTGTTCCAGGGAAGAATCCTATAAAGTTGGACAATCACCTGAATGAACACTGCCATCATCATCAAATTAGTATTGTTGTAGTGTAGTGGATTAAAAAGACAAAACATATCAGAATACAACAAACTAGAACATAAACAATAAATGTTGGAAATAACAAATGTTTGAAAAGATTTAATAATTAGAAAACCCAAGAAAATCTACACAACATAAAACTACTATGAAACTATGAAGTACATCTTTAAAGTAGTGACTAGAAAAGTTCACGACTGCAGTGCACGAGTGAAAATGGCTTCAGTTTGTCAGTGTTTTGCTTAATAGCCATTAGCCTCTGTTGTACTTGTATAATTTGCTAATCCAAATTAGCATACAAACACAGTAAACTGAGATGGCAAACATTATACCCACTTAACAACAGCATGCTGACGTTTTCATTGTGAGGCTGATGTTTGTGTTTAGATTAAAGCACAGCTGTACTGTGTACCACATCTGTCTTCATGATATCGTCTACAGGCTTCAAATGCATCAACCTTTCAGCAGAGATGTTTGCACGCTTGTATCGGGGAGACGGCAGCACCTTTCTTCAGCTCACTGTCACATAAATTGGTTTTGGCATAACAAGAATGTGGCTAGGAAGAAAATCCTGCCCTGAATTAACAAGTCTAAGTTTGATGCACAAGTTCTGTAAGAAAGTTACAAACCAAAAGAAAGTGTTTTTCACAAATATAAATATAACCTTTGCAGTGATTTAAAAAAATGATGTTCTGCATCACAAACCTTTACTTAATAAAATTATAATTATATTTAATTTATTTTCACTTGGTTCCATCTTTCACATTAAGATCCCTTTTTTATGAACGTCGCCCAGCCTTGAAATAACACATTTTACACAGACACAGTTGACCGTTATTTCTGAAAGGCGGCCTCCATCATCTCCCGAGCAACCTGGAAAACTGATCATAGATGTGTCACATATGATCCTGCAAATGAAAGAATGTGATGGTTATGTTCATTTCAAATAAAATGCAAATTGTAAATCTGTTCCAGTCAGTTCAAGCCAGAAGAATAACTTGAGCTCATCTTTAATTCATGGGAGCACTTACAGTGCTGTGCCAGGGCAGTCTTCTTCCTGCGCACCGCTAAAAGCAGATTCTCAGAAGGGTCAGTGTTTCCTTAGGGAAACAGCTGGAAGCAGGCTTCCTACTGAATGTCTTCCACAGTTCTCATACTTCCCGTCCTTCCTCCGTCTCCCTGAGAAGCATCCACTGTTGACAAGTGTGATGATTTTTGATCCTGGGTATTATCTTTGCAGCCCAGCCAGCAAATTTGAAAGCTGCAAGGTTCTCGTACTGTGGTGAGATTCATCAGACATACATTCTCAGGAGATACAGTGTTTGAGTGAAACAGAACACTTGAATGCTGGGTGTAAATTTACTCTGGTCTGGGAGGAAAACGATGACTTGCCTGCCTGTTTTTATAGTTTGGCCACAGTGACAAAGTTCACTAAAATAATTTTCACGGTTAAATCAAAGAGTGGAGGCTTGCTGAGAGTATTTTGACTGATGCTGATGACGGTGTTAGATTCTCAGCTCCAGCTACACTGCTGCCTCTGCTGTGCACTTTGATTCAAAATAGCTTATATGCTCCAAACTACCTGCTGGTTAATAAGCTATGGCATGGAAAGAGAAGGGACGTTATTTCTTTGAAGTTTGGCCCTAGTTTGAGTTGCTAAGGAACAGCACACCTAGTATTAATGTGTTTAATGTGTAGCGTGTGAAGCTGTAATGACAGGACTGATCATAAAGAGGAAAAATCTAGGATTTATATTAACTTAAGAAACTGTGAGTCTTTTTAAGCTTGGATAACTGTTAACGCTTGATCACAATATGAATTCAACATATTATGATTACAAGATTTTCCTTACAGAGAAACAACTTTTTGCATTTACTTGTTTTTTTTTCTGTGAAGCACTTATTTCATACTATGTTGAATATAAATCCAGTGCAGTGTTTTGGCTCCTTCTTTAAAGCTTAAGCTCAGTCTCGGTTTACTTCGTTTCACCCAAAGATGCAGGAAAAAGAGCCCTTTGTTCAAAAGGACCCATCTAAAGGAAGTGAATGTCACAATCGTTTAATAGGTGAACATGTAGAATAACAAAAAGCTCAATAAATTATGAGCAATTATGTGAGGTAACTGAGATCTCAGTCTTGACCAAGCTACTCTAAACTAAATGATTTTTGTCATAATATAGTAACCTCGATAAATCACAGGAATTAAGAGAAATTAGAGGTACAGTGAATAAGTAATAACATAATTTTTTCTTATCGATCTGCAATTTCAGGACAGAGAGAAAAAGTGTGTTTGGGTTTTTTTTCCCATTTTATCTGTTATTATGTGGGTCTTATTGAATCATGACAAATGGATTTGATTTGCAATATCTCTAATTACTTTTTTCTTAACATCTTTTTCATTCAATTCATTTTCAGTCATTAAATGCGTTATTGTGGATACTGCAACTAATAATGCTCTGCGTCGCCCTGTAGCCAGGTGAGATATAAATGTGCTAATTCAGTGGTGATTTGTATTCATTACAGTTGTGAAAATCGATCTCTACAATACAAATATAATACCACTGTTCAACATTGGTTGAAGTTCATAAATGAGAGAAAACTGAGCAACACCAGGATTTTCTCATCAAACTGTGCTTCAATTGTTTCTTTAAATATTCTGCTCACTCGGTGCTTACAAAAGATTTTTGATTATTTTATTCAGACACATTCTTCTTGTTCTCTTGTGTTGAAGTGTGAAAAAAAATAAATAAATAATACATGCAGTGCCAGTATATCCAAGCTGTTCACATTTTCTTCCCTGTCTGCTTGTGCTTTGTCCCTCCCTGCATAAACCTGTAGCTCTTAAGGTAGACTCGAGCTAGAAATACGAAGCTCTGAATGAATTAACGTGGGGTTAACATAAAGTCATCAGCTCCCTAAATGACTTTGGCATATGCCATCTCTCCGACTCTCATAAATCCCTGCGTCATTAAAATTGCATTAATAATGAAGTATCAGTGTTTGACAATTCTTTGCATATTCTGAAATAAATTAGTGTCACGTTTGATGAAAATTAACTAAATCTTTTCACCATCAGTCACTGCCACTTCTGCTACATCTACCGAACACTTCCACTCACTTTAAATCCAGATGACGTTTTGCTCAAACTTGCACGAAATGAATCACTTGAGAGACGTCGTCGTTATTTTGACATAAGTTATGGAGATAAGGACAGATGGATTTCCATGGTTGCATTTTAACAAAAGCTTTATGACTGCCCTCTGTGTTTTCTCTCTTGCTTCACCTCAGCACCCTCATCTGGCCTGGCTCAGTGTCAGCTCGGCGTTTGCTGTTTTTCCATTAAATCTTCTGCCTGAAACATTTTTCATTTCCATTTATTATGCAACAGAATGCATTCAGAGGTAGACCATTAATCCATCTCGCTTAAAAAGTAAACTTTGCTTCTACTGCTCAGGTCAGACAGCTCTGCGGTACCTTACATACATACTTAATCTTTGACTAAATTTGGATCTCGTTTTATTTCGCTCTAAAATGACCATGGAAACACAACACCCCTCTCAACATAATTATACTTTTTAACATGTATTAATAAAGGCCATTTGTATGTTTTTTGCTTACCCTGTGATGCACCTTTTTTTCCTAGTGTGCAGGTGTAAGCATGTCGGATGACTCGATGTCTTGAAGGTTATACACGGCCCATTTGACTAATGGCCCGACTCTCTGTACATGCTCATGCTAATCACTTCTCTGATTGATTGTGGTGCTCCAAAGCACTAATGGCATCATTAGCTGGAACTGTTGTGGCAGTCTCGGCTCTGAGCTTTCAATTCCCTAACAGAGATTTTCTTTATCCTTTCTGTTGTTATTAAGATCCTAGACTGGGATGGGTTCATTTTGAATTTAATTGGCTTTATTTTTAGTACAGGTGGAAAACGTAGATCCTTAACCCCGAGTGTTGCCACGTTCAGTCTTTGGTCATTCTGTTAGTTAAGCTGTAGCCAGTGTTACCATGGAAACCCTGGAACAAATCCTGTTGTAAGAAAAATGATCAGAAAAAAAATGAAGAGAAAGATGGCGAGCAAAGCTGCAGTGAGACTTGTATCATTAGTAAGGGAATGGTACATTTGCACCTGGATGCTAATTGTACGTAAACACGATGGACTTTTTTTTTTTTCTTTTTTTGCAGGGGGTGGGTGAGGTCGGGGGCCTATAGTCACACAAGTGAAACTTTGCTTTTGGTGTAGTTTATGAATTCCTGCCAATCAGAAGAAAAATAGGAATAGAAAAAAAATCTGCTGGAAATTCAATTCTTGATTTAACAAGATTTTTATGTGTCAAAGCTGCAGATTCTGTCTTCCCAGCCATCTTAAATGTTCAGCAGAGTGATGTCTCTCATGAACAGTCAGCTGTCTGAGCTCAAAGGATCGACATGCTAATCTTTACCAGCTGTTAAACTTGTACAAGAGCAAGCTGATAACTACCGAGTCACAGTCTGACACACTCAAGAAGCTGTGAGCATGCATGGTGAGAGTTTTTAATGCTTGCTAGTTGCCTGAAGAAAGAAAGAGAAAAGTTTTAGACTTATTTGTTGCACATATTTGTGACTGCCTTCAGACACTCTGCCCATTTTCATGATAGTGTTACTTTATTAATTCAATGTGTGCTTATGGATTGTCTTACCTTAAAAAAGGAACAAAGTAATTTCACCTGGAAAAATATGTGACGTGCAAAGTTTAAGTGTTGATTCATGGGTAACTTGCAAAGTCAGTATAACAGGGGAAAAAAAGGACTAATCCATCCCAGCTAGACTTGCTGATTTCATTTGTAGATTTCCCCATCAGTTTCAATGCAAATAATGCAAATTTAACTACCCTCATTTTGTAAAAAGGTAGAATTAAAGTTGTGTGTTTATTGCATAACAGCCAGCAGTTGGTGCTCATTAAGTCTTATGGCAGAAACAAACATTGGAAATTAGATTTCACTGACCTAAAGTTACCCCCATTACTACTTCTACCAACAGGTCTAGGCAGTGTTATATAACCGTTCACACCCTATACAACAAAAGAGTGGAAAAGTTGTGAAAAAATCCACTGTGTCGGTATCAGAACTGAATACAAAAAAAGAGCATACCAGAGTATCTCAGTCTTTCAGAAGTAAAGATGAGGATGGGTTCTTCTTTTTTAAGATTGTGTAGGAAAATATTTCCATCATAAACTTCATAATCTCTACAGTAGATGCTATCATATTGTCATAGCTGATAGTAACAGTTGCAGACAATTATCTATAAGGGAAAAGGCAAAAACCCAGTGCTGAATGAGCATGATCTAAGAGCTAAGATCTCTAAGAACTCCTTAAAAAAATGAATTAAAAAAAAATCACAATTCTTAAATGGCTCACAGCAATGTTTCAGTAACACTTCTGAAAATGTGTGTTTATGTTCAGCGAGCAAAGATTGTCCACAAATGCAAGTCAGAACTCTACCAGCACCCAAACAAGAGCCAGCAATGCTGCCATTGCCATCTGGATACACAAAATCTGAAATTCTGTTTGAAAATCACGAGTACCATAACATGCGAATTAAAGAGAAGAGGCATTATGTAGCTTTGTGGACAGGCTTGAGTAACATAATGTCACATAATTTTCTTTCAAAGACCTTGCTTATTTCTGCAAGACAATGTCAAACCACTGCTAACCAATTTATTTTAATGCATTATAAAAACAAACTGTACAAAATTCAATTGAATATAGAATTTCAATGACTTGCACATTATGTCTTTTTGCATTTAATTCAATTTCCAGCAATTCTCCAACAATTATGGAAACAGGAATGCTTTTAGTGTTAAGTTTGTCTGTCTGACGCAGCAGATCCCAGGGTAAGACATCAATTGTTTTCTGTTGATTCTTTGGTGTGCAGACTGAATCATGGCCGGGGTTATCAAAGTGTGTGGATGGCCGCAGGGAGCCATAAAGGTTAGGAGTGTGTTTGCAGAGTGGAGCTGGGATGCTGCCAACCTGTCAGACAGCGTTTAGCTAGTGTCATTTGGGGAAAATTCTAAGTGTAACTGAAGCTTATTGTGTAATCATGGGGACTGGAGTCCAGCTGGATGAATGACACACCAGTTTTGGGGTTATTAAAACTGGGACATTCATTGAGACGTGTGCACGCCCACATTTTAAGCACCTTCCCCTTTTTTGTTGTAACTACTTGCTCGTCAGATTTTAAATGTCCTTCTGCTCTGTCTAAATGTGGGCCAGGTGTGAGGATAGATCTAAAGCAGCTGCTTCCCACTATTTTTAAATCAAAAAAGGTGGTGGTAGTTTAATAAAAAAGAGCAGCAGCATGAAAATAAACCTAATCAACCATGAAGCAGATGAAAAAAAAGGATAGTGTTTGCCTGGCTTGCTCCCTTTGTCCTCAAACGAGAAGCTGATTTTGGAGGTAGCACAGGATCCGTATGAATAACAACTATGAAGAGGTTCAGTGACTGTATCAAATTATGGATACTGGGGGGGAAAAATATTCCCTGGGCTTAAAATGGATATCTGATTTTTCACATTAGCGTCTGTTGACAGGTCTCGGTCAGTCCCACACACCTCATCTCTGCTGGAGGCTTTAGCAACTTGAAGCTTCACCAACTTGAGGCTTCATTAACCACTATTAGCATTACAAATATGAGCGTCTGACTAAGCTGCAGGTGTCAGCTTTCGTTGCTGGTAATGTAGGTGAAACGATTTGTCAGATTCTGTCCACTTTAGTCCAGCAGTCTAAGAGTACAATGTTAATAAGGTGCTACAAAACTCCTGATTTATATCAAGTAAGTTGTGGTTTTGAAAATGAGCAACAAAATCAGTCAGAAAAATTGATGTGTTATATAAGATATATGGAACATCATAATCTACTCCCTAATGATGCGGAGAGTCAATTAAAACATTTAGCAGTGGCAGCAGATGTGGCATAAGTATATTGAATGAGCAGGTGAAACCCAACATCAGTGTACTCTTTTTATTGAGCTGTGCCTCGTTATGTTTCTGTGACCACTGATAATTAATAAAAATAGAGGTGATCATGTTCAGCACAGTTTGCTTCTGTAATATTGGGCGATCGACAACACCGGCGTTGGGTTCCTCCAGGCCACCCTCAAGCCATCAGGGCTGGAGTCATTCCACTTCCACCTCTATTGATTTAGCAGAAAATGAAGTAAATCTGCTTTTCATTAGCTGGCGAGGAGCTAGTAACCCTCTGTTATTTCTCTCTAATTTTGACAAAGAAAAATATAATACTTAAATTTAATAAAATAAACGAGTTTAAAGTTATGATTAAATAATAGCGGTGCTCGGTTTTTATTCATAGGTTTCTAAATGTGTTCTTAATATTCGTTTTGCACTCGTGTGTTTTCATTCTTTTCTCAGTCCCAACATCCCACAGAGATCATTAGGATGTCATGCAATTTAACATTATTTAATCTCAACGTAACACCTACCGTGCAAGTTGAGCTGTTTTTAGACAGTTGCTGAAGTCATTGGCAGTATAGAAATCTAGCTTTAAAATAAGTCTTTCTGACTATGTGCAACAGAGCTCCTGTGGTTTTTTTCTTAACACAAAAAATGATGCTTCTTTTTCAGCCTGCGGGCTAAATTACAGCATCTCCATCACTGTTAACTGTTCAGTTTTCTTGCTGAGACTGTTTTTTTGTGGTTTTCTTTGAGTGGTGTCACCTCCTGCCCCGACAGAGCAGACAGCTGTGCCGTTTACAGGTAGGATGATCACCATGCGCCCTATTATTCTCTGTGTGACTCAGAGTTTTAAAGACTTTTCAATCAAAATGAGTATGCAGGTGAGTGCAAAGGGCAACTTCTATAATAGTCTGTCTTGAATGGAACCTGTTTTTTCTGAATTTGGCACAGCAGACTGATTGCTTATGTTCAATTAAGTAACGTGCTGATTTGTGTTTTACTTCAAAATATACCAGTTATTTATCTCATTCTGTACAGTAAAAAAAGTAAACATTACTTTTAGCTACAAAATTATAGTCCTGTATATGTGACTTGTATATATGTCTGAACACCGCTATGTATTTATAGTCCTCTTCTCCAAGACTTAAATTCGTAGCTGAAGGAGGCAGTGATCAATATTCATGTTAACTGATTACTGAAGGTGTTGCTACTGGTAACAAATCCACAGATAATTGCCACTTATCTCACGTCCTTTCAGCTCTACAGTCTCCTTTGTTTGTCTCGGTTTACTGTTTTTAAGCATCTCACCAGAGATGCACATGGAGGCAATTTTATAGACCAAAAAAATAAATAAATGTTGCTTAAAAACACACTGATAAGATTTTGACTACTGAGGTCAGTTTTTTTGATTAACAGAAAAAGAGTGACTGGTTGGATAAAAATGGTGTAAACACTGTGGTTTTACAGAAAATGCATTTTAGTGGGTGATTCTGAATGTAAGAATAAGTCAGTGAAAAACTTCTGGAAAGTGTCTCTAAGCCTTATAACAGAGAAATGTTTAGTAAAGGTTTAGTCTGGCTCATTTTTACACACAAAAAATATCTAGAGCAGGTGTTGCTATAAACCAAAGAGACTGTCTTCTACAGGAGAAGAATGCCGGAGGACAGTTCTGCCTGCATCAGCTACATCAAAGAGATTTTTCGTGTTAATGCAAGGCAGCAGCTGTTTTAAGGTTAAATCAATTAAGCTAAATTGATGAGCACAGCAGCATTCACTACCTTTGTTTGAGTATATGAATTCTTTGATGGAGGAACGTGCTGAGGATTTCACTGGAGCCAGTTTTCTGGCCACAAATAAGCGCCATACCTCAACATGTTGTTATCCCTGACACAGACTCGAAGATGATAGACAAGTCCAAGCCAAACCTCTGTCACATCACAAAGGAAGCTATCTCTAGATGGTTTTATGAACCCTGAAAACAACTATTAGATGGAATGATGATTAAATGAGCTGCTACCATGAGACATTGATCTTTAAGTTTTAATCAGTAGCTACCCAGGGACTTATCTTTGTATTAAAAAAATAAAAGCTTTAGGTCCAGCTGGAAGATGGAAAGTGAAGCTGCCCGCTAAGCTTTTTTCTCTTGATGACAAGTGTTGCTGCCGTTAGTTTAGAAAAGTCTAACAGCTCAGAAAAAGCCACTGATTGCTTCGCCTGCCACCGCTAACATTTTAAATTAAGTTTTGATTAATGGCAGACCAGCGCATGTATACTGTTTTTCTTCGCCTCCTGTGTCTTTCTTCTGCTTGCCCTTGACACAGCCTCACCTGTGCATTCACCAACAAGGCCAGCGTGGAGCTTGCCCTCTTATGATTCAGCTACAACCTTGCAGAGTCCCTGTTTAACTATTAAGTGTTTAATGCAGGCTTCTGAAACATTCTAGGCCTCATTAACATGAATCTATGAATGTTTAATTGTGGTTTGTATTTACAGGCTGCTCTCTCGCTGCCAGTTTGCTACTATGTGGCCTTTGATCTTGTGACAGTACGTTTGACTAAAACATACCGGATTATTTTATAGGAGACACATGCCACGGTGCTGCAGCTATACAATGCGGTCTAATTGTATCTGATGTTTGGGCTGGCTCTGTCCCTAATTAATCTGTGATTTCCCTTATGTTTTAGAATTGCAAATTGGATATATTGAGCCTTTGAGCTGTTCGTTACACTGGCTGCATAGCTGGACTGAGAAACCCTCTTTATGGCTCCAAGCTAATTATTCAGCCTGTGGATCCAAGCTCTGGAAGGCTGCCTTTGCCTCTAGCTGTAGGCAGTGAATGTGTGCGTGCTTATGCATTCCACCATAGCATACAGTAGGCGTTAGAAGAAATATGTATACATGCATGCATTTGACATTTCAGATTTCACACTGTGTTCCTGTTCTTTGTATTTTTGCTGGTTATGCATTATACATGGACCTGTTTTAACGTTTTCACAGTGCACGTTTTGCTGTTTGGGAACGATGCGCTTCATTATGTGTGCAAATGCGAGCACATGCCAGTTTGGATTTCTGTGCTAATTTCTCTTGACAGTCTGAAAGGTTTCTTTAAACTTATGTGTGGGCTTTAGTTCAAAGTTAAAAAATGTCTTTTCATTACGCATTCAAAGATGAGATCACAAGAAGTTGTCAAGCAGCGTTCGAGAACTTTCAGCTGAACCGCAAAAAGCTACACGGTTCCAGTCAAAATCATGTCAAACCCACACGCGGAGTTCGATATTCACCCCGTGATGTTAAGGAACCGTTTTATATTAATTCGTTTGGTCTCTGGCATTTATTATATACAACTACAAAAATGATCTAATATCGTGATAATTATTCAGAGCCACCACACATTGCAGGTTCTGACAAATTATATAGACGGGGTTATATTCTGTGCTTTATTTTACATTTTTCTGTAGAAACAGAGAGCAGCTTAGGGGAGTTTAATTAAGCAATCTAAAAAATGAAAATGAAATGAAAAATAGCCTTCATCACACAGGGAGAAAATGGTCTCCTCTGTAATTGGCACAAGAACATTACTGAATGTTAATGAGTGAAACCTTGAATTTTACAAAACCATGCATTGCAGGACTCGGTGTACAAGAGCCCTTACAGCGAGTTGGCTCTGAAGCTGTCTGTTTACTTGTATTGACGAAGGCTATTTAACTTGACTGTCCTAAACGGAGAGTGCTTGTTGGCACAAATGATATTTGCAGACCAGGAATGTAATAATCCTTCACCATTAAAAAAGAAACAAAATGGCACAAAAGGTGGGTTTACATCAGAAACGAGGTAATAAGATAACATCTTGTTGTGTGGAAGGTTGTTTTGCTCAGAACCACAAAGGACACACTCAAAGACTGAACTATGCCTCTAAGTTTTATGAAAAATAAAATGAGCTTTCTCAGAGAATTGAATATGGATCCTTGCTTGGTATGTATTAAGGTCGTTGTCTTTATAGAACTACAGAGGCCACCAGAGCTACTTACAAAGAACCAAATTAAATTGAAAATGGAAATTATGTCTAAAAATGAATGATGTTACATAGTTTTTTCAATTCATAGCACTAAACATACTGTAGCCAGAGTGTCTATTTGGGTAGTATCAATTTTGCTATTGAGATATTAAAAGAAATTACAAAAAATAAGTGGTTGTTCCTTAACCTGAGATCTAAACTCAGGTTAAGGAACAAGGACAAATGTACGTGAAATAAAGAAAAATATGTATATATAATTTTCATTTTGCTAGACTAAAATGTCTTAAGGTTTAGTGGACCATTTCAAGTTAAAGTTAAGAGAAAAATCCAATGATTCTCAATGAGCAGGTCCTTAGCTGAGGGAAGACGGTCCCTTTACTAGACAAAGTGCTAAAAGACCAAAGCTAAAGTCGGCAAAGAGTGCATAACCCATTTTATTCCAATCCAGTTTTTCCAAACAAATTTCAAATCTCTATTGCAGCAATAAAAAGAATGAGATAAAAAAAAAAATTAACCCAGAGTAAAAGAGAGTCTACGCGTGGCTTTTGTGCACTGCATGCACACAGCAGTCTCTCATCGCTCTGAGGCTGTGTGGCTCAGCAGCAGCAGCAGACAAACAGAGGGGGGCGAAGGACGGCGCAAGTTAGCACAGAGAGAGACAGGCGCTCTCATCAGTGACGGGCTCACCGGCTGCGTGGACAGAGCTGTGGCGCAGGAGGAGGAGAAGAAGAGCAATGGGGGGACAAGCTGCCTGAAAAGCAGAGCAAAACAGAGGAGCAAAAGCGTGAGAGACATCGAGAGAGGGAGGGGGAGAAAAGAGAGAGATCACAGAGAGGAGAGAAGTCATTCAGACCAGGGAGAGGGAGCGAGCTGGATGAAGCTGACAAGGACACAGAGAGAGGAAAGCGCACACAGAAGCCTTTCCTGATGGAAGAAAAGCAAGGGAGTGCTCGGACAAAGTGAAAAAGAAGAAGAGGAGGAGGTGGGGGTGCCCGACAGGAGGTCGAGCTTACGGGGCTTGACTGACATAAAAGACAAGAGGAGGAGGAGCATGAGGGCAAGTTGATGGATTTGATTTGGAGAGAGTATTTTTAGAAGGAGGAGCGGAGACATGAGGGGAATATTGAGATTAGAGATCCTGTCTGTGAGTGGGGGAGACAAAACTAGGGGGGAAGAAGAAGAAGAAAGAATAACAGGAGACAGATAAAGCGGGGAGAGATGTTGAGATGTGAGTGTGACAGAACAGATTATCTCTGGTCTGGTTTCCCGCAGGAAACCGCTGTGAGTGTTTGTCCGTGTACGTGCATGAGTGCCTCCTTCTCCATGTGAAAGTGTGTTGTGGTACGTCTCTAACTGTGGCCGCGCTGCTGAGAAGCAGGTCCGCTGCACGATGAAGCTGTCCCGTGTTTACCTGCAGGACCTAATAACGCCGGTTAAAACCGAGTTCAGGGACAGACGAGCAGCGGATCAGTGACATCAGAAAGAACTAAAGGCACTAAAAAGTGAGACGAGAAAGTGGGAGAAGAAAACAAATGAGGATGGTAGACTTTTGTGAATTCAATTAAACCACATACTTAATAGTGACAAGGAAGTGATTGCTGCCTCTGGCTGATGAATGCTTCTGCAAGCCTGTGAAGCTCAAAAACACATACTTAACCCAAAAGAAGACAAACCACAGCGCTGGAACACGGCTCTTCTCGCGGACTGCACCACACCAACCAATTCTGTCCTCTGTCATCTCATTATTTTAATTACCTTCCCTTCTTTCATTTGTTTTTTGTCCTCTGTACTAAGCCCGTGGTATTTTGTATTCTGTCCTCTTCTCTCCCTCTCTCCTCCCCTCCCTCTTCCTCTTGCCTTCGCTCTCTCTGTCTCATCCTCTCTTGTTCACTGTCACCCTAACTGCCGTGGATGCTGGAGTCATTCATGTAGAAGACACCTTGCTTGGAGCACATTTGCCTAGCTGATTTTTTTTTTTTTCTGTCCCTGCTGAGCTGGATGATTGGAGCACTCTCACATGGAGAGACCAAGAGAAATGACCAACAAGTAGCTGCTGCTCAGTTCAACAGAGCTCCTGCACCAATAAGAGAAGGCAGCTTCAAAACACACAGCTTTCATAAGGTCACTTTTTTTGTGTGTGTGTGTGCGTGCAGTGTTAATGCACTTCAAAGTCTATAGGTCTGTAGTGTTTTTTAGGGCCAACACATATCCATGTGTGGATTACAGTAGTGGATTTATCCTGGAGCTACATGTGGGCCCCAGCCCCTGAGGCCTGGCTGGGAAATGAAGCCTTTCCCGCGGCTTTAGGAGCACTGTGGACAGCGATGGCCTTGGAAGGGCGCTGTCTCCGGAGGGGATCCCCGGCCATGATCAGAAAAGGCCGTCAGCGGCGTCATCCGAAGCCAACTCTGGCCCAGGTCACTTCCACTCTGCTGTCAAGGACACGCCTACACGGGTTGCGGCATATTTGCGTCCCTGGTGGCTCGGTGGGCCGCAGGGCCTTCTGGCTTCTGGCACTCTGCACCTCTGTAGGGTTGCTTTTATCCTGGTCCTCCAATCGCTTACTCCACTGGCTTTCCTTTCCCACATACACGCGAGTCCACACTGAATGGGCCAAAGAACTGGCTTTCCCTACAGTCACTATCTGTAACAATAACCCTATCCGCCTCTACAAACTCACCAAGAGTGACCTGTACTTTGCTGGCCACTGGCTGGGCCTGCTGCTTGCTAACCGAACAGTGAGACCCATGGTTTTGGACTTGCTTCAGGAGGACCGTCGCACCTGGTTCAAGAAACTGTCAGACTTCAGGCTCTTTCTCCCACCCAGAAACTTTGAAGGGACCAACCTGGAGTTTATGGACAGACTGAGCCACCAACTGGATGACATGCTCCTGTCCTGCAAATATAGAGGAGAGCCATGTGGAGCTCATAACTTCTCTTCTGTAAGTCGGCTTCTTGTGTTTTTCTTTCTGAAAGCAGTAAACAAACTTTGTCTTAAATGGAAACTGCAGTATAAAAGTTAAAATAATATTTGCATCATGCTGAAGCAACTCGTCTTTTGCGGTAGTCAGCCTAAATACATAAGACTGTAACATCTATTTTGCGCATAACTGGCTGTTAAAGCTTTGTTGGTCATCATAGAAATGTTTGAACATCATTTTCTGCATTTATTAAATCACCACCAGACCTCTTGGCCAAGAAAATAACCAAGGGATATGAATTTATGTATTTTCAGAAGAACTATTTCGAAAGTTGCATGACAGTAGCCATTATCATACATTAACACAGATGAAATGGGCTAATTATCGGCTCGTGGGCAAGAATGGCTATTAAACGACCCCTACATATCAAAAATATTCTTTAACAGTACTGCCCCAGGAGAGTTTACTGCCTCTGTGTCTGATCGCTCATCTTCTTTTTCTCTGCGGATGTGAGTTTGGTAGATTTCTGTGCCCACACTTTCTCGTGGGCTCCCTTGCCATGTTTGAACCATGGCAGATGTTTTCTCTGTGGAAATGTTGAAGCTCAAGCTGTGTTTGAAACTTTTTTTGTCTTTTTTCCCCCCTCTTCTACTATGTACTCAGTGTTGGAAACAGAAGGAGAAATGATTAAATATCTGTATAAAACGCACACAAATCTAAACAAATCCATAGTGAGCGTAATTATAGTTGTTTTTTTGACTGGTGACAATTAAATACATTTAAATTTTACTTTTTAGGTTTTAGTGTAGATTTTTTTTAGTATTTATTTATTTTTTTGTCTGCTTTTACTGCAATAAATTCAAATAATAACCCACACGAAAGGAACCAAGACAAAACATCACATACAGCACATGGTGTATACTGAATGTGAAGCTGAAGAAAACAGAGGGGAACTCCACAGATTTAATCAAAGTCTAATTTGAGGTCTTGAGGAGCACCTATAGCAGGTGGTATATTAGTCATTTGCCATGTGTTGACATAGATTCCATCTTTTAGAAGAAGCTAGCGTTACTGTTTTAATTGCTATCATTTTGGTTTTGAAAGAAGACAACAAATCTGACAAGAAGTAAACTTATCAGATCTATGTTACCAAAGACTTTTCATTTACTACTGCTACTAGTGCTGCATTAGTGCTCTGGCCGAACAGTTGATAGTCAAGTGTCATTGTGGGTAGTGTAGGCTTCAGGTTTCAGGTTATTGTAGGTTTTCTTTACAACAGTTTATTTCAATTTACATTAATGCTGATTCTTCTAATGGAGAGCATGTTACAGCAGGTTCAACATGAAAGTTTTAGAGATTCAGTTCAGTCTAATTCAGTTCAGTTAAATTCAACCTATACCTGTCTGCCCCTGTGTGAAAAAGTAATTGCCCCGTAAACCTAATAACTAGTTAATTATCATGGTATCTAGCATGAACTCACATCACTGTGGCCAATCCTATGAAGGTTTCTTCACTTGTGGATATTGGTTCGCTGCAGTCCCAAAGACTTAGTTAATGGCTTAGTATCCCTTTACAGAGCGATAGATATCAATGACTTTGTTGTCTAAAGCTGTTTCTTTAGATCGTGGCATGATGTGTTGCTAGTTTTGTTTTCCTTCTTCATCAATAATGTCAGGCTGGCAGGACATTTCAGGTGGTATAATCACAATTACACTAAAAATCCCAGTGAATTACAGTTGTTGTGTTTAACAACAAAACTATAGCTAACTGTGTTTTTCTCTCTTTATGCTTTTGAATAGAACTGAGCTGACCATCATCATCATTATCACTTCAGTAATGAGATTCAGAGATGAATAGCTTTTTAGTTGTTCTTGTTGTCTAATACAAGTTCAGTTTTTTTAGTTTGTTACATGGCATGCCATGCAGCCTTAGAAACAAAAAGCTGAGAAACAAAGCAGCATAATTGCATTGCTTCGAACCCTCCTTCCAGTAAAGCACAGATTATAAAAAAAAACTTTAAGAAATAGATTTTAGGGATGTTCAAGGAGTGTGTTAAATCATAAAACAATATCAGAGATTGAAGAGCCATTTGAAACCATTAGTTACATTCTTAAATAACCAATAACCAGAGGTGGCTGTAGCTCAGTAGGTAGAGCTGGTCATCTACCAATTGGGAAGTTAATGGTTCAATCCCTGCCCATTCCAGTATGCATACCACAGTATCCTTGGGCAAGAAAAAGAATCTCAAGTTGCTGTCTAATGTGAGCAACTTGGGCAAGGGTGAATATTATATTGAAAGCAAACAAGAAAAAAGTGCTCAAATGAATGTGTGTGAATGGGTGAATGACACTCAAAATATAAAGCGATTTCAGTCCTCAGGTAGAGCAGGAAAGCGCTTTATAAGAACCAGCTCATTTATCAAATCACATTTTGAATGCACTTACATGCCATTTTAGTAGACATACACCCATTTTCTATCTACAGTCATACAATGGTTTCATCTCTTATTTTCCACCCTTGTGTATTTTAGAAATTCCAGGAAGGAGAAGGAAGGAGAGTGGTGCTGCCATGTGAAATAGCTGTAGCTCCAACTAGTGATGAGTGGCTGCATAGCATCTTAGACCAAAGAGTGAACTTAAATTGTGCATTAATAAAATCTGACTAATTGCAGTAGCCAGTTGTATTAATCATCCAGCTGACTAATTGCACACATCTCTTGTTGTTTCTGTGTGTGCACATTTCAATCAAACTGGTTTTTTTAGTTTTACTTATTTGTCATGCTGAACTTTGTGTTTGCTCTTTTTTGTCCTCTGTCAGAAACAGGACAAAGCACATCAGACTGCTGCCATGCAAATTAAGTGTGCAATCAGAACTATGCCCCAAGCCATCCATTAATTTTTTTAACAATGCTGATGGTTGCAGTAAAGACAAATACATATTCTTTCTGGTTTAAATTCAGATATTTGAAATCGGTGCAGCAGCAGATAGGGCGCGTTGCTACTATCGGTGTCAAGGAGAAGCATTCAGTTGGTTGGCTGCAATATAACAATGCAAAACTTTTGATGTTGAATCCCTTCAGGATGTAAACTGTTCAAGTAGTAGTAATAGTACTGCAGCAGTTCATCCAAGCGTCCAAACATAAAGACTCAATCTGTGCAATCTCTCTCCATACCAGTAAATCCAAAAGGCAGAAACCTTAAGGAGCTAGGTTGATGCAGCACTAGCACAGTTTGATCCCAATCAAGCGAGACAATTAGCGCATATTTTTCACCATATAAGTTTCCTTAGTTAGTTATTACATGGATACTACGCCAGCTAATGATAGGTTTCTCTGCAGATCAGAGTCACATTGATGCTCCAGTCCTGTTTTCTTTTTCATCTTGTTGTACCTTAAAGTGGGCCTCATGGCGTTAACGGGCCTCACTGGTTTTGCTAATCTCATTAGCCTGCTGCTGCAAGTCAGCAAAGGCTCCCTGAGGCCTATTCATTATCACTGTATTTAAAGCAGTGTCACTCTAAGACCAAAAAAGATGCAACAGCTAGATTAAACAAGACATAGGAAGTACGCGTACATGGACTTGTGGCTAAATAAACATGAGAGAGCTCTTTTCTTTTGTGTGTAAAAACTGTCTTAGGAAGAAGTGGGAAATGCAGTTTTAATATGTGTTGGTTATTACAGATTTTAGAGTACAGAGGAACCTTTGAACTGCCAGGCAGCCTCTGGTTTGAGTGGGAGAGAAGAAAAAAGGTATGACAAGAAGTTGGAAGTGAGTGATGGCATTAAAAAAAAGCATCTAGTTGATCAGGTCGCAAATACAAATGGTTCCCATAATTCTGCCCAGCCCTTATAGCAGCAGGATTTCATGTGCTAAATCTACTGCATCACAGCGAACTAGTAGAAAGCTGGCAAATCAATAAATCTGTTAGCTCCCTGCTGTGGTTTATGGCGGTCTGTATTGCTCCCACATCTCCAATACTGACGTATTCTCAGCCACCCCGCAGCTAGTCCCAATAGCGGGGGATGACAGATCTGGAGAAACGTGCCAAAGGCCAAGCAAACTGTTCTCAGCATCCTCAGTGGGAGTAGCTGATACCTTATCAAATCCCAGGTGACAGAGCCACTTCCTATGACGAGCAGATATACATCTCCACCATACATTTAAGAGCTCCATCAAGGACGAGATAACTGCACCTGCAGTGACAAATTAAACATTGCTTGGAGTTGGAGAGTAGCACCTAATCATACTCCAAGCAGGGAATGAAAAAAGGTGAACCTCCCTGTCTGCCCACTGTAATGTATCAACTCTATCTCAGTAGAAATCTCATAACTGCAGAGCCACATTAATACTGCCCTTCCCCCCTGTGGGGTTTGACTTGAGGAGGTTCATACGTGTTTTTGAATTGTGAATTATGCAGTACATGTATCAAATATTAATGAATCCAAGTTTTTCTTAGAGCTGGTATATTCTACTTTTAAATCTACATCTGCAGTTTAGAGTCTTTCAGCTCGTTGTTTTGGCTTTACAGCAACTTTATTGTTTTTGTTTATTCTTAGCAACCTTACAGCTTCCTCTGCATCCCGCTCAGCACCACAAAGCAACTATATTCTGTGTTTGCTGGATGCCTAAATTTGAAGTTGTTTATATAAGTTTGCCTTTTTACGATATAACAACATAGACATAGCTTACCCTAAATCCTTTTGTTTTTGTAAATCTGCTCAGGAAGGTAGTTGTTTAGTTTAGTGTGACATTCAACTGCACGAAAAAAAAAGAAACCCAGGTTCGTTTTAGAAAAACAGATTTGAACACAAATCCTTTGCTCTGGTGAAATCTCAAGGTCTCTTGTGAATTTTAGCAGTAATCTTTTAAGCATACTTTAATTTTTCATTAGCCTCATCTCCTCATTGTGTTTAGTAGATGTCTGCTCAGGGTTGCACATGACAAATTTAATAATCTTCTATTGGTGCTGTGGGTCAGGCATGGTGTGATGGACGATGGCTTTAACTGCTCCTCTGTTCAGCGTCTTTGTCTTATGTGACCTCTTAACAGAAACGCGCTTCATTATAATGCTAATTTTCTAATGTTTGTTGTTTTCTCTGCTTACAATGACATTAAAGATTTTTTTTCCCAAAAATGTATTAAATTATTATAATCATTAAAGTAATATTAAATATAATTTGCTTCACAATACTTTAATTCAGTATTGCACATATACATGTAAACAGCATCCGTGCTTGCACCAGTTTGGTGACATGTCGGTTACAAAATTAAAGAAAATAGATGGAAGCCAAAAAAAGAGCCAGTTCTGTGTGTTTGTTTGATTTTAAAGTGACTTCTAGTGTAACTTCTAGATTAGATTAGATTTTTAGATCCAGGTTTCTAGATTTTAGATTCATTTTCATGTTGATGTAAAGTCAGACCGAAGTCAGAGATGCTAACTCATCGTGGGTTTGAGGTATTCAATGTTGCCTGGACGTCCTTGCTGGATTTTCTAACAAGAGAAACTTTGTGTTCAAAAACTTTTTGTCTGCTTTTTTATTGATTAGAATAAAACAAAGTAAACAAAACATTTTCAATTAAAAGAATGAAAAATGCGAAACAAAAATATGTCAAGGGCGAAACGTGTGATCTCACATTATCAACTTTGTTTTCTACTGAGCTAATTGAATTCACACTCGAGTCTTTGCATCTCTGTGTTTATGTTGCTGACATTAAAGGTGTAACTGTCTGGAGCGTTAGGTTCACCGTGCAACAAATGAGACAGAATTTAGATCTATATAAAAGTAAATTGCTTAAAAGTGTTTTTTTTTAATAACAAGAAAAAAATACTAATGCGCTTACATGTAGAAGATGTTCTGTGGCCGTCAAAGACAGATATGTTTAATTTGCTCAGGGCAATGGCAATTTTATTTATATGGCACATTTCATTACACATAAACTCAATGTGTTTAACACAAAAGAATAAAAGCATCAAAACCTGTGTAGGGTTACAATGCCTTAAGGCGGTGAAACGGCAAAATAAAACTTAAAATACACACTCAGCTATTGAGTGTAAGCCTGTGTGAACAAAGAGGTTTTGAGTTTGCTTTTGAATGTCGGCACAAATGTAATTGATCTCAGGTCAACAGGCAGCTTGTTCCAAAGAACAGAACCACAGTAGCTGAAAGCACCTTCAGCACACTTGGATCTGATTCTAGTAACAAAGGATCTCCACCTGATGACCTGAGAGGTCTGACTGGGTTATAAACAGTAAGCAAGTCTGAGATGTACTGGAGAGCAGAACCATCAAAAGCTCTGTGAACGAAAAAAAGGATTTTAAAGCTAAAGCTTCTGTATTGCACTGTCAGGCAATGAAGGGATTACAATATTTTTTGCATACCTATAAGGATTCTGTCCTACTGATGATCTGAAGAGTCCTGCAAATAAATGTTTACAATAATCTAACCTGCCTGACATGGAAGCAAGATCAATTTCTCAGGCACTTTCAGACAGGAATTTTCTAACTTTTGTAATATTTTTTCAGTGATAGAAAGCACTTCTGCTAATTTTATCAATCTGATTATCAAACCTGAGATCACTGTCTAAAATAATGCAGAGGTTCCTGACTTGCTCACAGTCTTGCCTCTGTTCAGTTCTAAAAACTTCGAGATATTCAGCAAATAATGCCATCAATGCAGTAAACAGGCATTAGATCGTCATAAAAGGATAGGTACAACTGTGTATCAGTGGAATAAGAATGGTAGGCTATGTTATGATTCTTTATGATAGCACCAACTGGAAGCATACGAAAATTAAAGAGCAATGAACCAAGACAGACACTCGAGGAATCCCTGATTTAATTTTTATTTGTGCAGATCTACAACTGCTAATTGAAAATGAAAACCTCAACCCTTTAGGTTTGATGAGAGCCAGTCAAGAACCTGACCTATTAAACCAACTGAATCATGATCAGCAGAGTCAAAAGCAGCACTGTTGATTTTTAGGTCATTGATGACTTCAGGAAAAGCTGGTTCTGGGCTATGATTGGACCTGAACCCTTCCTGGCACAAATCACTAGATGGCCTTTCTGAAAACATCCCCAAAGAGAATTGTCTCCTCCCAAGATCAAACTGGTGATATTTTATTTCTTATGTAAATGTGTAAACTACGACTCTTTGCAAAATAATATTCCTATTTGTATTGTTTTTGAGCTGAAACAGAAAGTTTGTGAACATCATAGGGGATTTCTTCACTTTTATTATTTAGGCAGTAGATGTACTTGCAGTTGTCTTGGGGCTATTTTCAGTTGAACCTTCCATTTTCATTCTGGAGCTCAAATTATTTGCAATTTTATTGTCTGTCTGGGAAAACCTGAGATCTGCACCACCTTTTGACTTTCCTCTTTTACTTTCCACACCGAGCCTATAAACACAATGAAGAGGCGTATTTGCAGAGGGCCCTGCGAAGCCACCTACAAAGCCTGGTCAATCTCCACTGAGCCTGGAGAGGCCCCTGATTGAGTTTTAAGCACATCCAGGTAATAATGCTGGTCTCTCCTGCTTTCGTTTGTCACAGACCTCTTCGGTAGAATTCCACAAAGCAAGACCATAAGCTATTGATTTGGCTTCAAGTAAACAATAGTGGGAGTCAGGTGGAAGCTTCAGCTCCAACGAGAGCAATCTCATTAACACAGGTGGCCTGGTGCTAACCATGCTCCTCAGCCCCAGTCCAATTTCCCTCTTCAGAACAGATGGCCTGAGTGGTTTCATGAGCTCCAACTTCCAGCTTCCACATTAAAAACCATAATAGTACTGTGTGTATGAATGGCCACAGCGCAGGTCATTGATATGCCACTAGATGCAGGCGGCATCCAGTAGCTGTTTGACTGCACAACGAACAGTCACCTTAATCTGCCAGCGTAATGCATGCCTTGAATGCAGATGAAAAGATTATACATGGTTAGTATTCATAAGGTCGCATCAATGCATAAACCACAAAACTTGTGTAAAAGGTTAGTGTTTGAAATAGAGAGCTAATGGATACTGTTCTGTTCCATGAATACCATTAGCAGAATCTGTATCCAGTCTCCACTGCACCTTATAAAGGGTGTGTGTGAGTTACAGCTTCACATGGTCTTTCTTTGTAATACTGCTAAGAAAAACATTTGCGTTGTTGAGCTTTTCTTAGGAGGCTGTGACTGAAGCAGTGGCATATCAAGTAATGGCAGGGTCGGTCTGATCCCGAGGCTCTATACTTCGAGACATGTCATCAGGAAAGACGTTAAACCCAAAGTTCCTCTCAGTGCTTGGTGTTGACACGCTTTTGTGAATAAGAATCTCATTTTAAAGCGCTAGCCGGGATGTAGTTAAGGTTAAAGGCACAATATGTGTTTAGTCTATGTAACATTTATACAGCACATAAGTGATGACACATGCAGTGATTGCAGTATTTAAAAAGTGCGTAGTTTAACTCTCACCATTCACCATTTTTTCCTAACAGCTCATTTCCCTTATGCTCTAAAGTTATGCATACTACTACGCCCACGATTTAAATCTATATTCACTGTGAGAACCTTTGGGCAAGAAACACCCACCTGCAGCACCGTCTCCGTGTTGTGCACATACAGCATGGCCAAATAGCTCAGTGCTAATGGACGTTATATGAGATCCAGCATTTTGTGTAGTACAACACAAGCAAAGACTACACTGGTAACATTGTCTCAGAGATTACCCTACAGTTGCATCAACAACTCTGTGACACAAAGTCAACAATCGCTAAATGTTCTAAGCTTCGCAAAGGTGAGATGTTATTGCAGGGATGTTTTATTGGATTGCATTACATTGCACTTCTGTATATTTTAATTTCAGAGCACAAAATGTAAGAAGAATATTAAATGCATTTCAGAAGTCCAAGAGACAGTTCAATTTGCCAAAGTCCCCCCTGTGAAACACACTGCCATCATCTCTACATCACATCACAGGCCTTTTCTTTTTGGACTGAGCTCAGGATGCTTTTGATTTCCTTACATTACGATTTATGTTTATAGTACTTCAGCTTTTGTAAAGTGCCACCTACACTGAAACATTCCATAAAATCATTAGATTTTCTCAGCATAATTAGATGTGTTTATGGGTTTTGAGACAGGTGAACTTAAAATGTCTAATTATGCCACAACAGGAGGGCTTATCAAAAGCTCTGAAGTGTGATTACAGAGTTAGTCGTTTAATGATCAAAATACTTTGCAGAGAAAATGAGAAACAATATTGCAACTTGTAAGTTTATGTAAACACTTTTTACAAGTCAGAAAAATATTACTATAAGATTATATGAAACCAACCCAGCATTTTTTCCATTTCCCTAACAAAAGAGAATTACCCGAGTGAATTAATTTAAACAAATTGCCAACACAGCTCATACATTTCTTTAATGCAACAACTGATTCACATTTTCATATTTTTGTTGTATCAGGAGTGGTAATTGTTGTAGTAGCATTTATTTGAGTCACAGTTTATAAGAACAAGAGTGGGTAGTTTATATATATATATATATATGTATATATTAAAATTCTCCTCTCGCCCCTGCGGGCAGTTCAAGCTTGGGTCTTTTACCAGAGGCCTGGGAGCTTGAGGGTCCTGTCAGGTATCTTTGCTATTCCTCGGACTGCACTCTTCTGGAGAACGATCTCGGATGTTGTTCCTGGGATCTGCTGGAGCCCATTCACCTAGCTTGGGAATCACTGCACATATTGCTCTGATTACCACTGGGACCACTGTTACCTTCACCCTTCACATCTTCTCGAGCTCTTCTCTGTGCCCTTGGTACTTCTCTACCTTCTAGTGTTCCTCCTTCCTGATGTTGCTGTCATTCAGTATTGCTACATCTATCATTACGGCCATGTACTTGTGCTTGTCTATATATGTATGTATATATATATACAGTGGCTTGCAAAAGTATTCGGCCCCCTTGAACTTTCCCACATTTTGTCACATTACAGCCACAAACATGAATCAATTTTATTGGAATTCCAGGTGAAAGACCAATACAAAGTGGTGTACACGTGAGAAGTGGAACGAAAATCATACATGATTCCAAACATTTTTTACAAATAAATAACTGCAAAGTGGGGTGTGCGTAATTATTCAGCCCCCTGAGTCAATACTTTGTAGAACCACCTTTTGCTGCAATTACAGCTGCCAGTCTTTTAGGGTATGTCTCTACCAGCTTTGCACATGTAGAGACTGAAATCCTTGCCCATTCTTCTTTGCAAAACAGCTCCAGCTCAGTCAGATTAGAAGGACAGCGTTTGTAAACAGCAGTTTTCAGATCTTGCCACAGATTCTGGATTGGATTTAGATCTGGACTTTGACTGGGCCATTCTAACACATGGATATGTTTTGTTTTAAACCATTCCATTGTTGCCCTGGCTTTATGTTTAGGGTCGTTGTCCTGCTGGAAGGTGAACCTCCGCCCCAGTCTCAAGTCTTTTGCAGACTCCAAGAGGTTTTCTTCCAAGATTGCCCTGTATTTGGCTCCATCCATCTTCCCATCAACTCTGACCAGCTTCCCTGTCCCTGCTGAAGAGAAGCACTCCCAGAGCATGATGCTGCCACCACCATATTTGACACTGGGGATGGTGTGTTCAGAGTGATGTGCAGTGTTAGTTTTCCGCCACACATAGTGTTTTGCATTTTGGCCAAAAAGTTCCATTTTGGTCTCATCTGACCAGAGCACCTTCTTCCACATGTTTGCTGTGTCCCCCACATGACTTGTGGCAAACTGCAAATGGTACTTTTTATGGTTTTCTGTTAACAATGGCTTTCTTCTTGCCACTCTTCCATAAAGGCCAACTTTGTGCAGTGCACGACTAATAGTTGTCCTATGGACAGATTCCCCCACCTGAGCTGTAGATCTCTGCAGCTCGTCCAGAGTCACCATGGGCCTCTTGGCTGCATTTCTGATCAGCGCTCTCCTTGTTCGGCCTGTGAGTTTAGGTGGACGGCCTTGTCTTGGTAGGTTTACAGTTGTGCCATACTCCTTCCATTTCTGAATGATGGCTTGAACAGTGCTCCGTGGGATGTTCAAGGCTTGGGAAATCTTTTTGTAGCCTAAGCCTGCTTTAAATTTCTCAATAACTTTATCCCTGACCTGTCTGGTGTGTTCTTTGGACTTCATGGTGTTGTTGCTCCCAATATTCTCTTAGACAACCTCTGAGGCCGTCACAGAGCATCTGTATTTGTACTGACATTAGATTACACACAGGTGCACTCTATTTAGTCATTAGCACTCATCAGGCAATGTCTATGGGCAACTGACTGCACTCAGACCAAAGGGGGCTGAATAATTACGCACACCCCACTTTGCAGTTATTTATTTGTAAAAAATGTTTGGAATCATGTATGATTTTCGTTCCACTTCTCACGTGTACACCACTTTGTATTGGTCTTTCATGTGGAATTCCAATAAAGTTGATTCATGTTTGTGGCTGTAATGTGACAAAATGTGGGAAAGTTCAAGGGGGCCGAATACTTTTGCAAGCCACTGTAGATATATATATATATGTAGATATATATATATATATATAATAGAATAGAATTCAACTTTATTGTCATTGCACATGTCACAGGTACAGGGCAACGAAATGCAGTTTGCATCCATCCAGAAGTGCTTTAGCCGTGATATAGGTATATTACAATATATATTAGCAATAATATAGATGTGTAAGTATATTACAGAAATGGGTCTATTATGGTATGTTATAATGTACACGGTGTGAAGTATGTTATGAATGTTCTATAACTATAAGTATGTACAGGCTGTAGTGAGTACAAGCTATGTACAGGCTATGAACAGGATATAAATATGAAATAAAAACTATACAGAAATCTGAGATATACAGTTATACAGAAATGTGAACTATGCAAGTTATAAACAGTTGTAGGATTGAAAATTATCATATGTACAGAATGATATTCACACAGAACTATACAGTAGTGCAGTTAGGATAATTGTGATAGTGATAAAGTGCTAGTGGTTGTGGGTGTGTGTATGTTCAGTCCATGAGTTTAACGTGGGTCAGATGTCAGGAGGCAGAGTTCAGGAGTCTGACAGCTGTGGGGAAGAAGCTGTTCCGGTACCTGGTGGTCTTAGTCCGGAGGCTCCTGTAGCGCCTCCCAGAGGGCAGGAGGGTGAAGAGTCCATGTGATGGGTGACTGGGGTCTCTGATGATTTTCCCAGCCCTTTTCAGACACCGCTTCCTGTAGATGTCCTTTATGGCAGGAAGTGGTGCTCCGGCGATGCGCTGGGTAGTTTTCACGACCCTCTGCAACGCCTTCCGGTCCGAGGCGGAGCAGTTCCCGTACCAGACTGTTATACAGTTGGTCAGGATGCTCTCGATGGTGCAGCAGTAGAAGTTCACCAGGATGTCTGAGGACAGGTGGTTCTTCCTCAGAGTCCTCAAGAAGAAGAGGCGCTGGTGAGCCTTCTTGACCAGCTTGGAGCAGTTGGTTGTCCAGGTGAGATCCTCGGAGATGTGGACTCCCAGGAACTTGAAGCTGCTCACACGCTCCACAGCCGTCCCCTTAATGTGGATGGGTGGATGTGGGTCAGCATTCCTCCTGTAGTCCACGATGAGCTCCTTGGTCTTCTCGGTGTTAAGCAGCAGGTTGTTTGTGTCGCACCACTCAGCCAGATGATCCACCTCCTCCCTGTAGGCGGTCTCATCATTGTCGCTGATTAGGCCAATCACCGTGGTGTCATCTGCAAACTTAATGATGGTGTTGGAACCATCAGCAGGTCTGCAGTCGTGGGTGAAGAGGGAGTAGAGGAAAGGGCTCATCACACAGCCTTGTGGTACCCCGGTGTTCATTGTGATTGTTGATGAGCAGCGGTTATCCAGTCGGACATGTTGAGGGCGGTTGGTCAGGAAGTCCAGTAACCATTTGCAGATGAGGGAACTGATGCCCAGGTCTGTCAGTTTCCTGATGAGTTGTGAGGGGTGGATTGTATTGAATGCTGAACTGAAGTCTAAAAATAGCATTCTGGCGTAGGTGGTGTTGTTGTCCAGGTGTGAGAGGACAGAGTGCAGTGCGATGGAGACTGCATCCTCTGTGCTCCTGTTCTGGCGGTATGCAAATTGGTGGGGGTCCAGGGTGGGGGGGAGACAGGATTTGAAGTGTGCTAAGACCAGCTGCTCTAAGCACTTAGTGATGATGGGGGTGAGTGCTACTGGGCGGTAGTCATTGAGGCTAGATGGGTTGTGTAGTTGCCACAATGGAGAGTAATTCCTCAGATTAGCAATAGGTAGATCTCAGCTTCCCAATTCCAATTAAAGTCAAAAACACAAAAATTACAGGAGAGGAACAAAGTTCTATGCCAGCTGTTTTATTGAACAGTGTAGCTCAGCAAAACAGAGGGAAAAGCAAAGCTCCCCTAGGGTGTTCGCAATAAGCGCATGCAGGTAGGGACCAACCCCACGGACAGACAGCAGGAAAAAGCCCAGAGGGCTGTCCCCGGCCCCCTTTTAAAGGTACCAGTAGTCCCACCTCCTGCTGCTGAGTAACTTTCCCACGCACCCAGGAGCAGGTGCAGGGTCAAATGCCGGCCAGAGTTCACACCGGGCGCTGGCTGAACGCCCGGTCCAAAGTGACACCCCTAGGTTAACCCTTTGCTTTACCCTCTGACAATAGGTCACAACATGGTCAAAGGTCACACATTAGTACAGCAAATAGCATAGTTTATAAAAGATAATTATGATATTAATGTGAATAATACTTGGCCTAACTACATCAAATATATGAGTTAAATGCATAACATAAAATAAAACACTCCAGTGTAGGTTTATAGTGTGTGTGTGTGTACAGGACAGTGAAGATATGCCTCATGAGTGTGCTGCATGACTTGTGGGTGTGTGTGTGTGTTTGTGTGGGTGTGTGTGTGTGTGTGTGAACCACTGCATGCCTAAAACTCCACATGAAAGTTAGAATATATATATTCAGATGGATATATAGGTACAAAACTCCATCATGTTAGATTTATAGGTATACATGTCATACAAAAATCCACTACAGTTGGAGTTTTTGGGTATCGGGACGATGGAGGTGGTTTTGAAGCAGGCCGGTACCACAGCGTGGGCCAAGGACAGGTTGAATATGTCTGTCAGGACTCCTGCAAGCTCCCCAGAACACGCTCTGAGAACACGCCCGGGGATGCCATCAGGACCTGCAGCCTTGTGGACATTGATCCTGCTCAGCACCGCTCCTACATCGGTGGGGGAGAGAGTCAGAGGTTGGTGGTCTGGCGTCGTGTCTGTTTTGGTTGTGGTCGTGGGGTTCCCTCGCTCAAAACGAGCATAAAAGTTGTTGAGCTCGTTGAGGAAGGAGACATCAGAGGATGCGGGCGAGGGTTTGATGGTCCTGTAGTCTGTAATGGTTTGGAGTCCTTGCCACATGCGTCGGGGGTTGGAGTTGGAGAAGTGTTCTTCTACCTTCTTTTTGTAGTGGTGTTTGGCTTTTTTGATGCCCTTCTTTAGATTAGCCCTGGCTGTACTGTAGGCGTGTGCATCTCCTGACCTAAAAGCAGTGTGTGTATATATATATATATATATATATATATATATATATATGTAAAAGTTTAATCAGACTGCAATTCTTTCTGATCCTTTGCTTCTGTTAAAACAAAGTACAGCAGTAACAGCCCGTGTGTTAGAATCAATCATATAAACAACCGGTTAGTGCTTGAAGAAAAAAACAATCACGCAGAGACGGGGTGGATCATTCAGCAGCAGGCACGGCACTGACACTAATATGGGCTTCCCAGCATGTGATACTGCCTCTGTGTGGTTCTCCTCATAGGAGTCTCTTATCATACGACAGGGCAGCAGTCAACCCATGCAGCCAAAAACACACTCATGCACACACACATAAGATGCTATTAGAGTGTGAAGAGAATGGTGTAGCTGCATGTTTTCTTCGTCACAGCGGCACTCTAAACTTCACACCTTCTCTCTTTTTGAATCCACAGTCTACCCTAAAAGCCTAATTAAGTATTAAGAGGCACATATACAGGAATTAATTTGGCACTGAACAAAATATATATAATTTCACTGGAAACAGGCCAAGAACATATTTCCAACTTATTACATCCCACATATGGTACATTCCAGACTTCTGATGTCACATTCTGAATATCAGATTCAGAGATCAGAATGTCCATAGCGTACATAATTTTGACTTTTTTAAATCTGCTTTCTTCCATTATACGGTTTGTGGTTTTTTTAGATTTAAATCAGCTGGCTCGGGTCAAAATGTGTCTTGGCATTAGAAGATAAAAGTTCCTTGGCTCTGGGAGAGAGGGAAAAAAAAGCAGATTCAGCCATGTTAGACATATTTAGTCCCACCTAGCTGCATCCCTTCTTATCATGCTGCATTCCCTTATATGCAGACGCTGGATATGCATAACAATATCATCTGATTTGATCAGGGACTCATGTATCATAAAGATTATGGTGTCAGCCCACCTCATTTATGTTCAGGACAAAAGCAGCCATTTCTTATTCCCATTGTTTTTTTTTTATCTCGTTTTTGAATGCTACAGTGTTACTATTCCATCCAGGAAATGCGCCTGCTGATGGACTTTTTATGGCTTCTGGTGATATCTGACAAACAACTAGCAGTTCTTTTGCACACTGCTAGTTTTTTTCTTCAAATTTCAAAATGGGAAGATATCTTAAGGAGAGAGAAACTAGACTTCAGTCAGAGCTCCCCCCCATTTTCCCCATTTCTATTACTTGTACCTTTGTTCAGTTACTCCCAAGCTGCTTCAGCCTAGATGATCTGTAGTGAACAGTATGAGGTTGTTTTTTGGATGACTCTCAGGTGTGTGTGTGTCTGAAAATTCCTACAGCCTGTAAATGTTGCTGTAGATCAGGTTTCTCTGAGGACACCTGTGTAAATCAGGTTTGAGAACGAAGGACCACAGCACAGGCAAATGTAAACAGACTTAAAAGGGCAAGTAGATGTTTGTTCTCACTTGAATCTCGCAAGATTATGCTTTGAAGGAAGAATCAAGTGAAGGATACCAGCCTACTCTCCTGACAGTCTGTTTTAAGGCTGTGCATCTTTGATGAAAGCTGGTTCTACTGATACGCCTTTAGCCAGCACTCAAAGCTGCGTTCCCTCACTCACACCCTGTGCGTACACTTCCTTGCGCATGTCCACTTTTCCCATATAGACTTCGTTTCTTATGTTTCTGACCTGTCAGTGGAACTGGATATTATTGATGTCTGGCTTAATCCATATTTTATAACTTTACCTCAGTATGTCAGTAGTTCAATTTTGGGCTCTCACCTCCTTTTTAGTAGCTTGAAAAAATAGCACATGTTGTATGTTCAGCCTAGAAATACCAGACTGAAGTCAGCTAAATGAGTCTGCGTGTGACTGCCTTTCTGCTTTATCATTTTGGGTTTTCTGTGAGCCTTTGATATCGTGTCCCTTGGGTCCGTTTTGTTTTGGGGGAGGCAGAGAGGAGATGAGGTTGTTTTGTAAGTCAGAGGAAAATAGGTAAAAAGCTAAGAAAGGGAGTAGGCATCAAGAGACAAAGAACACAGCAACGTGCCAGATTTAACCTCAGCAATATCAAAGAGAGAAACCTGTCTGAGATTCTCAACTTCTGTCAATAATTTAACATATCTCACAGTTGTTTGTGCCTCTCTTTCAGATGAGAACACACTCATAAAAGGAGCTATTTACAGCAATTCATCCTGTTAACTTGACAGCACATGTTAATTTACCTTTACAGTCTCACCCATATGTTGTATACAGATATGTAAATATTTCAGTATTACCCATTGCTTATATCTACTGTAGGTGGCAAATTAAATATTCCACTCGGCTTAATTAATAAGAAATTGCCATATGTCAACCCTTGTAACAGAATATATTTTGGAAGTTTCTGTATGTTTACTATGTATGTTTTTTGTTATTGTGTGAGCTCACTCGTTTTATTACTTCAGCTGATCTATTGCTGTGCAAAAAATAAATAACAGAGAGAAAAGAAACGTTGTGTGAAATCCAGCTGAGACTATTCAGATATGCTCCTCTCCCTCTACACTAACTGCATGCTTCCTTTCAATGCTATTGTACATTCTTAGCCTCACAGTGAGGCCCTGAGATAAATTATGTCTGAATTGGTGCTATTTAAATATATTTTAATTAAATTAAATGGGAATGAAATAATTATTTTTCTGTTCGCTGAAGAAACAGAAGTTTTTTCCTTCTTCTCTCCATGTGCCTTCAGGTTGTATTCATTTCTGTTATTCATTGCTATGTTTCAACCATCATACAGAGTTGCAGTCATTAAGAAATCTTAATCTTAATTGATTTTGATGGCGAAATGATTTTTTCAGAGAAATTAAAAAAAGACAAAAAAACATTTCACTTAGTATGTAGATATCAAATAACATAGATCGATAGAAACTACAGTGGCAAGTTAAAGTAAGGAAACATTTTTGAGGGTTTACTACTTTTTAATAGGTGTGTCTTGAAATATGTCAGTTCTTTAAATATTATTATAATTACAGTTATGAAGGAAAAAATCTATATCACATAAATTATTTATATTCCATTTATACAAAAGAAAATTTACATAGGACTCTATGTATTCATGTGAAAATCTATTCGGTAGCTTGTGAAACCACCACTCTGGTTCATGCCGACAGCCCTTTTAATTCATCAACCAGGGAAATTAATTTTAAAACCTTCAGAAGAAACGTTATCAAGCATGGCTGTTCTAAAGTGTTCAGCAGTACTCCTATGCAGTCTTTTGAAAAACTGCCCCGTAATTCATTAGTTTGCAGAAGCACCTTCATCAGCACCAACTTAAACTTGTTTTCAGTATGGCTTTATCAGTCTCTCACAATGCTGTGGAGGGATTTTGCCCCACTCCTTTTTACAGTGGTGCTTTACAGTTTGCATGGAAATCACTTAATAACAGCCCTCTTGAGGTCTTGCAACAGCATTTCAGGTCTAGGTCACAACCTTGACTGGGTCATTCCAACACCTTGATTCTTTTCTTCTTCTGTCACTCTAAAAGTAGTCATTCATTTGTCCTGTTGAATGACTCAGCCTCACATTTTATCATAGTAAGGCAAACTGGGAGCACCTTGGTAAAGTTTACAATCCTGGCAGGAAATGATTTTGTTGAGTTTATACAACGCAGAAATGATGGCATAACAACAGCGATGAGTTCTTTGGTGATTTTGTCATACCCATAACCAGGTTGTGACAGTACTGACAGGAAAACATCATCTCAGAGGTGAAGTATTGCGTGGGGAGCGTTGTGATTTGTAAGTGCTGCCTCTGGACCTGGGCACCATGCCATCATGGAAGGGAAAATTATTTCCAGGTTTATCCGCATATCTTACCGGATAATATCACAGAGGCTCTCTGCCAGCTGACGCTTAGCAGAAGTTGGGTGGTGCAGCAGAACAACGACCCAAAGACTCAAGTAAATTGGCTTCAGTGTATTTTCATGGAAAAAAAAAATCAAAACGTGATCTTTTTCTGTGATGTTGGATAAAAGCCAGGATCTGCTCTGAAGACCTGAATACAGCAATATCTTAAATTTCAAAGAGTATGACGGGGAAACAAAATTAATGTCACGGTATATCATGATGATTCCAGACTGTGTGAAATTTTGATTGAAGTTTGAAGATATCTTTAAAGACAGATCATGATATGCAGTGTGGAGTGCATTACTTATTGTTTTCTTTGTACCTGCTGATTCAGGTTTTTCTGTAGCTCTCCACAAGTGGTCCTTGACTCTTGGACAACCCTTCTTATGATTCTTTTCACTGCTGTGTCTGAAATCACCTGGTTGTAGCCAGTTTATTAGCTTTTTAATTATTTTTTTTTTACCACTGTTATTCAATGCAGCCTGAACTTTCTTAGGTAATCTTTCCTCTAATTCCTTTAAGGAGGTTTCAGGAAAAGATTCACAGCTTTTCCAGCTTTCCAGTACCACTGGCTGAAATGCAGCTCCGATCCATGACAGAACCTCCACTATGTTTTATAGCTGGCTGAAGACATTCAGGTTGAATAAAAATATGCCCAAGAAAATCAAAATTTGGATTGATCAATCATAATACCTGTCACAGCTGATTTTCATTAAAGTTTTGTGTAATTTAGGAAAACCTCAGCCCTTTCCCCTTGTTTCTGATGGTGGCAGCAAGTGGATTAAACTGAATGATCACAGCATGCATCAGGGTATCAAGGAAATTTTACCTTGTCTCAGGATGCAATTTAAAATTGTACCCTGTATCAACACTGGTTCATCCCTTGAGTTTTATGCCTTTTTTATGCTTGAATGATTCAGTGTTCAGGGACTTAACAAAGAAGAGGGGAAAAAGCCCCTCATTCATCTGATGTCCAAAGAAAAACTTTTAAAGATCTTCAGAAAGCCTGCAGAACCTCTGGTTAAAAACTACTTTCAAAAAAATGACAAGAAAGTCTGGGTAGTTTGAAGCAACATATAAAGAAATGAGAAGTGTCTTAAGACTTTTGCAACACTTGGCACGAAAACCAAGCTAAGCTTCCAAATAGAAATGACTGCAGTTGGAAATAAGAGTGAAAATGCACATTGGGTAAGTTTCTTTTTAGCAACAATATCTATGAGAGAGCGACTCAAAATAAACTGCAGTGTTTGTGTTCATTGTGACGAAGGAACATGTCACCTAGAGCAAGAGTGTGACTCACTGATATGATTTTAAATAGTTTTTGGGCATGGGCATGAAAGCTCTATGGCAAATAGAGGTGCAAGTTATATTAGGCATTGGATATACAGAAAGTTAGCGGGAACAGTTCAGCACTGCTTTTGGTTTTCTCTTAGGATTTACACGCTGTACGAAAATAAAGGATTTTGCTACTAGTGGTTCTTAGATTAATTAGAACTTCAGAGGTTAATTACCCCTCCATGTCACCAACAAAATCAATCCAACTTAGACTTACTGGTAAGGCTGGGTACTGCTAAAACTACTTCACTGTAAATAATGGACAATTTCACAAATAACTGTAGGAATGGGGTCTGGGTTGTAAAAAATGTCTGTAATTCATATAGAATATGTCTTCTATACATTCACAGTCATCTCTCACTGCTGACAAAGCCACTCACAAAGTCTGTGAAAGCGAATTGCACCTCCCATAGCACAGCAATTAGTGTTTTTTTGTTTCTTCCTCACAAATAGCGTGTTCCCAAACCAGACTGAGACTATATGAGAAAGCCCACATTAGCTCTGCAGTGCTTTCAGTGTTCTCCCACACTGCCCTCCTCACTGAATGAGACCCATGACTCTCCTTCACATAAATGTTTCTTTACAGTGCGCAGGCAAAGCGCTTCTTACAAATATGTGAAATGGGAGACATACAAAGCTTTAGCAAGAAGCATTTCCAAGATAGATGGACATATGAAGAGGGGGAATGGAGGAGCAGAGTGTCACACTGGCCCTCAGAAGCTCATCAGCATTATAGTCCACATTCCCCTGGCACCATGGGCACAGGTGGCACTGACTCATTACTCAAACCCCTATGGGGTATCTTTCATGGATAAAGGGAATTATGGACTACTATTAGCACATCCCCACTGCGGCAAGGAGTATTCGTATGGGTCAGGACACGTGTGGGAGACAACAAAGAAATGGCCTGAAAATAGCATGTATTTCAAAGAAAATACATGAAAAAAGTGACTTCACGCATTCTTTCTCGAAATGGATAAATCTGCATTTCCTCATTATAAATGATAAAAGTAAAACAGGCTAAATAAATTAGATTCTAAGCTGTGACCCCCCTCTTTACCCGTGTTTCTTAGCCATATTTATGCAGGCTGTGTAAATATAGAAGAGTACAGCGGAGGAGAAAAACAAACAAGTATACAGGTAAAAGTAGATGCTGTGGAGCAATACCAAAATAAGGCAGGGAACGCTTGCTAGACTGGCAGAGATTGGTGTCAGACCCAGAAAGATCAAAGTGTTTTTCTAGTTTTCACTCTCTGTCATACTTTTGCAGACACATACACAATACAGTCAGCGACACCATTAGTTATGACTCTATCTATGCTGGCTCACCACAAATAAAGCTTACAGTATAAGCCTACATGCACATCATGTAAAATCCAAACAGTATTCATTATTTCCTACATTGTTTAGGTTCTGGACATTACCGTCATCTTTAAACTTTACATAGAGTGAATTTTATATCACCAGAGCAAGAAACTGAGCCATAATAGTTTAGGTATGTAGCGCCATAAGGAAATCTGTCATTACAATTAGAGGACTATCTATTTTTAGGTTATTATAAAGAGTATTGTATCAGTGCAGTATTTGGGGCTCTTGATATTGAATACAAAATGAGTTTGTGTCTAAATGTTGGAAACTAATACAAGAATATAATTAGTCTGTGCTCACTGAGTCAAACACAGGAAGACGGTAACACATAAGCCCCTTTTGCCATTGCTACGCTCTGATATAAATATATGACAGAAGTCATTTTCCATGCTGGTAAAATAACTCACAACGTTACAGAACAGTTAAGGTAAAGGTGACATAGTGCCTTTTCTTTTCTTGGGCTTTGCTACAGTTGCTTTCCATAATAAACAATTCAAAAACCTTCCTTGTGTGTCTTCCACTTGGCTTTGGCACAGCGATTCGCTACTGTATAAACTCGCTGCTTTAGCTCCTGTCCCTTTAAAGCTACCCTCCATCCACAAACAGGTTTGAGAAGGAGATGGGTGAGACAGCTATGCTCACAACCAGAGCTGTCTGTCTGGATGTCCATATTAACGATACCTCATAGAAGTAGAGTAGAAATCACTAGAAACACAGTGTGTAGAGCAATCTGAAGTCTCCGGTTTAGGCTCTTAGGAATTAGGTTTGTATACACTGACCTCATTATCATATATATAACATTTACACAATGTCATGCTTTTGCAGATACTGTACACATACAGACGGGAAGAGCATAAAACACTTTAAACCACATATGGATAACCCAGATTTCTGTGCTGCATGACTGAGAATTATTATAGTTCTGTTTCCATTAGAAGTAGTTTAGGCAATCATTTTTTGATACACATTAAACAATCAGCAGCAGCAGACCCAAAGCACAGCTTCTGCCAGAAAAGTTGATAACTTGGGAACACAGACAACTCAGGCTGATGGACACGACTGCATAAAAACCTGAAATTTAAAATTGAAATGCATTCTTTGATCTTCTTTCACCCTCTGACAGGTAACTCTCAAAGTAACTTTGTTCAAAGAGAGTCTGACAAATATACATGTGAACTGCCTGAGCTGAGCAGCCACGATGGGCTAGTTAGTAAAATAAGCTGAGCTTAGTGCATTGAGCAAAGTGGTTATACCCAGGCTTAAAGAACATCCCTAACCAAATTAAATGCAAATCACTGCAGTGGTTTCTGAAGCATGTCAAAACATTCCTGTACAAAACTGTACTTTTTTCTCAAATTCTTAATGTTTTCTTGTTGATATAGTTTGATCAAATATGCTTGCAACATATAGACTGCATTGTGTAGATGCAGCATATAAGATTACACTAAACAACATGTCTAATTTTATTGTTTGCAAGAACGCAATAAACAAAGTAAAGTGATGTTAATAATATGAATCCTAATAGCTAAAATACAAAGTAAATAAATGAATAAAAATGTACTACAGTAGTACACACATGTATAATAGTATGATTGTTTACAAAGATTCATAAAATAAAAAATTGCCAAATTCAGCTTTAGTGAAATTTTCAAAGACGGGTGTAAACCCTGCAATGATTACTAATCTCTAAATTGCCTTGTTCCTTATACCATAATGATGTGCACCATTATCTACTCCTTTCACTCAGGATTTCAGTGTTTCATCCCTATCACCTCCTCACTTCCCTCAAGGCTTTGTGATTTGCCGGAAGAATGCAGGTCCTGACAGCACTGTTAAACAGAGACCCAGCTGTCCTTCTGAAGGACAGGTGCTTCTGGCCCATAGGGGACCTTCTTGGAAAGAGGACACGCTGGGGCTGTCCATACTGATGATGACAGCTTTATAAAAGCTTTAACAAAATGCACAAAAAGAGAGCCGAAGAGCACGAGTCAGGCAGGCTGCATGGCCGTGCTGAGATGAATGGGAGTCCTAGAGGGAGGGCCTGATCAAGTTCTCTCCTGGATCATTCTTATCAAACGGATGACCAGGAAAAAAAATCATTTTCAAAGTCAAGCATGCAAAATGAATATCTGTCCCTGATATGTTAACCTGGCAGCTGGCAGTATAGAAATCTCATCTGATTCATGTTTTGCCTACTCCACTTTGCTGTAGTCTGTGATGCTGCCTCTGGAAAGGTGCAGTGTCGTGGCGAGTTATCCGTCTAAGGTTTTTGGGGTATGAGTGCCCTCCTCCTGAGAGCATTCATTTTCTCAAAATATCTTGCTGCTTATCAGCCTTGTGCCAGTTGCAAGGTGTTATTTTCTTTTCTATCAACGTATACAATGATTCCATTAATCACAAATAATAATACACCTTTTTTCAAATGTGAAAGAAGTCATAAAAAAGAAACAATGCACTCCCAAATTCAAAGTGGGAATGTTTGGCTATAATGCGCAGCACCATGTTCACAGCACAAACCTCGTACCTTCTGTAATTGCTGTGCAGCCACAGGACCAGATGCCTTGAAGTCATTGACTTGTCCTGATACCAAAGAGTCAAATGTGAAGCCATCTGACAGTTTAAGCTTGCCAGTGAGTCCTTCAGCAGGACAATAATCTAATCTACAAGAGAATGACTGAAAAAGAAAACAGTCAAGGTGTTGCAATGACCCATTCAAGGTCCAGACCTAGACCTGTCTGAAATGCTGCTGTGGAAATTTACGGGAGTTGTGCAAATTCATGCAAACTTTAATGAATTGAAACAACGCTGCAAGAAGAGTTGGCCCAGATTGCTCTATTTTCTGTATGACTTTAAGTTACCGCTGCTAAACATTCTTCTAGAAGCTATTAAATCATGGGATGTACTTAATTTTTCATAGTCTGTGAAAACCTGTGAAAACCTTCTTTTTCAGGTGCTAAAACATAGAGCGAATACACCATTGGCTTGATTTCACAGCTCCCTTAACAGATGACAGCTGAAAGCAGCGTTGACGTTCCATCATTTGCTGTGGTCGTGATTGCATTTTACACTGATTACATTTGTGCAGTGAGATCTGATACTGTCAGACAATGTAACAAAAAGATAATTTAATGAAAGACTTTGCGTGTGATGTTTTAATAATGGTCTCTTAGATAGAACCTCATCTTTCGTCTCAGGCGTTTAACACCAAAAAGTAGAGAAAAGTTTTGACTGTTTTATCAAAATATGTCTTTTGTACTTTAGAGTTATTTCTATTATTTATTTATCAAGCTGACTTTTTAATGATTTCCAGTTTTCAGTTCTTGCCATGAGATAGAGCAGAGGGATTAATTAGTAAAATCTGAACCCTTGGCTTCAGCGTTCAGGGGCTCTTGTTGGTCGCATTATGCTGTCCTCTACCTCCATTTGGAGACACTGTATTTTATTTGTAACCACTCTTTAGCCTTTCAGTTTAGCGACAAACCTTTATTGCAAAGTGTTTTGTCCTATTTTACACATACTGTGCCGATTCACAACTATAGTTCTGCAAGAAAACTTTTCTGCTGGACAACTCGTGCAACACTCGTGCAACACTGGACAACACTAATCAGTATTGTGTAAAACCATCAGCTGCTGACAAATTACATATTTAGTTTCATTGTACCTCTAGTGACATGGTCTGTATTAGACTTATTTTCTTCCCAATAATTAGCCAAGACTAAACGCCTTTTACTTCAAGTAGGTAATGAAGCAGATGAAAAATACGTTACATTACAGAACAATTAAAGGGTATGTCATAACGATGTGGCAGCTCCTAATTGCTTCCCCTCCTATCCTTAATGACAGGCTCAAAGCAGGCACTCTGATTCAAGGTGTCATCTGCTATGTTTTCCTAAAAGTCAGAAAAAGCATGTGAATCCCTTCTTTCCTTATAGGTAGTGAGGCAGCACCACTTTGTGCATTACTGTCTGTTTGTATCTGTTAAAACTGGCTTATGAAACATTTGCCCTCTTTGGTTTTATTCCGTGTTTTGATTTTCGTGCTCCAATATCACCTCTGTTTCCATCTTTCTGTCAGCAGGAGTTAGCATCACTAATGGTCAGCATGTTACTCAGCTGTGACTGTATGACAGGTGGTATTTTGTCAGGCCTGTCTAAACATTACAGTATCCCCCTCCAGCCTTCCTATCATGACTGTGGAGCTCTGGGGCAGCCCATCTTTTAGACCTCCCAGCAGACCTGTGGAGATGGTAATGTGGGGCAGTGCTGAGCCACTGTCCCTCACTCGTGCCTTGCAGGACCGGTCGTGCAGAGTGATCAAATATACTCTGCTGTCAGACCGTTCTCCCTCCTGTGTCGCAGATGAGCAGATCCAACTTGTGTGTTTGTGGGAAGATACAGAAGATAAAGAAGATACAGAGGTGTGTGGGTGGATGGCTGGATGCATTCATGCATTTTCACATGTGTGTATCATTTTAGCTGCCCACTGTCTCTGAGAATAACATCTATTTTGGATGATTAATACTGGCCTTTTTTTCTCAATACAAGAAAAAGGATGCAATCTTTCTGTGGCAAGTAAAGATGTGGATTAGGTTTGGTTAAGGTAACTGAATATATTGTATAATCTGCCTTTTCTTTTAAAAAAACGTCACTCTACTTTAATACTGCATCACTAGCCTATCACCTTAGCTTACCTCGTGTACTGGAATGTGTGCAAGTTGACCAAAGAAGAAAAAGTCAGCTTGACAATCAGATATTAAAAATATCCATGACTACACCTGAAGCTCCCTGATGGCTTGTTTGCTGTATAAACCTAACAAAAACAAATATGATAATGTTATCTGTCAGACTATATTTTGCTCAAGGTAAGTTCTTCCTGTGTTGCTTCATTGGATGACGGTTGATGACAGCTTCTGAGAGTCATGAACAAAATTAAAGGGTGACTGTACACATCAGGCCAATTTGTCAGTATGCTACGAAACTACTGAATGCAGCGTCATAAATCTGGCACATAAAAAAGCGGGTGACTTTCTTCTCCACCAGCATGGTGCATATAGCCATGATATATGTCAATGCATTTACACCAAATCATTTTGGGTCCAGACACTGACAAATGTCTTCTGATACCCCTCATCAGATTTCCACAGATGATTTGTACATACAACCTGCTTGTTATGTTCACAGTGACGTTCCTCTGGGGAAATTACCCAGGCTTTCACTACATAATGTTATTTAGGTCTGAAAGTAGATGAAATGTAGGTTCATCATCCAAAGGCACCTAGGGAGATCTGCACCAGAGCCACATGAGTCGGTGCTGGATGTTATTGATGTTGGGGATCTGTTGGGTTTTATCTTTGTCATTTCAGCAATCAAAATAATATAAAATTAATAAATTTTTGCAATACTGAAAACTAACACGAATGACCAAAATCTTGTCATTCAAGTAAAAAGAAATTACATTTCGAACCACAAAAGGTTAGCATACTTACTTCACCATGCTCACTTGTTATGTATACATTCACTTTAATATACATTGAGAAATTCACTCTTTACAGTCTCATATAATAAGTGTTGATAACTAATAATCATGAATCATTTTGCGCTGCTTGTTCTGAGATTGGCTATAATAAATCAGACTAAATATGTCAAACAAAATATCTAAAAAAGCAAAAGTAAGTCTTAAATACTAGTGGTGTGCGGATCGATATTGAAATATCAGTTATTTATGTTCTAGAATCGATTCTCGTATTAAAATATCGATATTTTAGTAATTTGGGGTAAATTTATAGTTTATCATTAACAGGAACACAGTGGAAAGAAACTATATCATTCGGATCGTCTAACTTGGAAGGAACTACTTCCTCTTTCGCCTTTCATAGTCATAATCGCAATATGGAACAAGTAGTCTGATGTCCTGTAATCATTATGAAGCTATAATTTGAAATGTAATAAATCATTAAGTTTTTGTACAAAGTATCGGTATCGGATCAGTATCGTCGATACCACCCTGAATTTTACTTGGTATGGATCAGAACGGAAATCAGTGGTATCGCACATCACTATGAAGTACCTTCTGTCTAATGGATAGACATACTTTGCTCTTTTGGATTCAATATTTCATTTTTTCACACTTGTCTAATGAATTTGTTCTTATTTTTTTTTTATGGTGTTGTGACTGTAGCTACGTTTTCACAGCCAAAAGTGCTCCACAAGATTACTGCTTGTATTTTGTCTTTGCTTTCCCACCTTCTTGTTTCTTGAACTGAATTATATTACCCAACTTTTTTTGGTGTCAGGAAAAGTTCAACTTATTCAGTCATCCTGTTCTATTTTCTGTTTTAGGCTTAAGTCCACAGTGTATTGGCATATTTCAATATTTTAGATTCCATTAGTCAATTAGGGTGATAAATTAAATTGTTCAATATATTTTCCTTATTCATTTAGTCATTAAAATATTTACAGATTCTTGGTTGTTGACAAGGATCTCTCCTTTTTATAAGTTACACTGGTTGAGCAGTGTATAACTGCCTCAGGACCTAGCCCATTTATTAGGTATTCTTTGTGATGTGTCTGGAAGAGTGCTGTGGTAAATAATTCACCTTCGATGAATTTGACTCTTGAGGAAATGGAAAAGGAAACTTTTGCATATGTGAAAGAATATCATACTCCACATTCACTGGATGCTGTGTAATGAGTAAGGGCTGCAGAAGATTCATCACCTCTTTATTTCCTATTAAGATCATCAGTGTCACTCGTGACCCTAAAGAAATAGTCATGTGGGATTTACTTGTCTGAAAGAATTACATTTTATTAGTACATATAGTGCAGATGGATTTTAATCCTGCCCCAAGCCAAAATGAATTTTGACTCCTTTGCAGCTCTAATTGTTTCCACAGGTCATGAACTCAGTCACTGGACTATAGTGAGTTATGTATTAAAATGAAATAAAACATGAAATAATAATACTGATACTCTGTATTAATATCATTTGTTTTAAAATATATAAAGAGGCATCTCCAGTAAATTGAAAGAGAACCAAGACAAAGGTTTAATTATGCACCAGCCAGTCCTCATTCCCTCGATTTTAATTCTGCCATTTTGTCAAAACCACTTGTGTTTGACTGATATGCATGAGGTGCCATTTAGCATCTTCTGTGACACCTCAGGTCATGGCACTTGTGAGAGTTCTCACTCCTTGTTAATCATATATTGATATGATGGTTTGGGATACTGATTTAGGATCTTTTCCTAAAACTAACTAGGTAACCTATGTGCTTGAATATGACCGAGCAGTGAGTGAAGACCTCAATCACACTCCTAAAGACTCTTTGAGGTCAGCAACCAGGTGGCAACCACCAATTGCTAGGGAAAAAAATGTGTATTCCTTGACCAGTTGGTGGCAGACACCAACATTTCTACAAATACTGCAGACATGTGTTCACAAGGTTTTCAGCAAGGGGTAGTGAAACTGTGAATGATGCAAAATGAGATCAATTCAAACATGCTGGGAGCAGCAGTAAGCCACAGCGTTTACTTGGAAGGGTGTTTTCTGGTTTTTATTGCAGTTTCACTGCTCAGCAATTTGTTTGCAGACAATTTAGCATCTTTCATACAAACTAAATGGGACCACGACATTATGATAGCAACCAATGCAGTCAAACTTTTGGTGCAGCACCCAATTTATGAGCTGTTTCACCCAACCAAAGCCAGAAGCCCCCAACAACAACTCACCATTAAGTCAGGAAATACACAGTGTGACTGATGTTTGCCAGAGGTCACTGACTGCTCTCTAGACCTGAGACCTAAGTAATGAAAAGCAAAAAGGAAACTAATCAGCAAGTAGAAACAAGTTGCCAAAACAGCTCTGTTAGTTTTTAGATTTCACATTGTTGCAGCATCAAGGCCCTAGGGCTAAAAACCACCATATATTCTCTTTGTGACACCAGCAGCTTCAGACAAAAGAACAAATTAATCTCATTCACATGGAGCTGTTGACATGGACAATATCCTTTAATGCATGAACATTTGTAACTATTTCAAAACTCTGCTACATATTAGTCTTAGTTTACCATAAGCAAATATATTTTCCCAAAGTAGTTAATTTGCTATAATAGTGATGGATTACAGAGTTTTGAAAAAGGATTGGGGGTTTTTTGTCGCAACTGTGATGTATAGTAAATAAAGTGAACACAATTTTTCCTCTAACATGCATTGATGATATACTGTATTGGGATCTTGGTTATTTCTACTTGTCATTGTCATCTTAGCTGTGATTCGTCTTTTTCTACTGTTCGCGTCTCCTCTTAGTCCTAGCATTTCACAGGCTGATCTCTGGTTTGCTTGTTGCACGTGAGCTGTATGCCTGAGTTGCACATCATACTATCACTGACCTTACCTCACAGGTATGAAAGAGCTGGCCTTTATGCAAATGCAGATTAATTAGTGTTAAATTAAATCAGTTTGAAAATGAGATTGTAATATTATAAATGCGCTGCTGTAGTGTGAGTGGCACACAGGCAAGTTGATTCACCCATGGTGGCATGATCACATTTATCCTGCTTTGATATGTGTAATGAGACGTTCAATCTAATGTCATCATCGAATGCCTTTACCTGCAGACACATGTTGTTTAACTGCAAGATTTCAATGTTTACTCTAGCAAATATGTAATCCAAGCGCTCCAGACAGAAGAAGAAATTGAAAGTATTAAAAATGATCTGTGTTGTGTATCTGAACCTGCTGCATTCATTCTCAGTGGTGGCATGGGTAGGAAGGTAATGATTTTTGTTATTCTTTTATATCCATTAATGTAGACGAGCTGGAAAATCCATCTCCCTAACTCTTGTTGAAAGTCTGCCTGCTTGTCTCTTCAGTCTCGTTAACAAGACACATGAAACTCGCACGGACTCTGTGGCATGTGTTGAGACGTTCATCACAGGAAACGACCTCCACCTCCATGTTGATTACTGCTGTAACTTATGTCCAATTTTCCAGATGCATAGCCTTAACTCATCTGTTCAGCAGGCCTTTCCTGCATCTTAGCTACGAGGAAGCAGTGTGAAGCCGAATGGCCCGGATAACTCGCTTTATTCAGCCGGGGAAATAGCAGCTATTATGTTTCCTCTTTATGATCCATTCTCGGTATGTCATTCTGGGAGGTGACGAGTCACCCAGCAGCAGATTTCTTATTCAACCACCTGCCATTCCCAAAATCAAACTTCTAATTAGCCAAACATTAAGATTGGCCTGAGCACCGCAGAGACTGTAAATCTTATTTAAAAGCACATTAATAAGATGCATAAATCTCATGGGGATTAAATATATCCTTACCCACAGAGCACAGCATTTGTTGACTAGCAGTTGTAGCTGAATTTTATAATCATCTATTTGAAGTATTATAATATCATGCTTTCGCTATCATAACGGGCAATTCACTCAGAAACACAAATAAGAACTCCTAAGGGTCCTTACATAAATATGCAATTTTTTGTTTTGAACATTCAGCAGTACATGATCAGAATATCATGGGCTTGTTTGCAGAGAAGTAAAACAATAGACTGCACCTTCACAGCCACTGTAACTGTTATGCATGCACCAATGTGTCCAGTGTGGTTCTATCTTTAGGACCTTGTCTGGGGTCCTATGGTAATTTAGTGCATATCACGTCCAACTTTGCAAGCTAATAAACAACAGTATGGAGTGTGAGCCCATACTGTGAGCACATGGAGCATGACACATTTTCGTACTACGCATGCTAATCTGCAGATTTTCTTGTAAACACACCCTACAGACAGATATGTGTCAGAATTATTGGCTTCTGCCCTTGTTTACCAATAGTGGTCATGACTTGCATCTGATGATTAGAATGTCAGGCGCACTCAAACAACAAGCTACATTAATTCATTGAGGAAATATTAATGGCTATCCCAACTTCCTTATACAGTTTTTTTCCAGGCATTTTCAAGTGTAACACTGTCAGAACACAAATGGCTAATCGCATATAGCTATCATGCTCTCTTTGCCTTTACTCTTGGCATTTGTTCTTTTTTCCTTTCTTCTCACCCCCTAGGCTTCCCCTCTGTGGCCCTGCCAAAGGTTTTTTCCTGTTAAAAGAAAGACTATCTTTTCTTTTAACAGGAAGTTTCCCATCAAGAAGTGCTTTTTTTCTTCTAATTTGACCATGTATATATATGTATATGTGTGTATAAAAGAAAAACAGAGTTCTCGTGAAATCTAATAAAATAGAAATGCACTGAAAAGCAATTTTATTGGCTGATTACGATTTTTCATTGTGACCCACCGATATGGATTTTTGTCAATTCTCAATTCTGTAAAGGCAAACATCTGTTTTTTGCAGAGCAAAACATAATTTTCATAATAAAAGAAAGTATTAAATGCCGAAATTTCTCCCAAACTATAGTAATGTACAGGATCTTCAATACTTAAACAACTGTATGAAAATGAGTTGCAGCACTCCCACTTTCACCAAACATGTTTTACCTTACCAACAAAAGCAGGTGCAACAGATTTATATAACAAAACAAATGTCACTTACATAATTTTTCAGTATTTTTATAAATTCGTCAGCTAACAGGAAGCAAAACCTTTTCTCTTTTTTACTCCATAATTTTCCTCATAACTGCTTTGATCCTTTTATTAATACATTTTGTTTGACCTTTATTTAACCAGGAAGTCCTTTGAGATTAACATTTGTTTTTCATGGGACAAAATAAAATAAAATAAAATAAGCTAAAGTCAAAATACTATAAATACAAGGTCAAGCTTATGAATAGCACTTATATTCCGTTACAGAAGCCTTTATGAGAGCTCTGAAATCTCCTAGGGAGACGGAAGTATTCAGCTTTAGTGTGCTCTGAAGGTTATTCCATTATCAAGACGCAAAATAGAGACTGATCTACCAAGTTCAGAAAAATCCTGGTACTCTAAAGACGAGAAAACTATGGGACACAAACATGGCCAATTCCACATTAGAGTGTGAGTGTGTGTGTGACTATTTGCTGCTGGCATTTTTGGATCTTGCAGCTAATCAGACATATTATGACTGGTGAGGGTTGAAATCTCGATGGCTCATGTCTAGTCGAGTTCTTGTAGAAGCAACTTGGACAGCTGCCATGTTTGGCATTATAGAATTCACCCATGGCGTTCCAATAATTTCCTTTCTTGTGCAGTTGATCGTGTAGAGAGATTAAAAAAAGAGCAGATAGATTAGAACAAAACTAAAAAAGTTCCCTAATCACAAACCAAACCATCATACTTATGTGCTGTACACCTGCGAGGGGCTGAGTTAGTTAGGTTCAAGGAGCATGTCTAGGTTCTGGGCTCATTTTTTGTTGTGAAAATAATCCAACAGCATATTAACCAAACTAAACACAATCTGTGGTTCCAAACACCTTAACCAGAGTTGCTTTCTGGTCAGGCCTCCCACGGAAAACATTGTTGGATTTATTCTTTTTAAATAAAGGTAAAAATAAATAAATAAAATAAAAAATAATAATAACATATTTACTCTTCTTTCGGTGCAGATCCCGAAGGACAAGGTGAAATGCAATATAGCTGATGTATTCTCTCTGCCTTTAAGAACTTAAGTGGCTTTAGAAGTTTTCCACTTTATCTCTGTGCCAGAGAACTTCTTTTCATATATCTAAAGCTCATTTTGAAAACTTCAGAGCTTTTTATCACTTTTATGCTGCTGTTATTTTTATTCAGCTGCTTCAAATCGAGAATGATATTTCTGTTCTGGCTGTCAGTCTTGTTTATTATTTCCGGATTTCCACGGATTATCTGGAGAACCCCCAAGACCCTCACGGTGCAGTCATATTAAATCATGTGTATTATGAACTCATTCAACCCAAATACCTTTTTCAATACAGATAAAACTGCAGAGGTTACTACATGTACTGCATAAAATGCTGCTACAAAATGACTGTTTTGCCACTGTGCTCCTTTCTAACCTGACCAGCCATCCGGCTCTGACCTGCAGAGCCCTGACCTTTTGTCTCCATCACAGTTGGGCTTATAGTACTCTTTCCAGTGCAAACGCAGAGCCATTGAGGCAGACCATCACATTTCCCAAGCCTCTGAATCATTTGAAAAACATGCTGCATTTGCCCTCTCTAATATCCTCTTCCAATCATTTTTTATATGATTCATAATATATTGTGCTTTAAAAACTCAGATTTTTGCTGTGCTTCTCATAGCATATCTGATATTACTTGAGATTATTAATCTTGTAATAATATAGTTATTATAATTAGCAAGTCAACTTCAAGATGACAAGTACTGCAGTTGCAGAAGTGCAAAAAAGGTAAGAAATAGGTTGATGTGAAGGAAAAACCTCAGTACAAAATATGAAAAAATTAGTTGCAGAGTGAATTGGAGAAGAAGAAAAACTGTTTGGGGTGGTCATTAGTGTACCTGAACTCACAGTGGCATAGTTCTGGTGTCCACAGCTGCTGGATTTGGCTGGAAGTAAAATTGGCTGTGTGTGTTATAGTTCAACACTCATAGCATGCCCATTGCAGAAATCTTCCCAGTATGATTTCCCCTGTGGCGGGATATCCACCATTCCTTCTTTCAAGACTTGAATCAGCTGTCAGTTAATTCCAGATACGAGGCGTGCATATCTGTTTACATGTCTTTTATCTCGGTCGACTTGGAACTTTAGACACAACCAAAAGAAAATTAGTTTTTAAAAAGGCTAATCAGTTGTTTTCAGTTAGAGACGAGTTCAGCTGTCTGCGATATCCTCCGAAGGCACTGAGCTCCGATGTGGCAGCCAAACAGGGCCATGGTGTGTATCTGTAGCAGCCTGGCCTGACAGACTATCCTCGTCTCCAGAGGCTTCCCTTCAGGATTGCTGGCAGCTTCTCAGGCCACAGTTCAGACCTTGCACCGTCATGATTCAAATATATCTGCTCATCTTGTTCTCTGCATTACAAAACCACTTCCTGCTATTTCTGGCACTAGCACACAGATCTTACTCAGCTTGACCTGAGCTACAGCAACAGAGGCAACAGAGACGACATCATGAAGTTGAAAGTAAATACATTTAAAAAGGACAAGACTAAAGACATCAACAAACTTGCACATTCTGGATTAAGTGTTGATCCATTGTGTGTCAACTGTATCTCTTGTCAGCTGCTATAATATTTATTTGAGTATAAACATCATGTAGGTTACCACTGGTAGACTACAGTCCTCAAGTAGCTGTAAATGTTTACTGAGAATATGCTGCTCACACACGGGCTGTAAGTAAGACCACCAGTAAATACAAAGCTGTTGCTGATAATTTTGTTACTTACGATGCCATATTGTTGATTTATCAGTGTTTTGCAGAACAGCCTCAAAAAGCTGCAGGATCTGTTTTTTAACAGGAGTTTCTTTTTTTTGCACCTGGATGCTTAATTTAAGAGGTTGCTGCTGTTTTTTTATGAGAGATTAAAGTAGCTGCATTTCCTTTGGTGTCGTTAGGTTTACATTTCTAGGTTTAATTCACTAATTCCCTTCATTTCAGAGATTTCTGATCTCATCGTAAAAACTGCTTTCACGAGCTTGTGTAAATGTCTCCACGCACTCTTTTAAAGTCAAAGTGAAAAATCTAAATGTATTGTATAAATTTGTTTAGCTCCTTTCTGTATTTTAGAGGTATTACTAAAAAGCAGAAATGTAGATTTGATGCTTTTCTCAGATCCACTGTTGTATATTATTGTTTTGTAAGTTTGTATGGTGAATTATCTGCTATGTTCAGCCCTCAGAATAATTTTCCTAGTGACTTAAAATCTAGCATATTAGTTATCCCTAAAAACATATACACATTTCATCTTTTCTGTTTAGTGAGTTTTCTTTAGAGTCGTCCATCCATCCATCTGTTATCTGAGTCTGGGTCACGGGCCAGCTGTCTAAGCCAAAATGCCCAGACCTCCCATTCCCCCAACGCTCGCTCTAGTTCCTCTGGCAGGACACCAATGTGTTCCCAAGCCAGCCAAGAGACATAATCATTGCAGTCTATCCTGGGTCTGCCTTGGGTCTCCTGCTGGTTGGACATGCCCAAAGCACTTCCCCTAGGAGGCATTCAGGAGACTACCTAGTCACATGTCCTTCTGATATGAAGGAGTGGTGGTTCTACTCTGAGCTCATTCCAAATGACCACAACACACCGTTACAGTATCCACGTCAGTTGAGACGCTGCAATAGTCCCATCTGTCAGTCTCCTACTACACTTTCCTCCAAATAATGAACAAGATCCTGAGATATTGAACTCATTCACATCCAGAGTGGCCTCTCCACCCTTTTTCTAATTGAGAACTATGGCCTCAGTGGAGTCCAAAACCCACTAGGGAGGAGTCAGACTTGTTGCTGACAATGCAGACCAAGCTCTTGCATCACTTGTGTAGTTACCAAAATGGACTGTAACAGGACCTGAAATGCCACACAAGGTATTTGACTGTTCAGAAAGATATTCAAATATCTTAAAGTCTAGAAAACACAATTAGCCAGGTTTGGCAGACTCCCCTGCACCAGGAAATATCCTTGACCAGGACAAGAACTGTATTGTTCCTCCTGAATTCAAGGCTTGACTATTCTTTGGACTTTTCTCTGCAGTAACTTCCATTCACAGGGAGCCTGAGGAGTGTGAGCTCCCTGAAGCTGGAAAACATCTCACTGGTCTTTAAAATATTGTGCACAGTCTGCCAATTCAGAGGTACTGCCCCAGACTTTCATACAGTGCAGGACTGATGTGCCCAACCAGGACAATCCACAACATCCAAAGCTTTAAGGAGCACAGGGTGAATCTTCCTTTAAGCCCCTTTGGGATCTCCCTTTGGGTGGTGACTTCTTCTCAAATGGCATCACATGTGGGTTTCATTGATTCCAGGGTAATAACTGTGATAACAGTAATATACCACGATTACAAATATTAAATATTACAAAGGTAACAATCAGGCAGCTCACACAGCTCAATAAAATTTTCACTATGTAGTTTTTGGCCTGTTAATTCAGACACACTAAAAACTGTATTATTATTGGCAGGTTACAGCGCTTCAGCTCTCTAGTTCATACTACACAATGGAAGTTGACAGCATGTTGCATGCCAACAATGGCTCGCAGATGTCAATCAGCTGCTGCCATGGAAACCTCTACCTAGAGACATTATTTACAAAGTTGTTTCTGATGTGAAATCTCAATTTACAATACCTGTAGCACCATTAGATTTTCTATATTTGTTATTATGATGTAGTTAAATTAAAATATAATGCAAAGCAAATGACTACATTCAAGGCAAAACATGTACAGGGATAATAATTAGTAATTACTCTTTTGTTGTACAGTTCTGTAGAAGAGATGACAGATGGATGACTCAGATGTCTGATGGCTACTTGCAACTAAAGCTGCATAATGCTGACATCTAAAGATTGCTGTTGTTTCTCAGAAGTCGTTTTATTCTGATAAGCTACTTAGTCTAGACATACAGACCATTACTCCTTTGTCTGGTTTAGAATCAGGTTCATCAGCTTCTTGTCTTTTCTCTGCACTTCGATAGCAGAAGAAGTAACAAAGACGGCTTCTTTCTTTAAAGTAACATCTTAAAGATAAAAGGAGGCAGACAGGGTAAAGGGCCTCCTCCTCCCTGACTTCACAGCCTTTTTCATTTTTCTTGCCTCACTGTGACTTACAGTTGTTCCACGCTTTGTCAGGAGCACACTCCTCTGCTCAGAGAGACGTGAGTAAGCAAAGTCACATCACGTTTCCGTTTTCTCGAGTTTAACCAACATGTACCCAGACATCTCATCCAAACAATGCCACTTAAACATTTTGCTGCAAATTATGTATAACCCTGAGCCTCGGTGTGAAGCTTAAAAACACTGCAACAGCTGTGGGGTTTTCTTGGTGAAGGATCTGGAACAGATCAGCCTTTTTGAAGATTTTGTTTCACATCCTGTTCGTCATTCTTAGAGGGTTGTCACTCACGCTTCCCAGGTGGGCCTGAACGCTGATTGCCTCATCCGCTAGTGGTGGGAACGTGTGCCTCTCTGTGCATACATTAGGAACTTGATGTGCCTTTTTGTGGTGTATTGCAAATTCAGGGGGTGTGACGCTCTTGTCAGAACGCATTATATAAAGTGTGACGTCCACAGGAGCAATGAGGCCAAAGATTTTCAATGTGAAGAGCTTGCCTGCATGAGACGACAAAGCAGAGATGCATATGCAGTATCGATATTTGCACCTGTGTTGTGTAAACACTTGCTATTTATATTTTTAAATGGTTGGATTGTGCTGTATGGGCAGATCTAGATAGCTGAAAACAAAATAGTCCCAAAAGAATAATTACATGTCATTGCACCTGAATCCAGTTGATCTTTGGCGATTCTTGGTAAATGGTAAATGGCCTGTATTTATATAGCGCCTTTATGGTCCCTAAGGACCCCAAAGCGCTTTACATATCCAGTCATTCACCCATTCACGCACACATTCACACACTGGTGATGGCAAGCTACGTTGTAGCCACAGCCACCCTGGGGCGCACTGACAGAGGCGAGGCTGCCGGACACTGGCGCCACCGGGCCCTCTGACCACCACCAGTAGGCAACAGGTGAAGTGTCTTGCCCAAGGACACAACGACCGAGACTGTCCGAGCCGGGGCTCGAACCAGCAACCTTCCGATTACAAGGCGAACTCCCAACTCTTGAGCCACGATCTTAATGATATATGCTAGAGTTCCAGTTGAATCAACTTTTAAAGTTGCACTGCACAGTAAGAATTTATTTACTAGTGTCCTGCAACTTCATGGCAATCATTTGTTGGGAGGTTCTTCACTCTTAACAAGACAGATCCCTGTGTATAAAACCAGTCTGCTGCAGCAGGATCCAACAGTGTCCAACACCTTTGGAATGAAATGGAACACTGTCTGTGAGCCAGGACTGTGGTTGCATTGACTGTGGTTTAAAATGCTGAACCCGAGGCTTTAGACTGATAGTACATAAACCTCTGGGTTAATGCATTTTGGCTAAATTCATCTTTTATATGCAACATTAGTCTAGCTGAAGCTCTGGTAGCCAATGAGAGACCATCACTCCCTTTCCAAATTGTGGTAAGAGACCTATCCAGCAAACTGGTGCAGCCTGTCGTCGCATTATTTGTTCTACAACTTAAAGGTAACTAATGCAATTGTATCTCTACATAAAAAATGTGAAATGTGCTGTTTGGAGAAAATAAACAAAATCTGAAGTAACTTTTACCTTTGGGACATTTTAGAGGATCAACAGTTAATCATTTAATTAAGAAAACAGCCTGCATAATGATCAATAATGAAAACAGTACATTTCAGCCTGAGCACTATCTATAAATTTCCCGAAGCTGCTGTTTCACTTTTAAGGAGTCTTAAAATAGTCGGCGGTCTCAGGGCTCATCATTATCATTTCTCCCCTCACTGACTCCCTGAGCTGCTTTGCTCTTGCCTTCTTTTCCCCCTCCCACTGTCCTCTTCGCTCAGTCTGACTTCATTTCCCCTCACTGTTTTCTTGACGTTTCATTTATTCATACCCTGCAGTACAATATTTTCTGTTTAGGCATTTTTTTTGTTATTCAACTAGATCAAAGCAGATGTTTGTTATAATGATCAGTCAATCCATCAGTGGGTGGAGAACACACCCTAGTGCACTGTGCATCTGCTTTACTGTGACTTTTTGGTGTATTAAACCAAGTGAGGGGAGAGAACAATGTGCATGTCAATGACAACGATGACAACTGCAAATATGAAATAAATCATAGTCCACTTCACCTTATCATGAGCACTGCAGGTACCAATCTGTGAGACGCAGTGATGTATTTTTTTCCACTTTTTTTTTTGCAGCTGTCACAGTCTCAGAGTGCGGTGTATAATGCAAATGAAAGAAGGAAAAGGGGGGAATGAGTTAGAGAGACATCCTTTGACTGAAAGACTTGAGAGGCAACCAAGATGGAACTGCCTTGACACTACTTGTCATCCAATTGAAAGCTTTTGATGTGAAGAAAACAGAATGACAAATAAAATAAAATAAAATAACTCCTGGCTAGACGCTGAGCCATGGGCTTATTCTGAAGACTCTTGGGTGAATCTCAACTTTCTTCTTACTCCCTGTGCGTGCACATGTGTGTGTGAAAGCAGTACGTGATTTGTGTGTGTGTGTGTGTGTGTGTGCGTGCAGGTGATGATACATATACTCACTTTGCTTGTACTTTTACGCTTGTGTAGTTTTGGATTGACAGGGGAAGGCGGAGGGATAATGAGCGCTACACTATTCCCCTCAATTACAATGAAGAATGTGAATTGAGGTCACATTGAGCAGTGCTGCAGCAGAAACATCAAAGGCCTTCTGTGCTTCGTACAATGACGTGCTGTGTGTTTACAGTACGAAATGATGTGCATCCGCGGAGCTGCATGGCAACCAACAATCTCCAGGGACATTTATGCAGTCTGTATGTGTATTCGTGCACAAACTTGACTAGCTGCGTCAGATAAATAACATGTTAGGTGGAGACACAGTGTCAAAAAAATCCTTCTCTTGCATATGAAATAGACCAGCCTGTCTCAGGCCCTTTGTTTCGTTCTTTGTCAGCTGAAACTCATTCCTATTTCTTTTCCCTCACAGGTTTTGCAGTAGTAATGTTGGGTGATGTGGCTGGGCTCATGGTTCAATGGTGCAGTGTTTTTTTTCCAAAAGTTGTGGATGGAGGTGAGGCCAGAGGTATAGACACAAAACACATATGGGATATAATTTTAAAAAACAACAACAACAAAAAAAGCTAATTAAAGTTCCTGTTATATCCCCTTCATAGTCATCTCCTTGTGCACCTCTGGACTGCTTTAAGTGTGGCTTCGGACCCTTGCACCTGTGCATCTGCGAGTTTCCCTGGATGCCTCAAACTGAAGTAGAAAGCAGATGTCAACTTATGACCAAAATGTCATGTCAAGGATCATTTCTGGTAATAAGAGCTGCACCTCCATCTATTATTCAAGGGCCAGAAAGGTTTTTTTTTCAGTAGAAGAGTCCACAGTGTACTTTAACCCCCCCCTCAGGATCAGAATGTCAACAGAGGCTCAGTTGTAACATCCTGAAGTGTCACCAAGTGAGCATTCAAAGCAAAAGTACTATTGTGTGTGAACACACAGTGTGTTGAACACACAGTGTGTTGAAAACACACAGTGTGTTGAAAACACAGGTTTTTGGCCACATTAACACAGTCATCATTCACCACCTCCCCTTCATCTTCTCTATTTAAAAGTAGAATGGGAGGGAGAGCCTTCAGTTTTCGGGCCCCTCTTCTATGGAACCAGCTTCTAGTTTGGATTCAAGAGACAGAGACTACCTCTACTTTTAAGATTAGGCTTAAAACTTTCTTTTTTGCTAAAGCATATAGTTAGGGCTGGACCAGGTGACCCTGAATCCTCCCTTAGTTATGCTGCAATAGGTGTAGACTGCTGGGGGATTCCCATGATGCATTGAGTATTTCTTTTTCAGTCACCTTTATCACTCAACATGTGTTAATAGACCTCTCTGCACTGAATCACACTTGTTATTAATCTCTGGCTCTCTTCCTCAGCATGTCTTTCATCCTGTCTTCCTTCTCTCACCCCAACCAGTCGCAGCAGATGGCCCCGCCCCTCTTTGAGCCTGGTTCTGCCAGAGGTTTCTTCCTGTTAAAAGGGAGTTTTTCCTTCCCACTGTCACCAAAGTGCTTGCTCATAGGGGGTCATCTGATTGTTGGGTTTTTTTCTCTGAATGTATTGTTTTAGGGTCTGCCTTACAATATAAAGCACCTTTAGGCGACTGTTGTTGTGATTTGGTGCTGTATAAATAAAATTGAATTGAATTGAATTGAATTCTCCCAAAATGAAAAACAAGTAAACAGGTTAATATTTTGACTTTTGTTGAAACACAAGTGCATGTGGTCGGAAGCGGAAAAAAAAAATAGGAGCCTCACCGGAGGTGCTGCATCAATGCTTAAAGACACTACCTTGAAGGGAAGATCAAATTGAAAGCAGCTCTGATTTTTGCTTTTATGGGCAGTTTTTATCATCTCTGGTGGCTTGATCGTATTCGGATAGGAAACTCAACAGATTACCAAAAAGTGGAATGCACCCTGCTGCCTAAAATATTCCAGTTTGCTGTGGCATTAAGACTTTATCTCCTGGCGTCCACTAAACCCAAATTCCTCCATTAGATTCTGAAGCCTGACTGAGCTTGAGAAAATATGCTCCCAGTGCTTCGGAGTGCAGTGGCAGTGCAGGAAATGATGGGTGGTGATCTGGCTGCCACACAGTCATGGAAACCCATGTCATGAATCTTCCAAGGTGCAGTTTTTTGTGCTGATGTTGCTTCTTGAGGCAGTTTGAAAGTTGGTAGTAAGTGTTGCCACCAAGGACAAAATTATTTTTACACACTGTGTGCTTCAGGACTCAGCAATCTCTGACTGTGAGCTTATGTGGCATACCACTTCATGGCTGAGCTGTTGTTGCTCCTAGGTATTTCCACATCACAGTAACAGCCCAATTACAGCTGACAGGGGCAACTCTGGATGGACAGAAATTTGAAAAACTGACTTATTGTAAAGATGCCATCCTAAGACAGTACCGCTGAGCCCTTCATTTTGATCCACTTCATTGTAAGTTGTCATAGATTTATCATTTAGACTGTCCTGGCTTTTATGGACCTGCCAATGATGTGGCTGAGGCAGCTGAGCGCAGAGATTTGGAACAGAATCAAGTATCTCTGATGAAGTTTGACCAGAAAGTGTGGAAATAAAGTTTACTCACCTATCTGCTGCAAGAAATGTTTTTCCTGAGATTAGTATGTGACTGCTTTTTTAATGGGCTTCTTCTTTGTTCTGAAAATTAACATGTGAGACAGAATTCACAAGCGTACAAGTGCACAAAATTATTTAGCGTTTGCTTGTTTGTTTTGGTATTTGTACCAGTGTGGGTGTTCTTTGGACATTGCTGGTGTGCACTGGTATGCATGAGAGTCTCTGTACTCTGTTTACTTTATTACTGGCCGCCTCAGTTGGAAGCGCAGCACTCGGTTGACAGCAGAGGTCAGGGGCTGCTGCACCTGGATGGACCAGTGCGGATAAGCTGGCGGAAGTCATTTTAAGACCAGAATGCAATCCCCCTGCCTATCATCACATTTGATCAGGCAGAGGAACAGCAGAAGAAAATCAGAGACATAAAAAAAAATTGTCTTATTAAGAATCTGGCCTGCTTCTGACCTCACCAATCAGCTTGGGGCTATTAAGTGTTGCGATCTCATCTCCTTAAAAGTTTGCAGTTTGCTTCAAGTCAAAGGGAGTTGTTTTTGTTGGCAAAATGCTGAGAGCAGAGCCGATAAGCTTCAATTCTCCCAGACTAACAGGTCAGCACTCTGAAACTAGGCAGCCCATCTTAACTTTTTATTTGGCTGAGATTGGCATGGCTGTTTTACTTTCTCTTTTTTTTTCACATTGAGTGTGCGTGCAAAGGCTGTCCCCCGGCAGACCTGTTAAACCATTATCGGTCCTGTCTAGGCTTTTATGTTTGTCCACAGAACAAGACCAGCATGCCTCTGGGACAAAACTGCTGACTGCCACAAGCTGACAACCTCAACCTAAAAGCTTATCGCCCTCACTCTTCAGGCAGGGATTATGCAAATTAGAGACTCAGGTAAAGCATCAAATGGTCTGGGGTTTTCAGGACGACTGTGTTTCACACAGGGCATCTGACAGTACTGTGTGCAATCTGCACGGTAACCACAATTTCTGAAGTCACAATAGCATAAATTCACAGTATCAGCTTTGGACTTATTTTCAGTTCTGTATTCATTTTTGTAAGTGCTTTCAGGTTAGCTTTCAGTCATTTTCTATAACTATGTAATACAAATTTTTTTAACAGGTTCATTTTCTCCTACAAAAAAATCAGAAGGCTTTCATTTTTCTGATAAATACTCAACATTTTTGGCAAAGGGATTCTTGGAAAGCATTGTGCTAGAGCTTGTATGAAATGCATTTCTTTGGGTTTCTTGACAAAAGCGACAAAAATCAAGGCTAACAAATGAAGTCATGTAAAACTATACAGAAATGCAAAAACTCAAAGAGAAGAGAAAATGGTCTCAGAGATGAAGCATTCACCAGAATACCAGGGAGCGGTGGGCTTTATCGATCTAGAGAAGCAAGCTGCCTCTGGTTTCTTGATTAGCCCCAAATCCAGTCAACCAGCAAACCTAAAAGACACACACATAAAAACAAAACATGTTTTTATGTGGAAGAAGACAGCAGCTGCCACCGAGTTAAAATTGCCTGCTAAGCTTATCTGGTGTCAGAGGAAACGGAAAGAAGTGATAATTTTTAAAGATTTCATGCTTTAAAACTGCCTATGCTAATTGAATTAAACCTCAACACAGTTCTTACATCAGCCATCAGCCACTGTTCTCCTCTTATGAGCTCACTGTGTCCTCTCAGCTGTTTCTGTAGCATCATAAAAATCCCACACCAAGCTACAATAGAACAGCATATTATAGACTCTCCAGCAATAGATTTGAAAAAAAAAAAAAATACAACAACATAATTGCGTGCTCCATGAAAATCCATCAGACCATCTGCTTCAATTTGAATACTCTATCAAGCACGCAGTGAAATGTTAAATAATCTCCATGGAGTGAACAGTTTAAACTCTTCAGTCTGCGTCTTCAGTCTGGTTTTCCAGTTGATGGTGATATTAAATAGATTAGCTCCACCAAGTAGCAGTTGTGAGTATGTTTGGATGCAGAGTGATTTATTTTATTTCATATTTACTCATTTGTTTTCCTTTTAATTTCTTAATATAGTATAGAATGCATATCCCAGCTGTCATTCAGCTGGTGCAACCTGGACAGCATCCAGAGCTAACACACTCACTCACAACTGCAGTCAATTTTGAATAACCAGTTTGCTTAACATACTTTTTTGGACTGAAGCAGGAGTAACAACAGAGAGCCCAAACAGGCATAGGGAGAATGTGGAAAATCTACACACAAAGGCCCCAGCCGGCCAGTGGGTTCAAATCCAGGATCTTCTTGCTGTGAGCTGAACGTGCTAACCAGTGCAACACCGTACGGAAATCAGCAAAATAGAACATTTGAATTCATGTTGAAAATTTATTTGCCCTGAAGTGAGATGTGTTCTTAATATTCTTTCGAGTTACGGCGTTGAGTTAAGTCATCTCGACTCTGCTGGACCTGAATTTAGGTGAGGAGTAGTACTGAATTTTTAAAAAGTAGAGATCAGACCTTGGATGCCCTGCTGTTCCAGCTCCAGCCACATCCCTGCTGGACTGCTGGACTTATTTCCTCAAGCTGGTGTTCTCTCTAATACCTGCCCGAACTGTGGAAACACCAATTTAACAAAGTTTACTTCTGTTTTCATGAAGTCCCCCCGTTGTTTCAAATTCTCATACTTTATGCATCATTTTTAGAAAATGTTCCTCTTTAATCTCCTCTTAGAGGAAGAGACAATCCCTCCTAATCAAGGATTTACAAATTTCACACGGCCTCATCCGTGTCAGGAGATTCTCCTCAGCTCCTCCTTTCCACACCTCCACATTTTTTACCGCCGACATCCTTTTCACGCTCCTGGCTAGTTGTATTCAAACTGACAATTTCCTTCATCTTTATCATTTTTGCACACAGGACCAGAAATATTAAATCTTGGCTGGAGAAAATGAAGTTATCTTTGCGTGTGGAGTTTTTTTTTTTTTTTTTTGAGATAAGCTTTAAAATGACCTCATTGATTTGAGGTACGTTTGCAAGAGTAATAAAGGAAATGATGAAATGTGAAATTAAGCCTGCGAGGATGCCTTGCAGAAACGCTTCACCATATTACAAGATATTGATTTTGTATACACAATGAAATGAAATGAAGAAGGAAGTTAACAGCTGCACTGTATAACGAAAAAATCATTGATTTGTTTGTTGTGTCGTAAATATGGGGGCATTAATGACGAGGCCCCCGTTTAAAAGCTCCAGCAGTAAAATCTGAAGCATGACAATCCCCAAATGGCTTCTCAACAACAACAAGGCAAAAATGTTAAGAGATCAAGAGAAAGATCTGACTGCTTCGCTCCAGGCTGTAACATGAATTTTACAAGACAAAGGCAGCCACTCTAAATATACACAACTGCTTTAGATGAAGCCTTCAGATACTGGTTCAAAGCCCAGGTCTCCCCTCATGCTGGGGTTAAGGGGCTTTGAATGCATTCTCTTAGACAGCAATTACACCAACACCCCCTAAAGGCTCAACCAGTATGAGATTAGTGAGGAGATCAGGTTAGATTAAAACAAAGAAAGAAAAGGAAAAATGCCATCTTAAAGAGCAAACTTAGGACCAGAGTCTCACTGAATTGAGATGGATTCATGTTTCCATAGTTGTTTTTTGCTAATGTCAGCATTAACATAGAAATCTAGTGTAGTGTATTAATGGGTTTGTATCTATTAACACATGTTGTGTCATATAATGTTTTAAAGCACTCAAACAAAGAAAGTCATTATGTCCCACATTTACTAATAAATTGCTTTAAAGTTTGGAGATGAGTCAATAGAAACTAAACTTAGAAACTAAGCCTTTTCCTATGACCTTGAAGCATATAATAAAAATGTGTATTTTGTTATCTTTACCCATATGATTGGAGCTGAATTGGCTGAAATCTTTGGCTTCTGTAAGCTGTAAAACTTGAGACGTTAAGTTGTGTTCATTCAGTGTGTCATTGTCGTAGGGTGTCGTATTGAAAGGATGGAAAGTGTATTGCACAGCTCTCTTCATGCCCTTTCATATGATATGCTACTTGATATGGTTTGTTGAAATTTATTTTCAAGGTCAACTTTGACCTTGGGAGCTAACGATGAAGGTCAAAGTCAAGTACTCATGCCCTGCATGCCCTGTTATATTGTTGCAAAGTTTAAAGAGAATCCATAAAAAATTGTGGGCAATGTAAATTTTTTACTGATTTTCACATTTGGTGTGACCTTGACCCAATTTTCAGCAAAATTAAACTAACTCAAACTATTATCGATATCTGCCACCATAAAATGATATCGTGAAAACTGTGGAGGCTAAACTGCTAACAAACAAACAGAACCGATTACATAAAAAATGCTTCCATTGTAAGCCCCAACAAGGAATGCTGTTTATTTAATGTGCCCCCTTAATTTCCAATGAGGTTGGATCATAAACAGCAAAATTAAAAAAAAATACTTTTTTTTACATTTCTTACAGCAGTTTTATTTATGTGTGCTACTTTTTTTTTTTTATCAGATTGTTATTAGCTAATTACTGTTTGGTCTAATCAGGTCAGAGCCCTGTAGTAGGCTATTGTCATGGCCCTCTGGTCTGTGAGTCAATATACCAATTACACTAACCTGAGCCTGAATGGCTCTGATTACAAAGTGCATCATTAGCATCATAATAGAAAGCTGTTTTTTCCCCACTTTCTTTAACAAGAAAGCTGGACCGAGATGTGTATTGCAGGTTAAGATTATCCATAGTGCTCATTTATCATTTCTACTGTAGTTGCTTGCAGCAGTTTACACATTTTCGTTGACAGTTAGTTTGACTGAATGTGTATATAAAATAATGTCAGAAAACAGCTTAAGATGTCAAAGATTCACACACTTTAAGCTTTTCGAATAGTTTTTGTCCCTTAAAGAAGCTACTTTAAATATGCACAGAGGACAGCATCAGCTCGTATTAGACAAGCTGAAACTGTCATCTTGCTTTGTATTTAGGCTTTAACAAGTAATACATCATATATGTATCTATTGTATGTGTACCACAGATGGGTCCACGAGACCTCTAACACATATATACGGTATACAGTTGACATGTACTGCTTTGCCTTAGCGTTTATAGTGTGTTTGGTAGGTTTATGTAGAGTGAAATGAAGAGTAGGGGAAAGACAGATTTTTAAAAAAGTAGGTCAGGGGAGGTTTATGAGGAAATAATCAAGCTGTATAAGTTGTGTGATAAGCGTGTCTTTTTCACATCAGTTTGAGTGCATCAGGTTTTGTCTTTATGCGACAGAATACTGCCATTTGAAAAATCACTGAGGACAAGAGCAGAACCACTGACATCTTCAAAATGAAAAAGGCTCAGCACAAGAGAAAAAAACAAAAGTATCCAACAGAACAGCAAATGTTAAGCTGCTGCAGGCTGCTCTGTCAAAATTCAACATGAAGCAGGTCATTTCAGGACAAGCCCCACCTATTTTAATTCTTTGCAGCGTTTTGGTCTGGATCGTGTTTCACCACAAACAAAGGAATTTGTTCTACTATTTAACTGATTCTGTTGGAGGTTCATTTGTACCATTCACGCGCACCCGCCCTATTTTACACATGCTGTTGCATCTAAAATCAGTGACGATGACTTTAGAAATTATTGATTAAAAAATGTTCTCACATACCTCTTACGTGCACGTTCAGTGGGAATTTATTCTGAAAAGAAGTGAAACCTGTGCAAAGACGGGAAAGAGGCGGAAACAGCCTTCGTGTGTTTCCATTCTTCCTCTTTTCTGTTGCCTGCCAGCTAGAATCATCTCTCTTTTTGTCTTCTGACGTACTTTTCAAAGATTTTTCTACAAACTTTTAACCTCTGCTGCTGGGAAAAAAAGGACTCAAGCTACGTCTGATGGTTTAAAGTCATACCTCAAGTTGAAAGCATGTGTTCAGTATATTTCAGCAATGTAAAAAAAAAAGGCATCCATATTCGTCTAGTCGTCTGACACCTATTCAACTGACACAGAGGATAGGTAATGTTGATTAAACATGTGATTTTTACCACCTTTTTTCATTTATGTAAGTCTAAGACTGGTAGAACTACCAGGTTGTTGATTATTTTACTGTTATAAATTAGTGCAGACAGTATTTTGTGAAAACGGCAACACAAAACAGAAGAATTGTCCCTGAAGCCAAGTTCGTCCAAACGAGCAACAGTTACTGTAACACCGGAGAGTAGATTTTCTGGTCTTGCTGCTGCCAGCATTTTCTTACTGTTTCAGGCTATGTGCCCAGTTGTTTTCTGATAAAAAGGAAGCTCTACTTTCTTTGTCCCCTCCACCCCTTACCCCCCTCATCAAAAGGACACTGGCAATAACACCAGTGGTCACAGGGTCCCACAAATAATTTAGTTGGCCCAAGGGGTGCAGTACTCATTATTATTCAGGAATATACAGTGTTCCAGTTAAATTATTCAAGTTTGAATAATTATTCAAATTCCCCTTTCTTTGCCCTCGTATTTTTACGGTGCTTTAATACCAATCAAAGTTATTTCCTCCCTCGGTTCTGCCCTGTGTTCGTTCACAATAAAACAAGTAATTAGCTCTGCCAGATATTTTCACATTTGTACGTCAAATAAAGATGCAGCACCTTTAGTGTGACCACAGCCTTTCTAATGCTTGTTTGGCTTTGCAAGCAGGTTTTGGCTCTGTTTACAGAGGCTTTTTATGATTATTTCTTGTTCATATTTCCAGGTTTATTCAGAGGTTTAGCAATCAGGATGCAATTACTGCTTCAGGTTGGAGTGTATGCCTGTTTGTCCTTCAAACAGATGTGATGCAGTAATCTGTATGTAGAGAGTGGAAAGATGTAGTGCAGTCAGGGAATTCCTGCAGTGTTACTTGGAGCTGGAAGAGCGAAGTAGAAGAACAGACCGGAAGCAGTGTTTAGTGTCATATGTTCAAAGATGATACTGTTTGTTGAAGCTTCTGGGAGAAAATGCCTCTTAATATACGAAGGGTTTCAATCCAAATTTCTTCATAACTATACAGAAGAAGAAAAAATATCTGGCTTCTGGAAATTAATCGATCAATATTTAAAAAACACAGATGGTTCTGTACTCACAAACAGCCAGTTAAGGTCTTAAGAAGGATAAAATATACTTGGGTTATTTCCCAGCAGCGTTTTTAGAGGCTGAATTTACATCCAGTGTTGTTTTAAAAGAAATTCATATTTTTCTACATGATTTGGGGGATGCTTCCCCACATTTTCACTACAAGCTAACTTGGTAATTTACTAATAATAAATTGTTAGTCCACACTCAGTGTTAATGTATACAAGCTGTGTGTCTTCATCAAACATCTCAGTGTTTAGATACAGAACTTTTCACTGTCACAAAAAGTGCAGACAAAAGTGAGTGAGAGTTATTACTCTTCAGACATTACAGTCTCGGTGAAAAGTTGCTTGTTTCATTCATTTGCTGCATTGTTCCCTCATTTTTCTTCATATAAGCCTTCTCGCTCACTCATTCAGCAGATCCATATTACAGAAGACCATTTTGAGACAGACAACCAATCAATTTATCCTTGAACAAAACCCAAGATTCATCTATGGACTCTAAAAATACTTTGAGTGCTGCAGGATGTTCATTAGTTATTTGACTACATCTTGCACAGGGTTGGCCCTGGGGTTGGCTATAGCTATAGTACCTTTATTTTGAATCTTTCACAGTAACTTCCCAACTAGTGATACTTGCCAGATAATTCCAATAAAAATGTTCCAGAACGCAAGAAAATGTTCCAGACTGTAGTTCAGTGGCTTGAAGGTGAGATCCGGCTATCTGTTTTGCCGTCTGTCCAATTTTGAGTTTAAACAGTATCCAAATGGACGAGTAATTTAAAGAAAAATGGGGAAACTTGTTATTAAAGGCTCTGAAGATGCTTTGAAGAGGCCAATTTCATCATCATTAAATAGCAGATTTTAACATGTACAGATATTGAACCAGCTGCCGTTGGCAGAATTGCAGTGTTTGCTACTTCAGGTTACCTCTAAGTTTTTTAGGACATAAGTTGCAGCTTTAAACTGTGATATACAGTCAGTGAAGTGCTGTGCTTCACATGCATGATATCCACATCACTTACTTTGCTTTTGCCCGGTGAGAGTAAGTTACATCACTTTAGGTTCTCTTAAATTATTGATATAATTGATGTAATTAGGGGTTTTTGGTGTTACTAGTGCCCATGTAGCCCCCAGTTTCTCTTTTAATAACAAGCATGTTCTAAACTGGTGAAAAAACATGATTTTTCTTCTCACTAACTACATCAGAAAAATATTAGACCTTTTAGATGAGTTTCAGAGCTCAGGCAGTGATACTGATAGATATTGCAGTACATTTACAAATCCTTTAATAACACCACATGTATAGTGTATGTAAAATATAATAAAGTGCATGACATTTTGTGTACTTCAGCTACTTTTATTTTGTATCTGATGACTTAAAATTTATCATAACAGAAAATGATACGAAGAAAGTTGCGTCCTTTTATGACAATTAAAATAAAGTAAATGATCTGCTGCTCTCATATCAACACTCGTATAATTAATGTGCAGCCTGATTAACACGGCACAATCAATATCAGCTTTGTTATAATTTTCAACTTTTGTAAAAAGTGTCATGGAGGCATTGATTTATCCCTGTGGTAATTTATGAGGCAGTAGAGTACAGTGGTGTGTCCATATTTCGTCTATAATTAGGATCATCCATCTACTTTTCTATTTAAGAGGAGCCTAACTGTTTTTTTAAAATATAAATATATCTGAAGGGTCAGTGATATTTCACCAGATGATCTTGACAGCGCTTTAGTTATTGGTTGCATTGAAGTTGTTCAATGTCAAAAATGAGTGGGTTTTTTTTTCAGTCTTCCTTGGTGTGTCCTTGTGGTTGTAATTGGACCTCACCAGGAGCAAAATCTTCCCTTTTATTCCCTGTCATTAAAGTTGGACTACAAAAACAATTCCTCTCAGAAATGTCATTGGGGATTAGGGCTTAGTCTTACTGAGACATCATTAGTTTTCCATCCTCTGTTCTGGGCAGCGGAGCTTTTCTCTCTGGTTGAAAAAATTACACACCTAGACTCATCCGTTGTCGCATCCTGAAGGACAGTGAATGGCTCTACAGGGTCTCGGGGTTGCTCTGTCATGTCTTTCCATTTCTCTTGGTGTCAATAATGGGTGGACCTTATGTCATGGCCATTTGTGCTAGAACAGGAGGCCTCCTCCTCTTCCTCCTTTTTTTTTAATGGGAGCATCTAAAGGTGCTGGCTGTCAGATTCTAATCCAGCACGACTAACAGGCAGCTCTCCTCACTCGCATAAAGTACACTCCCAGTTCTCCCCTCTCAGGATCCTGTAGTTGCTGCTTGCTGGGCTTATTGCTACCTCTGTTAAGCCTTAGCAGCATTCTCTCCAGCTGGAGAAGCAACCGCCTGGAACACAGATAAAGACAATCGATGGATAGATATCCGTGGTTTGCTGCAGGTGCCGAATGAAACGGGGTAGGCTGTTTATAATGTAATCTCACTAGGGATAAAAGCATTTAATTGTAAGCCAGGTTACGAGCACAGTCAAATGAATAAAGATCAGTACTTGAAGCATCCATTTGCATCTTGATTCCTGAAAGACGGGGTGACAAAACACTGCGGTTTGCATCAAATCACATCGCAGTAATTCATGGAGAGGATGTGAGGATTACTACAATTATATCATGTTCCCCCTGTGGCTGGGTTGTAAGACCCTGTTCTATAATGAAGACCGCAGAGATACCATAAATGTGCCCTGATTAATAACCTGGCTAATGGGTTAAACAGAGATGATTTCACTCTGACCTGCAAGAGCTCATACTAGCTAATCACCTGTGGGATTCCACTGGTCATGAGTCAAATGGATTCACATCACATTTAACAATAAAAATCTAACTAATGGATTTAGTCAACTTGGGGGGTGAACAGTATGGAAGCCACATTTACATTATACACATGGTGCTTTAAATTGAATTTTCCTCTCTCCATTAATCCCCTACAAGCTCATTTTTCTATTTCTTATTCATACACAAAGTATCTTCGATTCATTTTCCCCCTTAGCCTCACTGTAACCATCCTTCAGACTCTCCCTTTGTATTCCTGATTATCCCATCCCATTCACCCTCCTGCTGATCCTCTACTTCTATGCAAAAGGAATAGAGCAATTGCTCTGGAGAAGTACTCCATATGTTCTACGAGTTATTTATCAGTGTAATAATATACCATCAGCAACATGGTAACTTTAATATCCATTCCCATTTGATTTTTTCCACCAGAGGTGCACTTGGACTTAAAAACTGCTGGCAACCGGTGGATTGTGAAGTTCTCATATTTTTTTCAGATATGTAAAACTTTGCACTGGGGCGAGCAAAGTTTTGTGTGCTTCTTAGAAAGCCTGACAGCATCAGCAGGGACCGGGAAAGTGTGCCATGAAGAATTGATCTGTGTTGGACAGAAGATGAAAGAGGTGAAGCATAAAGGAGCACGGGGAGACGAAAGACTTCTAATTAAATTGGACAGATAAAGGGAGGATGAAAAGCTGCATGAGTGTGCTGAAAAAAGGTTGGACTGTTTGAATACAGCTGTACTTCCACCGTGAGGTAGTGAGGATCGTAAGAGACGACCATAAATTTGACTGTGGTTTGATGTTTCAAAGAACCAGCTGACTGTGATTAGAAAGCTCGTCCCTCCTTGAGTAAAAATGATGAAAATAAATTCCAAAATATAGTTTTCATAAATGAAATGGGAAAATAAGCTATAATTGTCAGTAAAAAGTCCACCAAACCAATCAAGTATTCCCCCCTTCCCAGCTGTATCAGCCCTATTCCAGTGGTTTACAGGAAACATGATGCAAAGAGTCTTTTTTGTTTCAGGGTTTGAATATAAAACTCCAGTGCTGTCCTTTGGTAACTGGCCTAAGAAAATGAATGAAACGTCTTCACTAAAGTGGCAATTGTACCCTACAGTGCAGTGATAGTGTAATCCAGCAAACAAGCTTTTTCGCTTGTGAACATTTGTTCGCAGAGAAGCTTCGGTCTGCCGGCCCCTGTTAAAATACACGGTTGAAATAAAACGTTTTTGATTGGTCAAAGTAAATACAAGCTGGAGCTTGATGGGGAATATTTATACTTGAACTGTTTCTTGTTTTAATGGAATTTTCTACAGTTGCAATCCGTACATGTGCTCTTCAGTTAGCTGAGTTAAATATGTTAGTCATGTTGTACATATTGTTCATTATAAACATGTTTCTTCACCATTTCCCGTGTTTTGTGGACTTTCTGAAGACTTAGGATTATGTTCATGTTCATAAGAGAGTTTTGTGAGGATATCTGTCTTGCCCTTAAGTAACCAGAGTGAAAGCTGATTCTGTATTCTTCGTAGTGAGTCAAGGAACTTGCCAGCAGGTTTTGGCCTCAGTTGGGGTTATGAATTGTCACTGATTCTTTTTCTGTTGATTCCGACTGGACTTTATGGTGCAGAAAAGTTTGTCTGAAGCCAAGGGTCCCTGCCAGAAACAATGGATTGCTTCCTTCAGGCTAAGAGTAAATTGCTGCCCCAGGTTAAGGGGTTTTAGTTCTTTTCTTTGTGAGCGGCAGTACATTGGAGCATGAGATCAGTAAGATGGGGCAGAGGCGGGAGCCCTAGAGTCGATTTACTGGTTGGTTTCTGTGCTAACCCTTACCTTTGGCCATGAGTTTTGGGTAGTGACCTGAGAGACAGGGTGTGGAATTCATATGTGGGGTAAAAAGCTGCTCTTCTTTCATAAAAGGAGAAGAGGCAAGCTGTGGGTTTTTGGGCATATTTAGCTGGTAGGAGGCATTGGGGAACACACAGATTGTGCTAGAATGATAGTATATCTCATCTGGCCAGGGAACGCCTCCGGATCTCCCCTGGAGGAGCTGAAAAACTTTGCTGGAGACCAAACTTGAGATAAGCGGGGTGGGGAAAAAGGCTGTTAAAAGTCAGGTATGAGTCAGAAAATTATTTTAAAAAAATAATACTGTGCCCTACATGAGACCCGAAAGTATGAATAATTTATTTTTTCTTTTAGGTGCTGATTTATGTTCACCTTTGTGGGGAAAACCTGATCGTTGCAGCAAAACATTTTGGGTTTTATCTAATTTAGCCTTTAGTTAGCATTGACGTGAACATGTATGACTCATCTGCGCTGTTAAATTCACCAAATAAGATTATCAGAATAAGAAAAAAAGGCCTATTCACAGGAAAAGTAGCACAAATATGGTGTTTCAGTGTTCTTCATCTCTATTCTTTATATCCATCAGTTTTAATAGATTTGAAAGCGTGGGGATGCGACTCATCTCCATTTCAGTCAGAAAATGCCAAAGGGCCAAGTGAGGAAAGATGGCAGACTCTCCAACATGCAGATAGCTGAAGATAGAGGAGTGTGATGTTGTAAATGAACAGGTCAGCTAATGACTTCAGTTACAAACTTAATGAGGAGCTGTCTGAATACCGTTGTTAAAAGTTTCATGCTGAAAGGTCAGTTTTTTTCTGCACTGTTATCTTCCCCGACGTACCAATAATTTGACTCATTTTGATAGTATTTCTTTCATTTTGGTTTCTATATTTAGTTTTACTTCCTTTCTTTTCTTTGAGAATTTTTATTCAGTATTCATTCTTCAGTGTTACTCACCCTTCAAGTGCTTGATTTGATATACCTTTATTAATCCCACAAGGGGAAATTTCATGTTAAGGCTGCCGACCTATCGCACGCAATGGCCGCGCCATCTTACCCATCCGACCATACATACATTACACAAACATCACATGGGGAAGACAGGTCAGAGGGGTATAACATGGAAAAGCACAACATGAGGAAAGATGATGTCCTCCAAGACATCATCGCTTGCTTGTCATCCGCATTTTTCTTTTAATTTAAAGATACAGAGTGTGTCGGGCATACCGTCTCTCTCACACACCGGGACTGTTTTCTAGTTGCTGAAGCAAATATTGAGATGAAATGGAGGGTCGCAGGCAGATGTGGAGGGGGAACGGCAAGATAAGGCAAGAGTGAGACTTTGGGGAGAGAGGAGAATGGGAAAAGATAAAATGAAGGATGAAGAGGGAAATCAACATGAAACAGAGTGTCTCCAAGGTCAGCTCAGCAAACGGTGTTAAAGGGATATACGATTTTCTTTTTGGGGTTTCACAACTGCAGTCAAAATAGGAAGAATAGACAGTTTCTCTGCCTTATTTTTCTTTGAAAAAGAAAGATCTCATTTTGTTGGAGACTAGTAATCAGACCTCTCTTTAAAATTCCCACTGTTGTTTTCACAAAGATATGGTCAAACTGGCTCGTCTCTATTGCTGGATTGCATTTTTTTAAGGCGGCAGTCTCATGGCAAAACAGCTTCATTACTGAGATACAAAGAGCTGTTTTCATACGCTGTTTGCTGCAGGCTTGTGTTCAGGTCTCTGCAATTGATAATCTACAGTATCACTACTGGACTATTATTTATCTGCCAGCTGTAATTTTCTTTACAGAGTTTGTTGGCAAGACCACAGAGCCTGGCAAGGAACACTAAGGTTACTAAATAGATTTAATGAAAATAAAATCAAAAATAAAGATGTTTACACAAAGTTTATTTGTAGCTCTGCGCTGAGCCTGGCTCAGACCAATCAAATGTGCGTCTTTCCCATCCAGTCAGAAGTTGGGAAGTTCTAGATTTATTCAGGCACTGAAAAAGTAACAGTACTGTTTGCACGTTCTGATTTGGAGAGCAGCTTGCCGCCTTGTTGTGTGCATCAGAGCCGGATATCAGGCACAGAATAAATTCTGAGGGCTCAGATTGCACACACCGTCTCACTGCTTATGACAAATCACATCCTCAAACACAAAACCTGCTTCGATTCTAGTTTTTGTGCATAGCTCAACTTCATTGTGGTTTGCCAACCTCTGGAGTACAGCAACACCCATCTCCCAGGTTGACCGCTATTCTTGCAAACCCACCATATAACAGGAAGCTAAAAAGGGCTCTACTAAAGATCCTGTATTCTTCAATGTTATTTTTTTATCCTGATTCTTGCAGCAGATTAATGCAAAAATGCTGAAAGTCAGTTTTTCTGAGTAATTTTGGACAGTAATGCCTACAAAATATGCTTTAGATCAAGTGTGTCTGTCAGGTTTTTAATATTTTCCTAAAATTTCAGTGCTTTGGGAGTTGCTGAATGAATGTGTTAGTTTTATTTATATGTAGGATTTAGCATTGTGTTTTGCAAATTGTTTCCTTTCAGCCATCACAACCCGTTCTTCGTACATAAACGTCTGGTTGAAGTATGCAAATGTGCGTATTTACATAGAGCCGTGTTTTCTCAGTAAACTCTGGTGCTAAGCTGTTCTCGTCTTCACCAGCACTTCATCGTCTGTTGTTTCCGATTCTGAATCGCTTTGCCTTTTCAAATACAAATCTCACTGAACTCCAAAACTTTCTTATTTGAATCTTTCAAAACACTGACAAGAGAAGAGGAGATGTTTATAAAGTAGTGAAGAAGACGGTGGTGGAGTGGTTGACAGCGTAGACAGTAGCCCCGGGCAGCAGCATCACACCAGCAGTTCAGCGTAAGAAGGACTGAGTGGCCTGACACTGTGTCCTCAGCGCTGCGGTTCAAACTATCAGTCCAAGCCTCGGGGTTCAACGACTGAAACAATATATACTATGGCCATTTTTTATATATATAGCTGGTCTTCTGGCAGTTTTCTATCTGCAGTGTTTCCACGATAGACTTAAAAAAAAGCACCTTTCTTTTTTTAGTTGTTTTAGTTATTTTTTTACCATTTGCAGGTCCTTTGTCTTCTTTTACTCTAAAGAAATATGCCAGTGATATAAAAAATAACCAAAAATATAGTAGACAAACTTCAAGCTTAATTTTCTTACCACAAATTCTAAATTATATCACTTGTTTTATATAGATCCCCCTTCATGCCCAGGACATTCCTCCCCCTTGTGCATCCTAACGTTAGATGGATGAAAAAACTCCGGCCTGCTTCAGACTGTTCCCGGTCGCCTCCAGCAAGCAGCTTGCTGTCGCTCACAATTTGAAGAACAATTTGTGACTGTGTGGCTATGCAGCCAGGCAGGCTGAGTCGTAGGTACAGAATAGGTCTAGACATCCAGACACTCAAGAAATAAAAGAACACATTTAGAGACGATTGAGGAGAGAAAGGATATATTTTATTTATATTTTATTTCTGTGTGGCTGGTTGTGTACACTTCAAATAAAGGGAAATATGAGTGGAGAGGTTTTAAGGGAGCATTGTGTGCCAGACAAAGAAAAATAAACCTGGAGCAAAAGAATCTGGCATTAAATATTTTTTTTTCCTCCTCTTGTTCTTTTTGAAAGATACACAAACTACATTTCATAAATAGCCAAAGATCAAACTGCCTAAAACCACAAGTTCTGCTAAAGCAGTTGTGGAGTGATGTAGCACTTCACTTCTGGAAATTCACAGTGCAGTTTAAAGCCTTCTTGGGATTCATCACATTTATCGAGGCTACTGTAGTAGTAGCGAAAAGAGTATACAACTCCCACTGCCACTGTAAAGCATTAAACTCAGTCTCAACAGAAATGCAATAAGCTCAGGGACAGGATGGACAGATGTGAGGCTAGAGGACAAATGGAAACCATAAAATTCATTAGCATTGGCTCTCGCCATCCATCTGTTAAAAGAAAATATAACCTCTGCACACATGAATGCATGGGACACTAAGAGACTCGGGCTGACCTAACAGAAGGTACAGAAGTGGCTTTTTGGGTTTCTTGTAGATGACTAATTTTAACACTTTTTGCTCATGTGATGGAATTCACAGAGTTTTGGCCTAAACAGACACTTGTTTGTAGAAACTTTGAATATCACACTTTATCCAGCAAAAAAAAAAAAAATCTAATAAAGTCATATTTCATGTAGCCTATAAAAATGTGTATATTGAAGAGGTGAAACATCTTTTTTTTACAGTTGTCATTCTCACATGCTGTCAGAGCTCGAAGTCGAACTTTCATTTCTGTGAAATTAGAAGATGGCTTCATTATTGCCTGTTTAAAGAAATGCTGTAAGAAAGAGGCAATATGATTTCATGTGGATTTGAAATTCCATGTTAAACTTTCAGTGGGCTTTTTTTTCTTATCTTTTTATCTTCTTTTTTTGTGCGTTTCAAGTGTTCCTGTGAGAATTTAGCGAGAGTTTAGTGTTGTGTGTGACGCTCTGTGTAGTTAATAACTTATGCAGCGGAGGTTTCTGAATGGGAGGTTGTTTTAATGATTTAATGGGCCATTCAAAGGATTCATTCTACTGGGAGCCAGTGGCGGCTATCTGAAAGATATGAGGCTGCCATTTTATAGCTGGAGGGGACTCAGTGAGACTTTTTTCCTCACACCACGTTGTACCTGTGTTTACCCTGCATTTAGCTGTGCAACAGTTTTTCATGCTGCAACTTGAATATTGCACATTTTCTTGCTAAAAGAGCTAAGAAGACGTTTACTTTGGCTTTGTTGCACATTTTGACAGCTCCCTAGAGATTTTTTTCCTACCTCCCTTTAAAGACCTCCCACCTAGAAACTTTTGCTCCTTAAGGGGAGAAAAGCTGTTAGATTTCTTTGTCACTTCTTCCTCCAGAGTTCAGCATGTCCTCTGTCTCATTCCTAAGCTCAGCTTGTGGAATAGCAAATGGTTTGATACCTGAAGACCATTTTTACACACAAATGTGGAGATTGAGAAAAGGTATGTGTGATAGCCTGCTGATTCTGCAATCACTCCAGGGTACCACTGCAAAGTATAGGGAATGCTTCTGTTAATATTCGAGTCTTGCACAAGTTTTGCAAGTAAATGGACGCTAAACTGTGACAGAGTAGTTGTACATGTCATAGCAGGCAGGATTTGAATCTCCAGGTGGAAGCATGCTCGTAATATTTCTTCCTAAAAATAAGTTCACTGTATGTTCAAGATAAGCATGTTTTTGGAAGGACACACTGATTATAGCACCACATCACATATTCTTATTTCCAGAAAATATGCAGATTGAGTCCAAAGCTTTTCTTTATCTGTGTAAGGAAGCATATCCAGTGCTGCTTCCCAGTTGAGTACCTCTTCAGAGAGCCTCACTAATCAAAAATTAAGTGTGATTTGTAGCTTGGAAAAAAAATGGGACAGAAAGGCAGTCCCTGCTGCTCATAAATCTGGTATAACTGAAAATTGGTAGAACACACAGAAGACACCTGGATAATTTAACACATTTTAGGTATTTCAGGGGCATCTCGGAGAAATCATGTTTTTCCAGCAGGTTGATATGGAGGATGGCTGTAGATAATCATAAAACTGAAAACATATTTTGTAAGCTCTATTTAAATCTGGGCCAAAATATTATGGGAAAATTGACAAATATGTAAGATTTTAATGCAGCTAATTAGAGCTTTTCTCAACCAGTGCGAGCTGGGATAGGCTTCCAGCCCCACAGCAACCCTGGGTTGATAATCAGTCGAATTTAATCCCTATCTTTTGCAGACATAGGCTTGTAACATTTTCCATCAAAGAACCAATATGTTTTAAATGTACCTTCTCAAAAGTTCCACTGAAATTCAGTTAGCAAGGTTTCATGCTCCAGCTGTGTGAGTCATCTAAATCTAACTGTCTATTGAGAAAATAAATGGCTTTACCTTCTTGTGGAACGTCAGATGCCAAAAGTCACTCATCCTACCGTGACGCTCCATTGCCGTGATGATACAGTAACCAGATCCAGTTGAGAGATATCCACAGTGGAAATTATGCCTCAGATGACCTTTTGGTACAGTGAAAAGTGATGTGTTTGGTTTTGACCTTTCATGATATCGGAGTGATTCCACCCCATCGCAGAGGTGGTTTTTTTTCTTTTTCACAATAAAAGACAATCACAGAGACTCCACAGTTCTGTGAAGCTGGACTCTATGTACAGTACATTAATTTGTTGACGGTCATTGCGACGTAGACCCGTAGCAGATATTAATCTTTTGCTGCTGGGCTGCCTCGCTGGGCTGTCACTGAGTGTTCCTGCTTCACAATGAGCTCAATCAGAGAAGAGATGGACTGATTTCTCTCTACTTATCACTGCAGCTCAGCAGAGTGTGGCTGAGTCATCGCAGCTGGCTTGTATCATCAGTCACCTTACAGAAGGATTTTTATTCCCGTCAGAGTTAAATGTCAGTGACACCGTAGCCCAAGGTGCAACACTCACACTGGGAGAGCACTATGCCTATTGACATTCACCTCATCGGAGAGAACAATCAGACCATATCTTAGATGGTTCTTCACGCCCACACAGATACTCATCGGTGGCAAATGCTAGACTGTATTATCTGCGTGTGTAAACCACACAGTCCTCATTTTGCTCTGCAGGAGACACACACAAGGGCTTTAAATGTTTCCTGGAATTGCACATTTCCCTTTGTGCTGGCAGTATTTTTATTCATGGCTAACTTTGGTGTGAATCTTTCTTTGTCACATTGTCTCTAATTTCAAAGGATGTTTATCTTATCCTCTTCGCTGTTTTTCACTCCTGCTTCCTCCTTTCCAATTCTTTTCCAAACCGAAGCGGCACTCAGCCACAGTGGGCGTGACAGGGCATTGAGCTCAGAGTGGAGGTGTTGATCTGCCGGTGACAGGCACTTTTGCTGCGATCAGAAAGCCACGACAATCCTCACATTAAATGTTATTATACAGACCTACGGCTTTCAAATAGAAGTGTGAAGGGAGGATGAGGGTGAAAAAAAAGACACAGCAGACATGGAAAAGACCGAGGAGGAGTGAACAATAACCGGTTCGTTTTGCCCATCTGCCTGTAAATTTTTTTTCCAGTTTTTATTGCATTCACAAAAAGAAGTGATAGCTGTTTCTGAGTTACAAGATGCTCACTAGTTTATAAATTAATGGTCCCCAACGACTCCTCACAATGCACGGTCATTAAAAGTAGCATTTTACAAGGTAATTTATCTTCCTTGAAGATTTAAAGACCAGGTTGAGTTGCAAGCAAAGCCGGTGGCTCATCAGACGCGTCTTGCAGTCGTTTGCTTTAAATTCACATTTGATGTTGAAAGGCAGTTTGTGGGGATCTCTGCATAGAGGCTGCGGTGTTTGTGTGTATTAGCATGGCTGCTTAAGTGTTTGATCAGACACTAATTAAAAGTCAATTAGCCTGCAGTCCATTTGGCGACTGACCTCTTTAAACACAGGAAGCAACGGGGATATGAAGAGCTCCCCAAGCTCATTATTTACCATGACACTGTCCCTATCCTTCTATTTACAGCTACCTCGTACTGTCTGTCCACCTTCATCTGTCTCTCTGTCTGCCTTATTATAGACCACAGACATCATCGCATCTGAAATACACATGGGGAACAAACTATGCTGTAACTACTGACCATCACAACATTGCCATTGTTGAGATGGGCATGCTCTAAATAAGGCTTTATAAGTGCCTCCACTCTCCACACTCTCGACTTTTCTTGATAGAAGCTGCTTTTCTCTTTATCTTGAAATTGACAGGCCGATGGGCTCTCTCTTTGGCTTTCAAGGTTGTATTGTTACTTGAATGGTGAGAGAAATATAGAACACTCAGTCAAAACCCTCACCACCATTTACCACTAATACTACTTAATGCTGCCATTTATTTTCCAGTTTGAGTAATTATTGGCTGCTGCAGTGGAAGTTGTCAGGAAAGTGTCACTAAATCCTGTTGCTGGATCAGAAGCTTGACAAGCAGATCATTTATCTCTCTCCTAAGAGAGCCCAAAACCAAATGTTAAGAGATAGGCATTAGCAGCCTGGAAAGGTAAAGATAAATCTGCCACTGAAACCAGATTTAAAGAGGTTTAGTATCAACAAATCTCAAGAGCAATTAGTAAAAAGAGAAAGATTTGGCGCAATTATAAAAGACAAAACCGCTGATGTTGGCGTGAGCCAACAAATACTCATTAGAAGAATGTTAAAATAGAATTTCAGCAGTGCACCAGACCATAAAAATTATGAGATAATTGCCGAGTACCGTGCAAACAACTTGAGCTGCTCCGCATTTCTTTGTATTTCGCTTGTAAGCAGCCAGACGTTCTTGAAACTTTTTAAAGTGGCAAAGAGAGTTCTCCGGGCTTACTGAAGGTCTTTCAAAGTTCTTCTTTGCATGTTTGTTGCTTTTTCACTCATGTTCAGTTCAGTCCTTGAACCTGATCAGTTTCAGAGGGATATTTTTCTGTTTGCTGAGCCACGTAACACGGATCTATAAATCATTCAAGCACAAAAAAGGGATGAACCATGGGTGTGTCTACACATAACAGACATCTTAACAAGGAACACATTTTAAATTAGCAGCCTGTTCCCAAAAAAGTTTCCCCATTTCTTTAGTTGAAATACAAAAAAACGCCAGAGATAACAGTTTGGCAAGCATAAAATAATATTTTTGCTCTAGCACATTGATTCCCAAAGAGCTATTAGCCAAAGACTTGGCATATTTCAGCCTGGTGTGCATTGTGTTGTTAAAAAAAATTGAAACTGGAAAAGTGGCGGACAAAAGAAGACCTGGCAGGTCTAAAAAATAAACTATCTGCAGCAGATAAAGAGTATCTGAACCAATTTTTAATCCATGTAGTTTACTGCTCCTCACTGAATAATTGTGTTTCTACTCAAAGCACCTGGAAACTTTTCAGTACCAGAAACTTTTTTTCAAGGAACTCCTGCAGATCATTATTGTCTATGCTTCCACTGCAGTCTAAAGATTTTTGTCGTACACATGGCTGTTTTCTAAATGACCAGATTACACCTCTGCTATCTGTCTCTCTTCTGATCTCTCTGTGTCAGAGCTGCAGGTCTGTGTCTCTGTTTTGCAGGTGGTATAGACACACAGAGTAGAGCATCCTCAGCAGACAGGATTTTTGGTTACATTCACAAACATCTCTTTGTGTGCGTTTCACCTCTTTCCCCATTTCAACTCGTCTTTTACCTCAACCGACCACCGTTGTGATCTCTGTCTTTTTCATTAAAATGGGGGATACGTTTGAATGTTGCACATACATATAATAACAAACCATTTCTGCAGTGTGCTTTAACACAAGCAAATTGAACTAAAGATCACTGTGAGATGAGTGAGGCAGACTGGCTGAAATGCTGCATGTAAGCTGCTTGAGAGGCTATAATGAGAAATGCTCAGAGTTGCAAGCCCACCCCGAGTTCCTGAACATTCAGACAGTACTACACCCGAGCAAGAACGTCCTGTGGAGTAAAATAATTCCCCCAGAGCTTAATTCAGTCTTTGGTCCTTGTGATCAATCCCAGTCTATGGGGGGAAAAAAAGTTCTGTGGTGGAAAAGTGGCTGATGACTCACATCCAGTGATAAACCTTGACTAGAAATTATTGTAGTTTTTTTAATTGCCCCTGTACGAGATTGGTCATGCTGAAAATTGCACTTCATCCTATTGCAAACATGACTGTGATATGGAAAATATCAAATTTAATTAAAACCGCATAATATTATTAATTAAATACCTCGTAGTAGCATATAGCCCCAATAGAGCACTTTGCTCTGGTAGTGCTGGCTTACTTATGGTTCCCAGGATATTTCAAAGTAGAATGGGAGGTAGAACCTTCATCTTTCAGGTCTCTCTAGGAATATTTCATTTCAACTTAATTTTAAAAATAAATATTCTAAATATTTAAATATGGAATGTTAATGAAAAGAATTAGTCTGATATATAGGCAGCAAATGTGTCAAAGTAAGCATACACTGCATACAATAAAATATTGTATCTTCAAATTTATATTCCAATTCCATCTGTCCATCCATTCTCTTCTGCTGATCAAATTCAGGGTCACGGTGTGTATAATAGTGCTAATCTCCAGACCACCATGCTGCCCAGTTTTTCCACTGTCTGAATTCTAAACTATGCAAATCATGCTTGTGTTTATCAAACTGCCTGGGCTGTAATGGCAGGCGAAAACCAAATATTGGTTAGTCAGTTTTTTTCTGGCACTTACTCACTAAGAATGGATTTTGTGCCAAGGTAAAACTTTCTTTTTTTAAGGGAAATGGATAAAAGGAAGAATTTATTCCCACTTAGGTTTAAAGGTCTTACCTGTTATATTCAGTATAATTTGTGTGATTGTATGCGTGTGCTAGTTTGAGCTTTTAACAGATATGCAGGTACAA